>NC_057686.1:2826464-2834660 GCF_014466175.1 Vespula pensylvanica
AAGAAGGGTCTTTAAAAAAATGTTTACAAAATTTAATGAATTTTTTAAATTTCATGATATATAAATAATTATTTTCGTGACGTATGAATAATAATAATAATAATAAATAATAATAATAATAATAATAATAATAATAATAATAATAATAATAATAATAATAATAATAATAAAAGAAAAAAGAGGAGAAAAAAAAGAAAAAAAAAATAGAAAAAAGGACGGAGAGACAATAAATTTGATTTATACAACGTGAATTTCTTTACCGAGGAAAAAAGCAGACAGAGAGAAAGAGCTGGGAAATTTTTGTTTTCTTTTTTTTTCTTTTTCCAAGTAATAGCTGGCGAATCTCGGAGAGCGGACAGGGAGGAGTAGTAGGGAGGTAGGAGGGGTAGAAGTAGAAAGAGGAAAGGAAAGGAAGGATATTGAATTCAAGATAGATGTCTTTATTTAAATTTATAAACTCGCGATCGTGTGCCGGTAACGAAGGAGAACGAAGGACACGAAGGAGAGAAAAAGAGAGGAGGTGGTTGATAGGAGGGTGGTAGATAGGGAGAAGCGATTTAACTTTCATTCGTCGAAATAAAAATGTGAAAAAGTGTGGTGGGCCTTTCGTGAGAAAGAAACGACTTCTTCTTTTCCGTCGTTTGAATCTCATTGGATTATAAACGGATTATAAGTGGATGAGTTTGTTGACGAGAGTCGAAGGGTGTACTTTGAGCCGTAGGAACGTCCCTTAGGGCTCATTCTCTCTCTTTCTCTCTCTCTCTTTCTCTCTCTCTCTTTCTCTCGTTTTATTTCTCTTTTCGTCTTTCTCCGTACCACGTTTCGAATATCCGCCAAGGAAAACTTCGTTTTCTACTTATTAACGCGCGGTGTTAGCTCGCGGTTTTATTCGATCGATAAGGGATTTTCTCTCTCTCTCTCTCTCTCTCTCTCTCTCTTTCTGTCTCACTATCTATCTGTCTATCTATCCTTCTTCTTTCTATATTTTTCGATAATGATTTCGTAGACACGTTTTTATCATAAAAATCAAAATGGTAAATAGAATCTTTCGAGTGGTGATTCGTTGTACACTATGAGTATACTTTAAAAAATATGCTTTTAGCTAGTAAAAGTTAATAAGTTTCCTTTATATATATACGTACATGCATGCTTGCACATACATACATACATATATATATATACATATATATATATATATATATATATATATATTTTATTTTCCTTATTTTACTCTTTTTTTTTCGTCGTTTAACGGCGAGAGATAAGCATATATAGCGTAATCGAGTACGGTAATACCTTCTAATCTTTGTTAGGTATGACCTAGTCGTACGTCTCATGCTACCGTCACGTTTTCAACATTTCATCATTGCAACTGATAAAACTATAGGATAGTATGTTTGCCTTTTGATTTTACTAGTTGAAGGATACAGATGAAAATGGTAGACGTTAGGTTTCTCTCATGAGGATTAGTATAATCTCTCTTGTACTCTATTCTAGTTCGACAGGTGTGCAGGCATAGCACGTAGTCTCTTATAGTATTCTGATTGCATATTCATTGAGCTATATATTTTGTGTATGACGTAATAATAACTTATAGCGAAGGATACATATATACTTGGTTTATACAATATATATATACACACACACATAAAGACACAGATACAAACACACCTATACATATCATCGATCGTTAGAAACAACACGACGATAAAAAGCGATAGAAAGCGCGATGGAATAAAAATTGCAAGTTAATCTATAAATGAAAATTTCTTGAATGACATTGAAGTCGTTTCCTACGTGATCGTAGTAACGATATTTTCTTCTTCACAAAATATTCTGAATATTCATGAAAATAATAATATTTTCTTGACCATGACAAATTCAAAACGTCATAGAATACCTCCGGGATAAAACAAAGTTGTGAAAGGGGTAAGTTAATATCCAGTGAAAAGTTCGTTCTAACCACCGGCTTATACGCTCAGAACGTTCATTCTGTTTATTTCTCACTTTTGACGTTACTTTTTCTCTGTCCTTTCTTCTGTCACTCATTCACCCATTCACTCATGCATTCATTTATTTATTCATTCGTTCATTCATTCATTCATTCATTCATTTATTCTCTCTCTCTTTTTTTTTCTTGTATTTTCTGCTAATATTTGTAGATGATCTTTTCGAATGAAATCGAATGGCGGTTCTGTTCAAAATTCCAAATGTCAATATCCGAATCGTTGATATAACCTAGGTGTATCTATCAACGATCATTCGCTTTTTATCAAACGATTTTTGTTAACCGCATCGCAATAGTTTACGGCGCGTGACGTTACTACATTCGTTCTATCGATCTCAATCGAGTTATAATAATATTATCCTACGAATTACTGTTAATACAACTCACGGTATTTAAACGCACACATGTGCCATCGTCGTTACGCTCGTTCGCGGCATTATTTAGGTCACGCTCGTGAAACATGGTCCATGATCGAACATTTTCGTTTTAATCCTTTTCCGAGTTTTTGTCTCTCTTTCTTTCTCTCTCTCTCTCTCTCTCTCTCTCTCTCTTTTTGTATTTTTTTTTTCTATCATACAACCATCCATAGCAACCAAATAGATCCGTCAATAAACATCGTCTATCGAAAAAAAGCTTCGTTTTATAAAATTAAAAAAGTTCTCCTTGATATTTCGTTGAAAATATATTAATAAATAAATAAATAAGTAAATAAATAAATAAATAAAAGGAGAAAAGGAAAAAGCTATTATTGTATAAATCGAGATAAGGGTACTGCGTGTACGATGAGTAAATGTTAGAGTACTTCGACGTACAGTAGTAGGTACAATGTTATATATCTATACATACGTGTATATAAGTAACATACATATCTCCATACGTATGGCTGGCTCATAGATTTTTTTTCTTTCTTTTATTTTTTTCCTACTTTTTTCTACTTTTTTCTCCCCTTCTTTTTTTTTTTTTTATTTTCCTTTTGCGTAGCGACAAGAAGAGAAAAGGGAGAGAGACGAGGCACAGCTATCTATACTGTAGCTAGCTTTTAGTTCGCTGTTAACGTTCTATGTATATCTACTAAGAGACTACTGTGCTCGATAGAATACATACATGCCAGGGAGCGGCACAAGTTCTATTGATTTCGAGTGAAGCCACTCGATCGGGGTTGAAACATTTTCATTTGACGAATATATATATATATATATATATATATATATATATATATTTATATACACGCGTAAATATATACGAACACATATATTTTCGTTTGGCCTTGGAGAAACATTGAAATCCTAGATATTTCGAACTCTGTTTTTTTTACCTTCTCCATTTTTTTTTTTTTGCTTTTTTCTTCTTTTTTCTCGCTCTCAGTTGAAATGGTCAATACGATCGTTTAAACAGTGTTCTATTAAGTTACACTTGAAGTATGTAGCTAGTTTTCGAGTGGCTATTCGAAGGTCGAATAGACTTTTAGTAGCGAGATTAGGGGCGTGTCACGTAGGGTATGTTGGTGGTTGTAAGTAGGATGGGGAGTCATAAGTTATAAGTACGTGACATCGATGGCGGTACCGGATAATGTAAACCCTTGGTAACGACCGTATAAAACGTTGAATTCGATGTTCCTAGTAGTAATTCCGAACTCCTTTTCGGTATATCGACGCAATCCAGAAGTCAATTAATTAATAATTACCGATCGATTTTATTGCTTCCGTTCTTGCTCGCATTTCTTTATCGTTCATTGTCATCGCCGTACAAAATTAAATCAATCAATCAATCAATTAATTAATTAAACAATCAATTAATTATTAATTCTAATTATTCGTTTGAAAGGGGGAAAACTTTATTTGGTACTTGCTAAATGGATAGAAATATTCGTTTCTATGGTGGAATATAATCGATACAGGAAGACACATTAAGGGGTTGTATGCTTGAACGCGTTCGTTATCCGGTACAATTATACGTTTATAATTAATGACATGATTCATAAACGAAATTTATCGTATCGGTCGAAGGTATCAAATCGTTAAATAATTTATTTCTATTTCGACTTTGATAATAACTAACAATCCGAACGAACCATAATTTTTTCTTCTTCTTCTTTTTTGGAAGATCATTCGCTTCTTTACTTTATCTTTTTTTGTCTCTTTTTTTTACAGCACAGACAGACAGACAGATAGATAGATAGATAGATAGATAGATAAATTGATAGATAGATAGATAGATAGATAGATAGATAGATGTCACGTAGAAGGACACGAGAATCGTTTTTCCAAAATTTCACGGTCTGCTTCCGCTTGTAGAGGAAGAGAAGAGAGAGGTAAACCATCCTTCGATTTCCTCCGGCTCGAAAATTTGATTCGTTTCCTCGAAGCGACATGTAGTGCTTACCATGGGTTAGGAAACGCATTATCGATGTAAATTCGATAGAGATGGATGGATAGAAAGAGAGAGAGAAAGAGAGAGAGAGAAAGAGAGAGAGAGAGAGAGATAAGACGAGAGAATCGCAAGATGGGAAAATGTCGTGGGCCACGAACCGTAGGTTATCTCGTTTTGTCGAGAAGGGAGGACAAGCGTTATGAGATCCGTTCACGAACCGTGTTCACGCCCATACATACACCTTTACACAAGGGCTATTTGTGTATGTGCCATTTGCTTTTTCGAACGTGACTCGATCGGGCTCGAACGTGCAAGCTTCTTCTGACTTGCGAGATAACGTGGGATATGCGACGAAAGCTTTTCGATCGGATCACGCGGAGTCGTGAAAGGCGTGTTTTCGAATCTCTTTTCTAAACCGCCCTCCTCTCTTTCTACCCCCATTTTTTTATTTTTATTTTTATATGCTCGTGGCTATAAGCAAAAAGAGCGAGCGTGCTTGGGAAATTGAAAGGAGTAAGTAAGGTTTTCGAATACTCGAAAATATTGGAATACAGTTGGTTTCTTATTTCAAAATTTCTGTCTTACGAATTGTTATTTTAAAGTGAATTCTTCTCACTCTCTCTCTCTCTCTCTCTCTCTCTCTCTCTCTCTCTCTCTCTCTTTCTATTTCTTTCTTTCTTTTCTTTTCTTTTTTTTTTTGTACGATGATACCTATAAATTTTTATGCTTGGTTAAATGTAACATTAATTTAATATCATATTAATCGTGTTAAGAAACGATAAATCGAGAAAATGATTTCTTAATTGACGAATTTCTAAAATTTCATGAAAGAGAACTCGAAGTTAATTGATTTTTTATGAAGGGGAAATATATACATTTCGTTCTTGATTTACGTTTCCTTTCAAATACTTATGTACTTTGATTATAAAAATCTTAAAGATAAAAATTTGAATGATACTTTTTCTCTCTCTTTCTCTCTTTCCTCTCTTTCCTTTTTGTCTTTTGATCCGTTTATCTCATTGAAATCGTCAAATCGTCATCGAAGAAAAATCGAGTTTCATGTATTTTTTATTCTCTTGTCCGAAGCAAAAACTTCCCTTTGCAAGACTATTTTTTTTAAGTGAATTATTGGGAAATACTCGAGCCGATGCTAACTCGGTTACAATGGTCGGCTTTAAATGGATACTCGATGCTCTGTTTTCCGTAGCGTATGTTACCAATTTTAGATGTCCATATGTATTCCAGTTGGTTAGGTAGTAGTTGTAATAGTAGTAGTAGTAGTAGTAAGGTTGTTCGTAATAGCGCTGGAGAATCAATGGATCGGTGAGAACAGTTGATTAGCCAAATCAAACGAGGTCCATGCAATTTTCTCTTCTTTCAATTAAATCAACTACGATTTCTCGTAGCTTTTTTTTTTAACGATTATCATCGAAACGATATTTCTCAAATAACATATATATATATATATATATATATATATATATAATATAATATATGTAATATATATAAAAAAAAATATATATATTTTTTTTCTTAAACACATACGATTTTATCCGATTCATTATTGATTTAAAAATTTCGATAAATTCGAAGAGAACTCGTCCTTAACAAAAACCATAATTTCGTTTCCTTGTCACGGAGTATACAAACGTCTCACTATGTAAATAGTTATTCGGAGTCACATAATCCTCGTCTTACACATGCACACGCACACATATATATACACAGAGGATATATACAATCACATACAAGATATATGTATACGTTCAAGCCAAAAACAAGAAACACGAATAAAGGATCTCTGAGTTTGTCGACGGATTTGTGGCTTACTTCGTATTTCTCTTTCGTCCGAGTACGCAGTCGACGAGAGTATTTCGCGTTTAACCGCCGAACTTATCGAGCTTCTGACAACAAGCGTATGTAAAACCGAGATATCTTTGCTTTCTGATCCTACGAGCTTTCGTTCCATTATTTTTACGAATAACAAAATTTATTTGAAATCCAAACGATGATTACTTAATTAATGAATCAATTAATTCAATAATTAATTAATTTATTAATAAATAATTAATTTATTAATTATCTCATTTGTAATAATTTTCATTCATTTCCGCTCACTTAAATTTCATGAATAATTTGAACGAAAGAAAGAAAGAAAGAAATTTGATTCTTGATCTGCTCGTATTCCATTTCGAATTTATAAATTTTATCATTAAACTTGCTTGAATAAAATAGAAAAGATTCGTTAAAGCCAACGAGAGTTTCTAATACTTAATAATTCTCGTCAAGTATCATTCAAGAGAGTGAGAAAATGAGAAGAGGAGAAACGAAGCACTAGGAATATCGAAAAAGGCTGACTATTTGAAGAGGGGAAAGCAGTCCATTCGTTAATATTACTTTTCTCTTTAATGATTCATTTATGAACAGACAATGCGACATTTCTTTCTCTTACTCTTCTTAAATCCTCCTGTTTCCAACGTAAATGGCGTTACATTATTATTCAGCGAAATACCGCTTGCCTCGGGCAGTGCACTCATAAAAATAAAGAGATAGAAAGAGAGAAAGAGAAGAAGAGAGAGAGAGAGAGAGAGAGAGAGAGAGAGAGAGACATACGATTAAAAGATACATTTTACTTTATCATTTTAATAAAAAATGCAAGACGTGCGCGTGTGTACGCATTACACCGATGTAATTTCGTACGGGAATAACTATAATGAAAATTTATGTGTAAGTATGGTTGTAGAGTCAAAAGAAAAAGACAGAGAGACAGCAGAGAAAGACATATATATATATATATATATATATATATATATATATGTACGTATGTATAAAGTAGAAGTAAATGAAACTGACACAGCTACACACACACACACGTGTGCGCGCATTCGTAGAAACCAAGGAACACTAACAAGAAAGTTTTAGTCGTCGAGCAAGACCAAAGGAATTTTCTCGGACGTAAGATCAATCGTCAGAAAGTTAGTCAGTTTCGAAGGTAATATCGATCATGTTCACCTAACTAAATAGTAAGTTAGATAACGTCTTTGAAATGTACCCTTTTATCATTGAATGAACGGCAAGAAATATATATATATATACTCTTTTTCCTTTTTTTCTTCTTCTTTGATTTAAAAATCATACGATTAGACGTTTAATTTTCTCTGGTAGAAATTCTATTAATTCTTCTCGTCCCTTTATACGTTACGTGTAACACAACGAGGACAGAGAATAAAGGACGCAGGACCGTAAATAAAATCGTCCTCTCTCTCTCTCTCTCTCTCCCTCCCTCTTTTCTATCTTTCCCTTTAGTTCCTTAGTTTTCGTGGAGCAAACACAATCCAATTCCATTCTTCGTGCATTCAGGAGACGTCGTGGTGGATCCACCAAACGAAGCCGTCGAAATTCGATCGAATTCAGAGAGAAGAGAGAGAGAGAGAGAGAAAGAGAGAGGGACTATGCTTGAATCCTAGCTGATCTCGTCAAGAGAAAGCGAAGATGTGAGTCAGACATCCGTTACTTCGAAAGGTGCGACAGGGCTTGCTTATCTGGTATTAAATTGATCCCAATGTACCTTTGGAAAGGAACGAGACGTTGCCTTGTCCTATCTCAAGCGATATTAACAACAAACGATAAGGTTTCACTGTGTTAGTAAGAAATGGATGGGTAGATACGTAGAGAGAAAAAGAAAAGTGTACATATGTATTATACATACATTTAACATGGAATACAATTATAAAAATACGAACTTGTGGAACGAATTTAACGAGGTTTCGGTTCAGTTAAATTTCTAATGTCAATGAGATAGATAGATAGATAGATAG
>NC_057686.1:2834699-2844699 GCF_014466175.1 Vespula pensylvanica
AGAGAGAGAGAGAGAGAGAGAGAGAGAGAGAGAGAGAAAGAAAGAAAAGAAAAAGAGAGAGAAAGAGAAAAATCCAAAGGACGAATTGGCATCCAACGTTGACCGAGCCGACCTAGATTCGTTCAGTGAACCCTTCTATCCTTCTCCTTGCCTCGGCTCATCTAGTTTTCCCACATAAATGGAAAAAGCTACGGCGAGGCCTCGGCATCGGCTTATCCAATTTTTAAAAGGCCTCGGTGAGATACGGCCGACCTATTCGAGATGCTCTATTTCGACTCTCAAGTTTATTAAATATTTACTTAAATATATTTTACTTTTCGCGAGGAGAAGATAGCTCTCATGTCTCATGGTTTTACGATCCGTAACAAATCTTCTCGCTACGTAATTTACGAGATTATTATTTCTTGTTTCTTGTGTAAAGAAAAAGGAAGAAAGAGATAGGGAGTGAGAGAGAAAGAGAAATACTGTGAAACATTTCTCTATTAAACTTAGGTAACATTCGTGATTGTGGTCATACCAACGGAGAAAATTCGATTAATATTGATAAAAAGCTTCATTATAGATTCTTCCAGAAGAACGAGTTATGGGAATTGAAACGTCAAAGTACGAGAAAAGAATTGTTAAAAATGGAGGATCGAAGAAAATTCGTTTACATTCATTCGGTTTAATTGAACGATTTCTTTTCTTTCTTTCTTTCTTTCTTTCTTTCTTTCTTTCTTTCTTTTTTTTCCTTTCTTTGTTAAGATAGACCGACTCGACGATATGAAAATGAGTAGATGATGTAGAAAAATACTTGTAGTTACATAACACGTATAATAAATTTAACATTCGATCCTCCCTTTCATGGATAATATTTTAACACGAAGTGCGAATTTTCTTTGGACACATATATTTAATATTATATTCAAAAATTTAACGACTAATGACATTAATTACTTATTTAACGATTATCAATAACGAGAATGCAATCATAAATAAGAGATCAAATATTTTCCCATTTAATGGTTAATATGTTTAATTTAGCGTGATATTTGAAATAATAGTTTATAACGATCGATACTATTTATATAACGTCTCTGTAGAAATAAAGAATAATTTTGGCCTCGTTGTAAAATATTTAATATCACTCGTATTCCGGTTTAAGTATATCGGAAAAATATAAATATTTATAGGATCTAAATTTCACGGCTGAGAGTCGTGTAATATGATTTCCTTTTCGTTCTTTCTATTTTTATTATTTTTATTTTATTGTATGATTTCATTTATTTATTTATCCTTATTTATTTTTTTGAGAATACCGGGATGCGAGAAAGGTAAATACAAGCTCGATAGAAGTCATATTTCGAAAGGATCATCGAAGATAAAATAAAAAGAGAAAAGGAACTTAGGAGTTTCGTTGGTGGTTCTCGGAATTCAGTTGTATTCTTTTCTCTTTCTTTCCGAGTTTCTGAGTTTTTCTCAATTTCATAGAAACAGGTTGATAGACGGACACGACGATTGGACAAGTCGAACTCTCTTTTTTATCCCGTGTGTCCCTTGCTTTCGATCCCTGCTTTCGACTTGCACTTTTTTCCTTTTCTCTTTTGTGTTGCTCTTTGGATTTCTCGTTCCCGCGAAAATTGAATTTCCATGATGTAGATTTCGGAACGTGAACATTGATTCACGTTTGAATTTACTTTCGTCGGAGAGTAGCTCGTATCTATTCGTTCGTTTCGTCTCTTTCTTTCTCTCTCTTCCTTTCTCTCTCTCCCTTTCTCTCTCTCTCTCTCTCTCTCTCTCTCTTTCTCTGTGTGTGTGTGTTTCTATTCTAATCCAGACTCCTTCTCTTTTTATTTTCGTTGAAAGGTGCGTAGGTTTCATTCGTAGAACGAAACGAGACGTGCGATGCAGAGTCATTATACTCCTACACGATATCTCCTGAACATTAATAGCGTACGTATTGCATAATACCGAGCGAAAAACAGCGAAGATGTGTTAGATATCCTCTGTGTGCGTTATTTTTTCATTTTTTTCTAACAATAACAGACAGCTTGAAAACTTTATCAGAGATCGATTTTTATTTCGTTTTATCGAAATATTTTTTTATCGTCTTTTTACATATGTACACACACACACACACACACACACACACACAATATTATATCTTTATCTAATTCGTATTTTATATAATCTAATAAATAAATTTATCATTATCTTAATATTTCATAATGATGACATATATATTGTACAATCAAAACAAGTTTTCTTACTTCATCTAAATCATAGCTTATCAATCTCACCTCGTATTTCTTCTTCGTGATTCGATATTTCATCGGCATGATAATGAAATTTCTTTTTATCGGCATCTAGATAGTATGAAAGAGAGTCTCTACTATTCCACGTAATGTTCCACAAAATGCTCGATTTTTATCTCCCTTGGCAGTCTCCTCGTCGCTTTCTTTCTCTCTATCTCTATCTTTATCTCTCTCTCTCTCTCTCTCTCTCTCTCTCTCTCTCTCTCTCTCTCTTACTCGACGAAGGAAACTTTTACTTCCGTTTCCGTTCCGAGAGAAAAATCTTTGGAGTTGTACCATTCTCCTATCTCGATCATACTCCTTGTCTCTCTCTTCTTTTCATCCTCTCTCTATCTGTCTCTCTCTCTCTCTCTCTCTCTTTTCCTTTTCTTTTCCAATTTCTAAAACGTTGTTCGCTTTACGAAGAGCCGCCGTTCGAGGAACGTCAGAATCCGATAAATTCTCAGGACACGTTCCTGCGATCGTAAAGCAGGTTTCGATGCGAGAGGATGCCTGTTAGAGTACAGAGGACTTGCCCAGCTTCGTCTAGCAATTTCTACTTCGTCGATAGTCGACTTCTTCGATCCTTCCTCTACCTTGGCATCTTTTCACACACACACATACACACACACATATATACATAGGACACACAAACATACTTTCTCTCTTTCTTTCTATTTTTTTTTTACACTTCTCTCTTGTTCCTTCTTTAGTTTTCACAATGGAGGAAGTTTCTTCAACTTCGTTGTTGAAAAGCGACCTCGAATCATGAGAGATAATTAGAGCAAGTTGAACGCATACTGTTGCCGTATATAAGTGCGGAACAGTAACGCAGCATCAACCGACTCCTTTAGGAGTACCTTTGCTTGGCATCGTGAGAGACCTTAATAGCGCTACGAAACCACATCCATCTTGCCGATGTTCGTGAAATCGTCACAGTGAATCGGTATACCTTCGTGGTTTGCGTTGAAATGCCGTGTAAAGCTCTAGGAGCATGAATATCGAGGACAATTCAGGAAGAACGAATAGTCGACGGAACTGAAATTTCTACTCCTTGTGATTATTCAAGTCGCTCCATTTTTTTTTCTATCCACTTTAATTTTCGAGACCCATTTAAAATGATCCAAGGTATTTTAATGCTTTTCGTTTATCGTTGCTCCTTTTTTTATCTCTTCTTTTATTTTCTTTTTTAATCTTTTTTTTTTCTTTTTTGTTTTTTTTTTATCTTTCTTTTTTTTTTCACATCGATCAATTCATCCGCGCGAACGTAATTGATTTGTCGTGAGTACGTGTTTAATGAATTGAAAGATATTGACGTTGCTGCAACAAGAACGTCGTTAATCATTTCACGAAATTTTAGGATTCTCCTCTCCCTCTCTCTCTCTCTCTCTCTCTCTCCTCCTCGACCAATATCTATATCCCCAGTTAATTAATTTGAATTATTTATGGACGTATGAACTGATGTATATTGTATTATTATTGAAATGATATATACAAAATTTATGATAAAGGAATACAAAGGAAGAATAAGCACGAATAGGTCGTAGAATAGAGATGATAAAGTTCGTATTTCCGACTAGCTAACTTCTGTTGGTTGGATCGATGGATTTCAACTTTAAAATTCGCTACAGCTTAAATAACGAACCGCGCAAGCGCATCGTATTCCATTCGTCTGGCTTTGATCGTTTATCCGTCAAATAAATATTACTTGGGTTTTACATTTACTTTCTTTTTTCCTTTTTTCTGTTTTTCGTATAATGCTGGGAATGGATTTTTGGATGAACGTTTTAGCGAAACGTGGAATACACTGTTTGCAAAGTTCTACCGTACTTTAATGTTTCAAAGAAGAAATTATTTATTACAGCAATATATATTATAATATAACATAGTAATATCGGGGAATAAAAATATTCCGAGCATATGCGAAATTTTCAAAGAAAGTATTTCATTATGAAATCGTATAGATGTAATATAGGATAATTGAAATTCCTTTCGACGAAAAATAAGAGAAAAGACATTAAAAAAAAAAAAAAAAAAAAAAAAAAAGATTAGAATTAGACGATTATTCATACAACATGATTTTTCGAAGTATTCCTTTAAATCGCGGATTATTTTACGAGAAAAAGGTCATAGAGCCAGTCTTCGTTAAACTTTGCTCAAACATCTCGAAGGTCGAGAAATTCTTAAGAACATCGTACAAGAGAAAGAGGGAAAGAGAGAGAGAGAGAGAGAGAGAGAGAGGGAGAAGGTAGCAAACACGCGTCTAGGAAAGGTAAACGTCGCGCGAGCATATTTTTCAATCGGCTTTCAATTCGCGACGAAAAAAAGTGAAAAAAAGGAAAAAAAAAGAAAGAGAGAAAGAAAAGAAATAATGATTCCTCTTTAACGCGCGCGCGAAAGTGCGTGATGATTTTTCGCGAATTCGTTTCGCTGCATTAAAAAGAAGAAAAAGCAACAAGAAAGAAAGAAGGAAGGAAAGAAAGAAAAGGAAGAAAAAAAGGACACAAAACGAAATTGAAAGGAATTGAAAGGAATTGAAAGGATTTGGGAAAATGAATTTATGTATATATATATATACATATATATAGGGTGTTGTGTACATCGGGTGGTAAGCGACGACGCGCGTTTCCCTTTTATAAGAGAAAAATACGCTCGTAGATCATTTCGACGTTGGAACGTTCGCGAGCTTTTCTGAGCTTTCGCTCGGAGCTTCCTGCACGTGACTTTTTCACGGTGTCGCATCGGTTGTCTAGTATATGACGTTGCTCTAGTATATAACGCATTACATGTTTCAATTCAACGCGAATGCTATTTCTACCACGCTACGAACGAGTCTTCTCTTTCTATAGCTACATATTTCTCTCTATTTCTCTTTGCTTTCTCTTTCCTACGTTTGGTTATCCATACTCGTTTCATTCGAAACCGAAGCCTCTTTAGTTCTCGGCTTTCCTTTTGTATAGATTCATAGACCGATAGATGGATCAGAGTTTCTTAAAGCCAACGTGAAAATACGCGAAAAGTAATTTAACTAAATACTACTTACCTATGTATGTACATTTTTTTCTTTTTTTTTTTTCTTTTTTCTTTTTTTTTTTTTAATTAAAATCAAATCGTCGAGTTTTATTAGTTCGCGAGAAAGTTCGTTCGTTATCGAAGACGAAAAAAATGTAGCTGCTTCGATATTAACAAAAGAAAACAAAAGGAGAAAAGAAAAATCGTGAAATGTATGTAAATCGGAAAATACAAATTTTTCCATTTGACTTGGAGAACGAGAACATTTTCTAAGAACGAAATCCATACTCGCATTATTTCTAGATATCTACAAAAAATTGGCATTTATCGTGCTCGAATTGTTCGAATATGATCGAAAGGAAATCATTTTGAGAAAGAGGAAAAACGATATACCTAGTTTCGTTCGGTGATCATCGTGGCATACGTGGAAGTGATCCAACTGCTTGGTTACGTTTCTTCGGGGGGATGTAACTTGTTCCAAAGTCTCGTCGTAGCTTGAATGAAAACGTCGAGAGGAAAGAAGGAAAGAGAGAGACAGAAAGAGAGAGAGAGAGACAGAGAGAGAGAGAGAGAGAGAGAGAGAGAGAAGTTGGCACGAATTTTCTGTTTCCTCGGCTGCTCGACTCCGTCTCCTTGCTCTTTACACTTTATGACTTTCGCGGTCTACGTTTTCTCTGTCTGTCTGTCTGTCTGTCTGTCTGTCTGTCTGTCTGTGTGTGTGTCTGTTTCTATCTCACTCTCTCTCTTTCTCGAGTATTTCCTCTTTCTCTCGTCCTATTTCAGTACGCGGTTGCACCTCGACAGCCATGGGATGTAAATGTCACGTGTCGTAAAACCATGTACGTTGTAAAGTGAACCGTTGCTTTTGTTGTTCTTTACTTTAATAAACACGAAAAGTTGAAGCAAAAGAAGCTCAGGACTTTAGGATAAACTCGAACTTGGTTTCTTTGGTTTCTCATCCACACGTAAATTATTTTATACACCGATCTTCTTTCACCTATCGCATGAAAATTTTTATCGTCTATATCTTTTATCGACATTATCGTACTAAGCGAAATTTACGGGGAAAAAAAAAAAAAACGAATGCAATCGATTCGGTTAAGGAGCAAAATTTTTACATTCGCTAACATTAACTTCGAGACGGTACATTTTCGTTAGATCGAACGATGAATTAATAAAGAAGATAATAATCTCTAACTCTCTCGAAATATTTCTGTCACGTTTCCGATCTGATCTTCATAGGGGATGAAAAGGAAAAAAATTGAGTTTTAGAAAAGTAGGGATATAATTCCAATATAAATATATATTTTTTTAAAACGTTTAAATGTGAAAATGATTGAAGATCACTTTGGGAGTTTGAAATATGTAAATTGTTCTTTCCTCCCTCTCTTTTTATTCTTTTTTCCCCTCATCTTTTTGTTGTTATCAGATAGAATGTAATATAAAATCATATCGTGTATTATAAGATCATTGAAAATCGTGATCGCGACGAATTAATGATCGATAGTAGTCGACGAATTTATTTTCGTGTTCTTTTTTTTTTTTCTTTTCTTTTTCTTTTTTTTTTTTTTTTCTTTCTTTTCCTGTTTTCCATGTTAATGTTCGGAAGGTGAGGTCGGATTAAAGTTTATAACTTTTACTTAGTGCTTCTGGTAGTTTTACTTGAGAGATGAAAAAAAATGTTATGAAAAAGAATATATATATATATATATACACACATAGTGGGGGAGGGGGAGGGGGTTAAAGGTGGTTGAGGTTAAGATAAGACACGCGAGATGATGCGCAGCCGGTGTTTCGCGTAAGTCATTAAACGGTCGTACGACGAAAGTAACGACGAGTTTACTAGTTTTTCAAGCAAGCTTTTAATAGTTTTTCTTTATCGCGACTTACATCCTTCTTTTCTGAAGTAAACGCGAGATACTACGTTAAATATAAAAGTATTTACGTACGTACATATGTATGTACCTGTACGTACAAGTCTCTATTAAATTTTCGTTCTTCGTTTTAAAGATAAATGTTATAACGAGATATTAAAAAAAAAAAAAAAAAATAATGAAATTTGATTATATCAGATAATTTCAATTTTCGTATATAAATAATTAAAAAGAAAGAGAATTAAAATTATCATTTCAATTTTAAACGAAGGAGAAGGAAGGTAACGTTCTTCGAATAATTTCTATTCGTCGATTCGTCGTCAAATGTAAAAATTTATGTAAATGAAATTTTCGATCGTTGCTACGACAAAGATCAATTTTGCATTTGATCCGTTCACGATATAATTCCTTATGAATTTTCTATCCTTCTAGAATGCAATGAAATCTGTCTTTCTAGAATGCAATAAAAATCTGGTTTTTTCCTCTTTTTTTTTTTCATTCTACGAATCTCTCTCTCTCTCTCTCTCTCTCTCTCTCTCTCTCTCTCTCTTTTTCTCTCTTCGTATTCATCGATCGAATCCGTGGCATCCCATCAAAGGTGTGAAAATGGAATAGAAGGGATTTGAGAATAATCGAATGACTCGACGAAATCGATTTTGCGTATTCATATCTGTTTTACAAGGCAAAAGGAATATATATATATATATATATATATATATATATATATATATAACAATAACAGATAAATATCTATTCATCGAGAATACAAATTTATGTAAATCTTAACAGTAGAATTAACGATATATGAGATATCATGTCGTAAGCGTTTATGCTATATCGATATAATTTTATCCAGAGAAAGTAATATCTCGCTTTCAACTTGTAAACTTTTTGAGTTCATTCGGCATATTGACTTTTCGGTACTTTCCAGATTTATGCCATTTTAACTCAGAAATATACTTGAAGCGTACGTGCTGTTTGATACGATGAGAACTCAACTGTAATTGCACTGACTGAGTGAGTGAGTGAGTGAGTGTATGAGGGTGTAGAAGAGAGAAAGGTAGGGAAAGAGAAAGAGAAAGGGAGAGACAGAGACATAGATTGAGATAGAAAATCGAGTTGGGAGTCACGAGATTTAGTTATTTACGATCCGTCTCCTCGACGTATCCCTCTGTCGAATGAATGATCGCAAGCACGTGACTTCTGGTGAGAGAAAGAATAAAAAGAAGAAAAAGAGATAGATAGAAGGGAAAAGATACGAAGAGAGAATCCAGTCATCATCCCTTTTACATTTTATCTACGTCTAATCTACGTATCATCGTAATCATCTATTTGGTGATTTCTGATTTATTTATTTTTTTTTCTTTTTTCTCCTCTCTCCCTTTTTTTAAACAATTTACATCGCTGCCATATTCGAGTTTAAAAAATTCATATTGACTCGTTCGAAAATAGCTCCGAATCGAAAATGGTCTCTCGTCGGTGTACGTATTATTGCGTTTCGTTGTAATTGAAAAGAAATAGAGCGATAAATATTAGGTACATATCTGTTTACATAAGAGTTACCTGTAGGTACATACACACATACACACACGTATATATAAAAACGACTTATACATATATGAATGTATGTATGTACGTACATATCAACATATACAGATATATAAATTCAATTCGAAACTTTTCGACGGACGATATACTTAAGCATATACGGTAGCAGGAAAACCTCTAGTCTAATTATTCCGCGCCCTTGACTATTCGACCACTTGGGCAGCCACTGAAAGAGCCACATTAATTAACTCTATGCGCTGCTGGCAATCTCGTTAATTGCTCCGTTGCTTATCGCCTAATTACCAGGTTACAGATAATCTTCGACTTCCCCTTCCGTGACTACTTGGACGTAAAATATCTTCGTCTCGTAGCTTCGATCTCGAACTTGAAACATCAAAGGAACGTGTCGACGATAATTTCGATGGACTTTCATTAAAGATATATAGATATATAGATAGATAGATAGATAGATAGATAGATAGATTAGATAGATAGATAGATAGATAGATGTATATATAAATGAATCGATAGATAGATAGACATGTGCATATACAGAAACAGAGATAGATAGATAGATAGATAGATAGTAGAAAGAGGAAGTTTCGACGGGTGAATTTCGAAATGGCCAGGTTCGCAGCTGAATCTCCTGTACTTCCTGTCTCCTTCGACTGTACTCCGAGGATTTAAATGAAATTCGATGCCGAACGGCAACCAACAACAGTGAACTTCCGTGTTTGACTATCAAGAGATTATCAGAGCAAATTCCCGTATCTCTATTAATGTCTCCCGTGTGGTAGTTAATACCCGAATATTGTGCGTTTCGATCGATAAACCTCCAACCTATAATATATTATAATAATAATAGTATATAATAGTGTATAATAAAAATAAGTACAACTAAATATAATTAAAAATAATATTAATATTAATAGTAATAATAATAATATTCGTCTGAATTCATTACTGTTTATATTTTTCATTTTTTAATAGTCTTA
The DNA here is from genome assembly GCF_014466175.1 of Vespula pensylvanica. Lineage (NCBI taxonomy): Eukaryota > Metazoa > Arthropoda > Insecta > Hymenoptera > Vespidae > Vespula > Vespula pensylvanica. The sequence goes on from NC_057686.1 coordinate 2,844,402, forward strand.
TTTCTCTATTAAAAAAGAGAACGAGAGAGAAAGAGAAAGAGAGAGAGTGAGAGAGAGAGAGAGAATGAAACGAATGAAACGAATGAAAAAAAAATAGAGAGCGAGAGAGAGAAAGGAACATCGTTTGGTTTGCCCATGAAAATCTCATTCTCCGTGTCTCCTTTATACTCGAGCTGCACGTCGAATGAAAGCGATCGATAAAGCGAATATTGCCATTTTCACGGAAGTTCCATTCACGGTGGCGGAAGAGAGCTCCTCTCTTTCTCTCTCTCTTTCTCTCTCTGTCTGTCTGTCTGTC
>NC_057686.1:2846079-2851671 GCF_014466175.1 Vespula pensylvanica
TATATATATATATATATATATATATATATATATATATATATATATATGAGATTCTCAGCGTAATAGATATACATATACATATTATATATAATATAATATATAATATAATATAACATAATATAACATAATATAATAAAATATACAGAGGATACGTCTACAAGCACGCACACATAAATCCGTCCTATGTTTGATTCTCGATTCGATTCTCGACGTCCTACGCTTTATTAAAATTATTCCGCTTCGTCTCTTTTCGTTCTTTATTAAAATTGTTCATCGTCTACTCAACCTCTCGCGAGGGGCTAACGTTTGAAAGGGAAAACTTTAAAGGGTCGTGATGTCGATTCCTGTGCTCTTGGACAGAAAAAGGGTGGGAGAGAGAGATAAAAAGAGAGAGAAAGAGAGAAGAGAGGGAGAGAAGAAAAGAGAGAGAGAGAGAGAGAGAGAGAGAGGCAGAGAAAAAGAGAAAGAAAGTAAAGCAAAGTTGGGGAAGCTTTTTGAGACGAAAAAAAAAACCCTTGTAGACGAGTTTCTATACGGGTTAACGTCTTTCGAGTGACCGCCCGAATTCTTTTTTGTTACAATGACAAAAGTTAAGTTTCGTTAATACGTTCACGTTCAGCAGCGTTTTCTTAGCTTCTTTCCTTTTTCTTTTTTTTTTTTTTTTGAAGGAGAGTTGTTTTTTTTTATTGTTCTCTCTTTTTTTTTTAAATATTTCCCTTATTCACTTTTTTACTTTTTTAATTCAACTTTTCACAAGTCACGCCTCGTCATTAACATCCTTCTTCTTTACTATGTGTTTTTTTTTTCTTTTTCGTCGATAGTCCCGAACACTCGTCGATTTTTAATTTTCCTGAGTGTTCCATCTCCGTGTAATAATTCTGAAAGGCTGAAAACGTATCGGGTTTCCACGTCGATAAGGGCAGACAGTCGATTTCCTTCGTACAAAACGCACGCGTTCGCAATATCTCGCGTGAAATTTTACCTGAAAATTCACGAATCAAAACGCTTATATATCCTATCTACGTGTTTACATATCCATGTTTTAAGCGTATATGAAATTGTGCGTGTGTATATAGAGATTGGAACGGAGTGAGAGAGTGAGAGAGAGGGATAGTGAGAAGGGTGGGAAAGAGAGGGAGATGAAGGAAATGGCACGATGCGTATAGAAGCAGGATCAGATAATTAATCATCGATGCATGACGTATCGACCTATCGACGAATGATATTCCCAGTCGATGAATCGAACTGTTTCGATGTTCTTTCGTTTCTTTTCGAAATATGAAAGATAGTGACAAAGGGAGAATCGGTATCGCTCTTTATCAGAGATCTCTATTCTTTTTTTTCTTTTTTTTTTCGGATGAAAGAGAGTTACCTACGTCTGATATATTTTTCCCTTTCTCCCATTTCTTTTTATCCTTTTCTCCCTCGCTTCTTTTTTCCCTTTTTCTACTGTAACGAATCAAAACGACGAGGGAAAAAAAAAGAAAGAATGAAACGATAAAGAGATCGTCTAGACGGTCTATATCCAAGGATGTCTCTTCAAAGTCGAACGACGTTAATCGCGTTCGTGTTACGATGCAGCTTACCTCGTCCTTCTGCCTTTCTTCCGAATTAGGAGATACCTGAGGAAAAGAAAATAAAAAAGAAATAAAAAATTAAAAGAGAGAGAGAGAGAGAAAGAGAGGGAGGGAGAAAGAGAGAGAAAAAAAAGAGTGAATGTGACGAAAGAAAAATCAAAGAAAAAGGGAGAGACACTTTTCCTTCCGTTGCCAATTCATCTTTGATATTCAACTTTGTGAAAGTTCTCTCTTTCTCTCTCTCTTTCTCTCTCTCTCTCTCTCTTTCTATCTTTCTCGACACGATTAAAGTCAAGGGTCGCATTGAAAAGATCGCCGTTTAAAATATACTTTGTCTGTCCGTCTGATTCGGCGCTCATCGTTGAGTAATTCGTTCGATTCATTTGAATTAATGAATGTCGAGAAGGGGTGTAGGAGGAAAGTACTTTCGATACGCAATCGACATGCTCGAGATAACAGAGATCGTTCGCCGACAGTGTCTGTCAATCGTTATCATTAATTATATACGTAGGGGAGGTTGAGTCGAAAGATCGGAAAAATTGATTTTTATTTTCGTGTCGATGAATTTTGAGAAGTTGTTTTCTTTTTCTATTTCCTTTTATTCTTTTTGGTTCGTTCGTTCGTTCGTTCGTTCGTTTGTTTCGAGTTAATTATCGAGAATATATTATGCGAGTCATTAAATATTTAACTATTTATTAACGTACGATTGCGTTGCGTGATAGACGATCGTACTGTGTTTTGTATTCTTTTTCTCTCTTTTTGTTTTTTTCCTTTCGTTAGTTTCTTCTCTTTTTATTTTTTTTTTGTTTCTCTCTCTTTCGTTTTTTTCTCTTTCTTTTTTTTTCGAACGATTTGTCAGAAATATTCATTCTAATTAGAGCCTATGCAAATTAGAAAAAATAATCGAATTACGTATGTATGTATGTATTTATGTATTTATGTATGTATTTACGTATGTATGTATGCATGTATGTATGTATGTACATCAGAGAGAAGAGAATCATCGCATATTTGTAGCGCGTTAATGGCCGTTTGGTAAAGCTTCAAGCTGATATTTGCCACGCTCACGGGATATTAGTTCGTGCCTACCAACGAGAGAGAGTGCAAGTCAAACGCGTACTTTTTAATGAGGGTGCTCACGATGCCAAGTTTAGGGAGATGGGGTGGTAGGTGAGATGGGGTGTATGGGAGAGAGAAGGGAGGAGTAGTTATGTAGGAGATTTTCAGTAGCGGCAGCTACTGAAACGGAGTAGAAACGAGATCACTCACGGAGATACACACTATCTATATGTTTCCTCGACCCTGGTACGATCCTTTGAAAGGATTTTATGAATATACACGAATTTCTATCATTCCTCTTGATCCCAGAATCGAATTCGAGAAGAAAAATAAGAAAAAAGAAGAGAGAGAGAGAGAGAGAGAGAGAGAGAAAGAAAGGGAGAAAAGAAAGAAGAAAACGGTCGAAACAAATTCGTTGTCGTTTTAACGAAATTTAAAAGCAAAAGAATTAGTTGCAATTTGTCTCGTTGAATAGTGTTAATTGGGATAAGGGTAGTGTGTATTTTGTCTTCTTGAAATAACAATGATGCATCTATCCTACGTTTATTCGTCGATGTTATTTAAATAAAGGTTCGTGTATTTTGAGAATCTATTAACGTTGCACGCATACGCACACATACGTGCATACACATATATGCGTATATTTGCTATTATATATATTTACTATTAATATCCTCCAACGTAGGAAGACATTTGTGTTACTCTCGAACGCTTATGAAAGCTAATTTTCCTTCCAAGTGGGTACGTCGACGCTAAATTGCAGGCGTGGGAGATGCATCCGTATATGTACGTATGTACATAAGTATACTCGAAATATGTTTATCGTTAATTACTCGTCAGTGAAATATGTTTTTAGCGTATTATTACGCGTGAACAATGCTACCTAGTAAGTAATACTCTTACAATTAGGATCACGCTAAATCGTCGTATCTAAGATATGATGCGAATATATATATATATATATATATATATATATATATATGCACGTACGTGATCCCGCAAAAATATATTTCGTTTACTTTATACTTACTTCGACTCCTTTTTCCGGTTTCCTTCTTTTACTTTATTCTTTGATTTTAGTAAAGTACATAGAACTGGAGAAGATTAAAAGATGAAATACGAAAGTACAAACGAAAGGAGACATAAAAGAAGAAAGCGAATTGCGATACTTTCTTCGTGTATTTTATATTCTTGCTCTCTTCTATTTCTCTCTCTTCCTTTTTTTCTTTCTCTTTCTTTCTTTCTCTCTTTTCTTTCTTTATCCTTTTCGTAATTTTTAAAAATTTATCTCGTTCAAACAGTTTTACTTTTATTCAATGAAACTTATTTAATATCACAATTGCCGAAAACTATCTCAAACTGTTTAATGAATTTTTCAAAGGTTTTAATTGTTTAATTCTTATTCAAACAATTCTAATTTATATTAAATCGCCACGGGAAATTTTAACCTTTCAGAATCGTTTCAATTATATCTAAATATTCGGATAACATATCTAAATATTCGAATGTTATGTATCAATCAACGGGATCGTTATTCGGCAATTAATTATCACATGGAATTTCTCCGAAAATGTTGTCATTTAGGTTAATCGATAAAGTGCTCCCTTGTGTAGCAATAAATAGAGCCGAGACGATCATCCCCTATAAATCTAACAAAATGAAATCCGTATCGGAACGGATTGGTCCACACGTTATATCGTTTTATTTTTGTGATATTCTCTTTATTAAAAACAATGTTGAATATCAATGTTGCCTATCAATGTTGAATATTGATATTGTTAATGAACTTATATCACTAACGAGACGTTCGTTGAAAAAAAAGTATATATATATATATATATAAATAGAGAGAGAGAGAGAGAGTTTAACTTTTTTTGTTTACTTAGATACAATATATGCATTTGGATATATTTTTTATTTATTATTTACGCATGTTAAAAATGTCTTATTATTATATTCGAGAATCTTTATATCTTTATTATAATATTAGATATATTTCATAATATATAATATAGTTTTCAGAGGTTAAGCATTTCGAAAAAAGTTTCGAAAGAGAAGTTCGACCGAGTGATATTGCTTTGGGCATAACTTACTCCAAAGAGCAGAAGCATAAGTCAAAGCTCACTTTCATAATATCGCTTCGCTGCCGTTCGAAGCGTTTTCGAAAAGTTACTTTTGATTGCTTCCTTGGTAAATATATTCCTTTCGGAAGATAGCTAAGGATTTTTGGGTAAACGCTGCTACTTTTGCTGGTGCTACTGCTTCTGCTGCTGCTTCTGCTAAACTTTTCTCGATGGAAAATTTAAAAAGGGTGGTTAGCTTAGCTCTCTTTCTCTCTTTCTTTCTCTCTCTCTCTCTCTCTCTCTCTCTCTCTCTCTCTCTCTCTCTCTCTCTCTCTATCTATCTATCTATCTCTATCTCTCTATCTGTCCGATTAACTATGCTTTTTCTATCTCGAATGCAAGTTTTATGTCAATCAAGAAAATTGTTTCTAAAGTACCATAATAGATTATTTCAACATTTCTTATTCGAACGCCCGTATTTTATTTATAAATATGTTATAATAGATCGCTATATAATCGTGTCAAAATTAATCGATTCAGAACTTCAGAAAACTTCTTTTTCTTAAAATTAAAAAAAAAAAAAAATGAGAAAGGGAAAGACGAAATTATAAGTCGATTTGTTTATGATCATTCGAAAGGAAACGTCTTCGTGTGTATGTACGTGTATATATTTTATCAAAAAAGAAAAAAAAATATATGAAATTCAATATTTGTTTCAATCAAAATTCGAAAAAAAAATAAAAGAAATTAAATTAAAAGACAATTTATATCAGTCGAAAAGGAATATCTAGTATATGTGTGCGTACATATTTCATGAACAAAAAAAGAAAGAAAAAAGAAAACAAAAAAAAACGAATTCAATATTTACTTCAATCGAAATTCAAAAAAAAAAA
>NC_057686.1:2856766-2858041 GCF_014466175.1 Vespula pensylvanica
CTCTTTTTTTCTTTCCTTCTTTTTTTTCTTTTTCCTTTTCTCCACAAAATCGTAAGAACGTAGAATGTAGTAACGTTGTAATGACATATTTGATTAATAGGAAGATGTTCCAATTTATATGATAACGTGTCACTGGGTGTGGTGTTCAAGAATTGTCCGATTAATTTCTCGCCCCAGTTAAGCAATGACGCACGTTTTTATAAAGCTTCTCTTTCGTACTTTACTAAAGAATATTCATATATATGTATGCATGTATGCATACATACATACATACATACATACATACATACATACATACATATATATATATATGTATAATTTTATAATAAATTATTACTAAGTGTATAATTATTATATGGACATTAAAATTTCGTAATCGTAACAAGACAGTGGTTGTGAAATAAACGGAAAAAATAAAAAAAAAAATAAAAAATTAGATAAAAAAAAAAAGAAAGGAAAGTATCTATCAAATTACGCGAGTTTCTTAATCTTATTTTTTATCCTTTGGTTAACTCTTCATTCACAAAGTCTTTCATTATCTTCCCTTCACACAGTTTTCTCGTTAAAGGATCTTCAGGCACCTGTCGCGACTCTTTTTTGCTAGGATTCTGGACAAGCTTGTCGGCATTGTGCGGACAGATTTCTTACGACTCTTACACGTTGTCAAGACTTTTTCCAAGAATTTATGTAGCTCCGGCTAAAACTTTCATAAAGTGTTTTTCTTTCCCCTTCTTTCTCTCTTTCTCTCTCTTTCTTTCTTTCTTTCTTTCTTTCTTTCTTTCTTTCTTTTTCATTTTCCCCTCTTTTCTCCCTCGCTTTCAACGAATTTTCATTCAGCCTGTCAACGAATTTTCTTCTCATATCGAAATAAATCTTCGGAAAAAAAAATAACTAAAACTCATATGAATTACGATATATAAATAAATATTAATAAATGCAAGATTAATAAATATCGATAATAATAATACTAATAATAATAATAATAACACCTGTATTCAATGAACGAGTTTATATGCAATTCTTGAATATAACTTTGCAAATATCGTTATATTTACAAATAGTAATGCATTATATATTCGACGTACGTTAATGCGTAGGGATATTTTCGATTGGCCGAACGCCAAGAATAAAGATGCGCTATATACCGAAGGGTTAATATCCTCTCGTTGGAATGTTTTGTCGTTATCGAAACATCTATTTTAGTACGATCGACGTTCTTACGTCTTCAAAAGATGCGCCATATTTTTTCAAGAAGGATATTCTTTCTTTTTTTTT
>NC_057686.1:2858141-2878158 GCF_014466175.1 Vespula pensylvanica
ACGACGACGACGACGACGACGACAACGACGACGGCGACATACGCTTTCTATATTTCTTACTTTACGCGACGCATTATATCCGATCGCGAAGGTTTTCTTTGCTTTCTGCATTTTTGCTTTTTTTTTTTTTTCTTTCAGTCAGTTTTTCTACGTTTCTTTTCTCAGCCTCCTTCTCTCTCTCTTTTTTTTTTTTATATTCTTATTTACCTTTTTTTTTATTTACTTATTTATCTTACAAATAGAAAAAATATATCTATTACGCGATGGATTTAATATGAAATGAAGAATTTGTGTGTGGGTATATATCTTTGCATGTATATGTATGTGTGTGTGTGTGTGTGTGTATATATATTTTTTTTTTTATAAAGATAATTTGTTTAATATACTTTACGATGTTAAATTTGCCTAAAGATAATAACGAAACGTTTCATGATTATGAGATACTAACGAAGTTCTTACGGCATAAAATGCAAATTGGTTAGCAGTTACGTCGAATAAATGGCTGGATAAATGCATTGATATGGAGTAACAAAATTAACGTATATCTACGGTAGGATCGTTGGTATAGTAAAAAGCGTTGGATAAAGTGATATAAAAGCGCAAATGCATTCGCAGGTATCGATAAATTTCTACCTTTAAAGGCATGAGTTCATTTAATCAATAACATTTCTTTTTTCTCTCTCTCTCTCTCTCTCTCTCTCTCTCTCTCTCTCTTTTTCAATAAAAGCAAAGTACACTTGTTTACTTAAAAAATAGCTGTCATAGATAAATGGACGATATGGTCCTAGGAGAAGCATATGTAAATGTCATTCTTGCGTACGCGTGTAGGTAAAAAAAGAAGTAAAAATAAAAAAAAAAGGGTAAAAACAACGCAAATAAAAAAAATGCACGCAATGCGTTTATTTGAGTTTGAGTAAGGGAGACTGAATTTATTGTTATAAAGCGATCGTGTTTCATAGTGGTTCTCATGTCGACTTTAATAAGCAAAGAACGTAAGAATTATATTCAAGTGAAGTTAAAAGGAATCGTATATATTTATATGTACGTGTGTATATATATTTACATAGAAATGTATATATATATATATATATATATTTGTGTATGAATTTTGGTGTATCAGTGCTACTGGTAAATTAGTTGTACACGTGTACGTGAGATGCATCGATGCAATGCTGTTAAAATAGATGGCGAATCGAAACATTCTATAGAGGGAGAGATAGATAGAGAGAGAAAGAGAGAGAGAGAGAGAGAGAGAGAGAGAGAGAGAAAAAATAGAGAGAAAGAGAGAGAGAGAATCTCCATTCGATCCTACCCAGTTTCCATCTTCCGGTAAATTTATTCGTCGGATAAATCTGTACGGAAAATCGTCTAGCGTGTTTGCAAGGATGACGACGATGCCGTGTGAAAATTTATTGGTCTCGAAGTTGAGCGCTCGGAAGGGAAAGGGTTGACCTGCTATGTAAATAAAATTTACATGATAACAATTCAGTTATCCAGATTATGCCGCAACAACGAACGATTGCATTCTTAAATCGTGTGCATCCAAAACACGACGTCTTCTTCTTTTTCTTCCTTCTTCGTGTTCATTCATGCGTAGAAAAAAAATTCATGTTGATCCATCGACGAGTTAGTTCGTTGGTTCGAACTAAACGAAAAATGAAGGAAAGAATGAAAGAAAGAAAGAAAAAAAAAAGAAAAAAAGAAAGAGTAAAAGGAGATGTGCTCGGAGTAAGTGTTAAAAAAAAAAAAAAGAGATGGAGAAAGAGAGAGAGAGAGAGAGAGAGAGAGAGAGAGAGAGAGAGAGAGAGAGAAAGAGAAAAGAATCTCTTCCCATTAATTAGTTTTAAAGTAGATCAATGTGAAATATTTTTCATAATGGTCGAGCTTTTTCGAAAGCTTTGGCTTGGAAAACGTTGACGAGCGAAAACGTTTCTCATAAAAATGCCTCTTCCCTTAGCCGTCCGAAAATTTCAGGTCCTCTCTTTCCTCTCTCTCTTCGTTTTTACTATTTTTTTTTTTTTTTATTCTTACTTTTATTTTTTTTTGTATTTTGTATTTTTATGTTTTTTATTATTTTTTTTTATTTTTTTATTTTTTTCATTTAATCCCTTCGTTCCCTTTTCATAACCGACGATGCAAAAAATTTGATGCGCGCACGTGGCCTTTGCGCGTACGTTTACGCCTTTTTCTTTCTCTCTTTTCTTTCTTTGTTCTCTTTCTCTCTCTCTCTCTTTCTCTCTCTCTTACTTTCTTTTTTCTCTCTCTGCACTGTTCGATGACGATGAAAATGACTAAAAAAAATGCAGGTTTTTGTCGTCGGACCTCCCGCCTGCCTGGCTCCCAACGTCGCCGTCATTTTTATCGATTTTCGTGTGAGTAGATACGCCTCGTTATGGAGTTTCGAGAATACTTCGTATATACACGACTCGCAGTCCTGGCCAAATATAATAATCATCAATTCGAAAACGTCCACGGGATATTTATTGTTGTCAGATTTAATATACTCATCCTGACGTATTAATAAGAACGAAGCTTACGCTATTAATTCTTTTTTTTTTTATTTCTCCGTTTGTTAATAGAAAAATCGATAATTAATTAAAGGTACTGTGCGTTAATGAAATCGTCATTTTATATATATATATATATATATATATATATATATACGTATATTATTTAAAAAATTTTTATATATCCGATTAATATTTTATTGAAAGGTTCGACAATTTTAACGTCTCTATCAGAAATCATCTCAAAATAACTTCTATTGAAATCAGGACGATTGAATAGAAACACTATCGGATTATTAGAACTGTTTTTCAAAGGAATAATAGTCGTAACCCGTTTGAATTAATTGTTAAAGAAAATAGGGGTGGCTATCACAGTCCGTTCTTTGTGTTTTATTGACAGAATTACGTTTTCCGGGAACGGCCTTAATGCCGTACAAATGCCGGCCGACATGTTCATTCGTTCGTTCGTTCGTTCGTTCGTTCGTTCGTTCGTCCGTTCGTTCGTTCGTTCATTCGTTCATTTGTTCATTCGTTAGTATCGAACAAACTAACCTTCGTCGTCGTACGATCAAGACTACAGCTACACTAGTTACATATATCGTTCGTATAACGATCAACGAATATATCTCAATCACAGGGTAGCTGACGTTAAATCTGAAATGAGAACTACTATCGTGAGAAATACGCTACTCGGTTATATATATATATATATATATATATATATATATATGTATATGTATATATGTATATATATATAACCACGATCCTTCGATCAAGATATTTCTCTGCTTGAAATCATTCTACAAGGATAACGAGAGACTGAATTTAATTACTCGCTTGGTAATATCTCGTTATCGAGAGAAATAATCATCAGAACTTATTGCTTGATTATTCCGATAACGAATTTAACATAAACTAAGACGTCGAGTGAAATAAATAAATAAATGAATAAATAAATAAATAAATAAATAAATAAATAAATAAATAAATAAATTGTTACGTCGTCATATGCAAGAAAAAAAGAAAAAAAGAAAAAGAAAATAGTATAGAATATACGCTATGCAAGAAATTATCTATGTGTAAATAAAAATTAAAAAAAGAAAAAGTAAACGTAGAAAGAAAAAGTTAAATCATTTCGTTATATCCTAATTCGATATCTCTTCGTGTAGATCGAAGTCTAACGTGAAAATTGGTATAAAGGGTCGATGGCTCGTTCATAATCGACTTCCCCTTTTTAAGAGGAATACGGTGAAAGATTCTTAAAGGATAACGAGCGTGAAAAGGAGAAGAGAAAAGAAAGATAGAAAGATAGAAAGAAAGAAAAAAAGGAAGAAGAAAGAAGGAAGAAGTCGAAGAAGATAAGAGGAGTCGTGTTGAGTGGGTGGATAGGAGTGGAGGGGAGGGAGGGGGTAGCGTAATGTCGGCCATAGTGACCTTTTATCTTCGAAATATAATGCACCTTGCCGTCGTTATCCAACTTTGAGTTTTCTCTCTTTCTCTTTCTCTTTCTTTTTCTTTTTCTTTTTCTTTCTCAGTTTTTTCCAGAGTATCTCTTTCTAGGAAGATATGAGAGGGTTGCGGAAAATGAGGCCGAGAAAAAGTGTTAGGGAAATACGAAGATGTGTTAAGGAAATCTCGTGTTCTTTTTCCGACGATAAAGGATTGACGTTGACGCTTGAGTCATCGGAATCATTTTCAAGGTCATTGATTTTTCTTAAAATCATTACTCCGCGACGACGTATAATTCGTTGAAAAATTAAATTCGATACGAAAAAAAAAAAAAAAAAAAAAACGAACGAATGAACCGCGTTAGAGCCAAACTCTCGATCATACCATTTCTCTCGGTCGATTCAATTCCCAGATACCGTATCACTTTGCGGTTTTCCTTAGCTAAAAATTGTGGTCGAATTGGGTTTTTGTTTGTGGGATATGGGAGATCGCATGCGTGTTCTCGAACCGCGCGAAATATACAAATCGATTCGCGGCTTCGGTTTGCTGCCGCAAACGAGTTATTTTTTTCTCTTATTTATTTATTTTTTTTATTATTTATTCTTTTCTTTTTTGTTTTTATTTTATTTTATTTTTTTTTTAATACATAGACCTATAATCAGATTATCACGAAATCATTAATGAATATCGATAATTAATTCTGTGGTCTATGGGATCGTTTACTTTCGACTACTTTTACCTCACTCGGAGAAAGGTGTTTCTAATCGTTAGCCGTGAAGTTGTTTCATTTATCACACTTGTGAAGTTGATAAATGTAAAGAATGTTAAACTGAGCGAAGTAACTTTTCAGTGAAAGTTCAAGATCCAATTGGCCTCCTTTCGTTTGTTTCACAATTTTCCGCGTTACGTTTAATTAAAGTTAACGTCGCATCTCCCGATGCACGTTGCATCATCGACCGATCGCACGTGGCACGAAGAAGAGAAATCTTTTTGAATCTGTGGAGGTGTCGCTCGGTGTTTCTTCGCCCTCTGTTGCCAACGGTTGATATTAAAGATTTTCTAATTTGATATGTTCAGAAGTCGGTAAGATAGGACACTATGTTATGTTTATTCAGAGAAAATAATTGGACAATGGTTTATCAGTTTTAAATTCGAGTTATTTCTTTCTCTTATTCTCTTTTTTTTTTTTCTGTAAACAATACAAATTTCGTTTGCGTGATACTTTAAAGAAAAAAAGAGAATTTAAAAATGTAAAAAAAAATGCATAGTTTCAATTTTTCCATCGGTTGGTAACCACGAAAATATGGTATGATATTACAGGTTTCTGCATTACTACTTATGGTAAAGTGAAATTGAAACTGATTGTTCCAACAGACGGTAGATGGGAGCAGTCGTGATTAAAACAGTTTGACGATCGATAAGACCGACTAGTTCTGCAATATGGGAAGAAGGGAAAGCACGAAAACCTACCTACCTTAAATGATCGATTTTTTAGACTCTGCCTTTGTGTTCGTTGTTTGTTCTGGAGTTTCTAACTATACAGTATAGATGGACGCTATGTTTTCAACGAAAACACATAGTATACATTATTCTAATTAGTATAGATTATTGCAACAATAGAAATAGATATTTATCTATGTATATTAAGTACTGCGACGCACTGATAAAGTTATTTTGGATATTTCTCTCTCGTTATTACTATTATTTTGATATACTTTTATATTTCTATTATCTTAAAAAACAAATTAGTTCACCTGAGAACACAGTAGTAGAAAAATGTCATCAAACGATTACGTAAAAAGCTGTTTGATTACAGAGGAATCTTATCGAAACAGTAATATCGTCTATGATAATAATCGAACGAGAAAAAGAGATAAAGTTCCATGCGAAATCATACAAAGTAAACTAATATATCAAAGGAAAGTCAAAGTTAGCTTTAGCAATTAATCATCATCGACTTGTGGTGTGAATATCGTCATCCTTAACGTCAATAATTTTACAATTAGAAACGTATTAGACACAACGATTAATCCATTCTTCGATCGTATCAATCGTATCAAAGCTAATTACGGAGATAATTATCATCAGAATTAAAGAGTATTCAGTATAATCGATTTCATCGTAGTATTATCACCATCATGGTCGTCCCTATATTTCGTGCTCTATCGGACAACGACTGTGTTACTCGTGTATGCTCGACATTAATATTTAAGTAGCTTGGACGAGGCGGTAAACCCGTGACAAACCCTAATTAGCGGCAACCCTTGGGAAAGGGTGAACTCAAGCGCCCATTCTAATTCAGTCGTCCCTCGTCCAACTTGTTTATGTATGCTTCTGTGTGTATAAATATATATATATATATATATATATATATGTTTATATATATATGTATGTATGTATGTATGTATAATATATGAGTACATAATGTGTCGTACATGCGTAGAAACGAGTAGCCGCCGCGTATGTACGTACGCATCGCGGCCGATACGCTCGATCGACGTATTTTGTGGGAATAAACACAGGCATGCGCACTCGTATTTACGAGGGTGGTCGAGGGATGAAACTAGACTCACGAGACGATTTTACTCCCCGTAGAACATAGCCTATTCGTTGGTCGATGCTCCCGATATCCGTCTATTCGACATATATATCTATCATGCGTGTACGTGTGTATGTGTATATATATATGTATATATATCGGGTGAATCACCGTAAAGATAAAACAGATGTTGTAAAGGTATCTCTTTTGCTTTTAATAAAATATATATAGAAAGAACAAAGTTCGTTTCGACAAAAGAAACGTGATATTAACAATACCTTTTCTTTTTTAAATTTCATTTCTTTATATTTTATTCAATCATATATACGTACGAATGCAAAAAGACATTATATTCAATTATTTCACGCGTTAGATTCTTCATCGTGTTATTTTTCTTTTCTTTTCTTTTTTTTCCTTTCCTTTTTTTTTCATTACCGTTGTTTTCTTTTTTTTTTTTTAATACAATTTCCAAGATCTAATTGTAACATTTAAATGGCTCACTCGATATACGTAATGCATGCATATATGTACGTACGTACTATCTATAACTGTACTTACTCATACGTATGTACATATGTATATGCATTTGTAAACGTATCTCTTTGTGAACATGCATATGCATTCAGGGATAGAATCGAGATGGATCAGGGGAGACACAGGGTGATAGCTGTTGCTATCGAATCGTGGCCGTTTATCGTCTTTCGCGGTTGGATTGTCCCGTAGCAAATGTTGTCTCTTCATTAGATCGATTAACGGTAATCGGATGTTTTTTCTGCTTTTATTTTATTTTTTACCCTTACAGCAAAAATATATATATATATATATATATATATATATATATATATAACTTGAACGATCGCGTTATCAATCGAGGGAAACTCTCTTGGCTTCTTTCGTAACGTTTCCCCTTATCAGGAAAACTTTTTGAAAAGCTCTTTTTGAGACGGTCACGTTGATAAGCTTTTAAAGTGCTTTTTATCTGATTCCTTTTGTTATACTTTTCCAGTCGATGAAAACTCGGTCTTTACGATATATTTGTGTGTGTTCATATATCGTAACACATGTGAGGTACTTACGTGTATATTTCTACGTATATATGTACATACAAGCTTTTTTAATTCCTTTTTTCTTTTTCTTTTTCTTTTTTTTTTAATTTATTTCTTTTTCAAGTTTTATATATATATATATATATAAATATTTTTTTTATAAACAGATAACGATTTTAAAACGATATATAACAATCAAATTTGTCGAATTATTTCTACGTAAAATAATTATTCTTTTAGTTTGTCTGTTTTATTTTGTTTATTTTTCTATTGTATATTATCTATACTGCGAGGGTGATGAAGAAACGTAAATATAAACGAACCCTCCAAGCTATTTGGATCATCTTAGGGAACAAAGTTATTCTATTTAAGATCATAGATGGATAAACATGTCAAATTTATAAAAGCTTTCGGAACCTCAGCGTAATAATTATTACGTTGTTTGTGATAATAAACAAATTTTACTTCTTTAATATTATTTCTTTGAAAATATACAAAAATTTTTATATTTATCTATCTATCTATCTATCTATATAATTATCATTTATTTATATCAGTATTATACTTTTAAATATCATTAATATATAATTATAATATACAAAATTTGATATATATATATACATACATGTATATATATATGTTAAATAATGATAAATAACCATTTATTATTATTATCTATATTATTTTATTATTTTTATATATTCTACTATTCTATTATGTTTATGTAAAATATCTTTATTTGAAAATAAAGAAATTCGATAGCTTGTAGAAATAAATGGAATATTTCAAGTGCATATACAATTCTTTTCGAATTTCGATAAGAGTTGTATATTTCGGAACGATATTCGACATATTTATTTGTAAAGTAACGAGTGAGAGAGTCGGTATCCTTTCTCAGAATCCGGCGCGTCATTCGTTGCTCTAATTCCACGGTTACTACGATACATTTTTACCCTCCTTTCCCTCTTGTTTTTTTCATTGCTAACGATGCTAACGAGCAGCATCCACTCTAGAAAGTGCTGCTTGGTATTAGCATTACTCTCTTGCCTAGCCTTGCGGTAATAATTACATGCAAATATAAACAATTACTCTCTTGGTCGAGCGACTTAGTCTTTCTCTCTCTTTCCTCTCCCCCCCCCCTCTCTCTCTCTCAGTATTTACAACAACACACAAAGTATCATTCGACGAGTTGTGTTCATCGAAGCGAGTATAGCAGATTATCATCGTTCTTTCACGTTGAATATCTATACAAGGACAATTAATATGATCGACATGTTTTAGTGCATATGTATGTGTGTGTATTTATGTATATACATCAAAGTATATAAAGTTTCGAATTAGAAGAATCTTTAATGAGTTACATCGAAGAAAAGTTTACTTTGCGAATGATTAACAAGCATAGTTCTCTCTCTCTCTCTCTCTCTCTCTCTCTCTTTCTCTCTTTCTCTTTTGTCACTTTAAAATACTAATAATTCTAAACTTTGCACATATATACTCGTGAGCTATTACAAAGTAGGATTTTCAAGACGGTCCTCCACACAGCAGGTAAATACGAGATCCGAAGTTGGGTTTAATGGCTCTTTTAATCGATGCCTGCGATTACCTTCTAGTAACTTTAGTGATATATCAGGAACCGCTATGGATTACCAGATAATTCTCTCCTCCATTTCCCAGATTGCATACGTACATATTAAATTATAGTAAACACTGTACATTTATTGGCGACTTATTATATACTGATTATTATTATCGATCGAATCCTCTCACTCAATTTTTTTGTTTCTTTTATTATTACGTCGATAAAAGAATTTTTTCAACACGATTATGGGAAAAGTTATACCATTATTTGTACTAATCGAAAAATATGGAAAATTTTCGTGTATACGGTCAAAAATTAATGGCTATTAATTGAAAGGAAATTTGAGAAGCATAGGAAACATAAAGAAACATAGGTTAATGTAAAATTTATTTATGTTTACTTATAATTATTAATTATAAGTAATTATTAATTTAATAAAATTAATTTAAATAAAAAACAATAAAACATAAAATAAACTGACTTTATCAAAAATTCATTCGTTTATATACATGCATACGTACATACACACACACATACATACATACATATATACATGTATATGTATATGTAGATAAAATACGAAGTTATTTATTAAATAGAATAAATATAAAAGATTCAAATGAAATTTTAATATCAAATACACAGATATTAATGAATTTTTTATTTTCGATGAATAAAAAATTAGAAAAAAATTCTGTTTTTTTTTTTTCTTTCTTTTTCTTCTTAAAATATAGATATAGAGTTAATAGAAGATACGTTGATGTATTGATTCGTAATTTAAGTTTGAGTTCGTGGATCGTAACTCTGTCATCGGACCAACCGATTCGTTTGACTCTATAGGCGTGTCAAGTCTGTCGTCTGACATTTTCAAATGTATATTGCGACGCTAAACGCGGATGGTTGGAGACTCTACGGTGCGAGACGAGTGCATTGTTCCGCGATAATCTATTGTTTAATACGTCGTTTCTCCCCTCTCTTATACACACACACATACACACACACACACACACATACACAGATATTATTAAATCCGCAAACATATATATATACACACACACACAAACACTTGTACTATACGTACGTGTATGTATAATATTTGGTTTAGTTATGACACTGTCACATTAATTAAAAACAACGAATTTGTTTTTTTTTTTTTTTCGAATTAATCTTTTTCTAGAAATGAATCATACAAATTTTGTCGCATTTATTTTCAAAGAATTATACGAACTTTAATTGATATTTTTTTTCTTTTATTTTCTTTTCTTCTTCTTCTTTTTTTTTTTTTTTTGGTTCATAGTTAAAAAGAAACGAATCGAAATTGAAGATGAAGATTTAGTCGAAACTATTTGGGTTATTTGTTACAATTTCTTTTTTCTTTTTTGTTTTATTATTATCGAGTTGGTAATATGCAGGAGAAAAAACATTTTCGAAGAAATCATGTTCGAGTATACGGTGCTGACTTCGTTGTCAGTATTGTATCCTGTTACAGGTTGCTATTGATCAAAGATTGGACTTTGTATAAGCCAAGTGATGTACGAGGACACGTGTTAAGCTTACAGTTTCACTTTGCTTTGAATCTTGATATGGTGTTTCTATTATGTGACTCTATATATATATCTATACGTATTTATATATAAATATATGTGTATGTGTGGATGCGTGTACATGTATATAAGAATGTGTGCTTTCTACGTTCGTTACATAAGCGAAATTCTTTTTCATAGAAAAAGTCAGTCGAGTTGGACGTCCACTGTAGGTAGCAGGATGATAAATCGACTTTGCAACACTTTGCGTTAGCTCCGAAAGAAAGTGACTTTTCTTCTCGAGTATATTCTCCCTTTACTTTGCTTTTTATCACGAAAGGTATAAGGTATACGCTATAATTTTTTCATCAAATGTTCGTTAATTGATTTATAAATATCGTTATTTTCTTTTTTTCTTTTTTTCTTTTTTTAAGAAATTCTTCGTATCTCTCAATATTTATATCGATCGAGTCTATTAAATTATTTATTAATATAATGCTTTCGTTTTAATTATTGACAATTGATAATTGAGAAATTCATTTTAATTATTGCTAATTGACAATTGAGAAATTCGTTTTAATTATTGACAATTAATTATTGACGAATAAGTAATAGTATGATTTTTCGTATATTGTATATCGTAGGTCTGTCGATATCGAACGGACCACGATATATAGTTATATAATAAATACATTGAAAGAGACGAGAGTATTCCGCAGGAAGAGCCAAAGAGTAAGCATCCGGTTGTGTTTCGTCCTAAGACCTTATCTCCTGCGAGAACTTTGCTTCGGTCTCCTCTTTCGGTTCGGATCAGCTTAAAGTCCGGCTAGAGTCTATCCATTTGATACGACTACTTGTATATTTCTCTTTACTTTTCTCTCTCCTTCCGTTTCCCCCATTTCTAATTTAAATAATATAACGTAGTAACAATTTTGTTGTTCTTAACAATTCCAATATCCGCGTTTTCTTCCTTTATTTTTTCAACGTCTTCCTTTTTTTATTATTATATAATTTTATTATTATAAATTTGATTATTATAATTATAATAATTATTATCATTATTACAGGTAGTTACTCGACTCGTCGTAAAGTGAATTTTACTTCTTATTCCATTTTTTTCATCGAGAAAAATTTGAAATTTATTTTTTCTTTCATTCTTCATTCCAGCATGTTTTCTTCTTCTCCTTCTTCTCCTCTTCCTCCTCCTTCTTCTTTTTCTTCTTCTTTCTTTCTTTTTTTCCTATCGTAATTCCTTCGTCGAGAAAAATCTTAACGAAATATTTTCTTGTCTTTTTCACTCTCGCATTTTTTTTTCTTCTCTTTTTTTTTTCTTTCTTTTTTTTTTTATAAGTTTTGACACGAATGGCAAACCTTCGAAGAATGTTCGATATCGGAAGGATTACCGGCAAGATTCTTCCTATGTAATATATAATTTGATGCGATTTTAACACTGTGCCCGCGTATTTTTAAGATACGAGAGAGGATCATGCGGAGTACCCTTTTTTTTCCTCTTTCTTCTTTCTTTATCTCGAAGATAGTATAATAAATCTTCGACGGGGGCGTAGTAGAGGGCGGACGGTGATGTCGTTCGTGCTAACTCAAGGACGAATATATTACACGATTTTTCGTAGGGGAAAAATGTTCGCCCTTTTGCGTCAGTGATGTCACAGAAGCCAGGAATACTATGTAAGAAAGAAAAGGAGGGGTGAAAGAGGAGGGGGAGGGAACGCTTGACAGCGCTTTTAACTAATACGAGGTAAATCGTACAATGATAAACGACGTTAAATATTTCGGACGTTTTTAAATCGTCTATTTTATTTTTCGTAATTTTTCCTGACGATTCCATCGTTTTCTTTTTCGAAAGATATTTACTATGAACTGTTATGAAAAATGGTTCCTTTCTTTTTTTTTTTTTTCTTTTCTTCCTCCTTTTCCATTTTTAAATCGGAAAATTAATATTATCGTAAAATGATGCTCGCATAAATCCCTGTGTCTTTAAAAATAGAGAGAGTGAGAAATAAAGAAAAAGAGAGAGAGAGAGAGAGAGAGAGAGAGAGAGAGAGAGAGAGAGAGAGAGAGAGAGAGAGAGAGAGAGAGAGAGAGAGAGAGAGAGAGAGAGAGAGAAGGAGTAAAGGATTTATCGAGTGAATTTTCTCGTCGAATTAACAGATAAATTTCGCCTTATTCCTTTCTTGCTTCGTTCGGTCGTCGAAGGTTCCACCAGAACTCGATAGTTCTACGAATCGATAGAATTTCTAGCTAACTTGGAGTCTCGTTCTAAAAGAGAGAAGAGATAGAGAGAGAGAGAGAGAGAGAGAGAGAGAGAGAGAGAGAGAGAGAGAGAGAGAGAGAGACAAACTCTATTTTGCTCAGCGAGTTGGCGAAAACAATGGCTCGTTTGAAGATTCGTTCGTTGTAATTTTCTCTCTCTCTCTCTCTCTGTCTTTCTTTGTCTCTCTTTCTCTCTATCTGTCTCTCTCCTCTTCTATTATTTACTGCTTGCTTCTATAGAACTTATTCTTTTGAGTGGGTGCTTTTGAGAAGGAGAAAATCGTACGTTTTGAATGGGAAATCGATAGATCGGTCTACCATAATAAATTATCGTATTACACTTGACTAATTTGAACGAAAGATCGTTGATTACATGATCGATTAATTTATCTTTTATCGGAATAATAGTTTGTACGTTTATTCGTGATTAAGTTTCGAATGATTAACAATTATTCATTTTATCATTTATAACGTTTTACAAGAGAAGAGAGAGAGAGAGAGAGAGAGAGAGAGAGAGAGAGAAAAGAAAAGGAAAAACGATTTATTCAACCGACAGCGATCATTTTCAAAGGATTATGGGATTCGATCGATGATTCGACGAAAGCAATTATCCGTATGTAACATTTTGAAACTGTTTCTATTGACATATGCAATTAGATATCAGGACGGAGATGTAGATTGCACGTAGAGCTTAGCTGAGCTTCGCACGATCGAGTAATCGATATCCGATACTTGTCCGATATCCTTTGTCAATCTGTAATGAGCCACAAATTATCGAACTGGCCATGTTCATTTTAGAAGGGATTTTCCATCGTAAGGATTATTTTTGAAATCCTTCATCCGAGAGAGAAGATAATCCTCTTATAGTAATTAAGTTTTAATAAGTTTCTTAATTGTTTCTTAAACGATAAGTATCGTTAATGAAATTGTTATATTACATATGCATTAAAAATATTAATTTCAATTTCTTAACTTTATTGATATCATTTTAGAAATTATTAAATTAACTCTGTGTGTGTGTGTGTGTGTGTGTGTGTGTGTGTACACATATTAATGAGTAAACAGAGTATGGAATAAAAATTCATTGAAAAAAATCATTGAAAGATTTATTGCAATCGATTGAAATATATTTAAAGGACTTTTTCGACGTATTTATTTAGAATTAGAAAAAAGAATTATAAAGAGTAAGAAACGAGTATATAGAACAATGGACGAACAAATTGGACACGCGATCCTGGTATACACTTTGCTCTTCTAACATTGCTTTAGGTTAGTTCCCAGTGGAAATCAAGTTCCGACGTTTCGTTTTTATTACTCCTTCTCGACAGCTGATAATTAGGACGAATCGAAATTGTAAGAGATATAAATTATTAGATTAGGATGATGGTAAAACGGGAACGAATATCACAGATAGTTTTTACCTATAAAATCTTAACTCTCCGTTTAAATTATACATTCCCGATATCGTTCGAATTATTTTCAAAATATTTTCGTTTTTTTTTTTTTATTTATTTTTTTTCTATTTTTATTTTTATTCTCCGAATTCATTTTTAGTAAGAGGACGACGACGACGATGACGAAGAAATTCTTTATTCGATTATTTCTTTCGTATTCATTTTAACAGGTACGATAATATCTTTCTATTTCTTCTATCATATGGTTAACGGCATTTCATCAAGCAACAGCATTTTATTCGAGAATTATCGACAACTATGGGACAATTTCTCCATTCCTTTCTCCCTTTAACTCTTCGTTCTAACGATCGACCAACGAGAGAACGCGCTATCTATCGTTTCAATCGAGCAAAGAGAATTCGTTCTCCCGACGTAATCCTATCGACGACCAACGACGTATTTCACCTATTCTCTCATTCACTTGGGAATCGAAAATTTCGTCGTCCTTTCCTTCCGTTTTGTTTCATTTTTCTTTGTTTCTCCTATGTAGTCAACCTGTCTGCTTCCCTGTCTGTCTATCTGTCTGTTTGTCTGTGTCGCGAAAAATGAGATAAAGCTTGCAACGAATTTTCTTTCTTTTCTCTCTCTCTCTCTCTCTCTTTTTTGTTATTGTTTTTGTTCTTTTTCTTCTTCTTCTTCTTCTTCTTCTTCTTCTTCTTCTTCTTCTTTGTACTTTCAATTCTATCCATTCTTTTTTCTTTTCTTTCCTTTTCTTTTTTAACTTTCATTTTTAATCGACTCTGACAGGTTTAATCAAAATTTCACGAGTCAGGTAGAAGAACAATTCGTAATAAGAAATACTGGATATATATTTTCGTTTTTATTAGATCGTTAGAAAAAAATTGGTCGTTAGGAAAGATAACTTTTACAATGATACGAGTCAATCGGTATATGGATCGAATGATTTTCTTCGATCGTACTCTAATAATAGATCTATCTACTTACTCGTTTTTGTGAGATGCAAAAAAATGAAAAAAAAAAAAAAATTAGAAAGAAACTTTGCTGGGAAGTGTATCTATAACTTTCGGAGGTTGACCTCGTTTTTCAAAAAGGAAATGTGACGCAGCTGTCGAGGTTCCGTTGAAATAGAACGTCTACTTCGAACGAATGTGTACTCAAAAAGTTATTGTATACGATATATATATATATGTATATATGCATAGTGTCCCAACGAAAAGTGTCCATTAGGATTATTATGAAATCTAGTGATTCTTTTTAAAAAACATGGGGACAGGTCAATTTTGTTTTTGAGAGTAACAGGTCCTTGTTATATATTCACTCACTTTGGTCTAACCCTCTAAGAGTGGTGACTAACCCCTCGAAAAACCTTAAAAAGGGCAACAGAAGATAAATGGCATATCATTTGAAAGGTCTTTTAATGCTCTTCACAATGATGCTATTTTTATTATTAAATTATATATACATATATATATATATATATATGTATATATAATTCAATATCAAACACATTATAATTGTTTGTATCACAAAAGTAAAAAATTAATCCATCGTTAAAAGTTAATCCATCGATTTCATATTAATTATTTACGTCGAATATGCGTCGGACTTTTTGCATCGATCTAGTTGATTTTATATGAAATATCATTTATATTACAAATATATAAAATTTTATATACCAATAATAGCCATACGTATATATATATGAAGTATCATTAATATAGCTTTGCGTAATCTCGTTCTTTGTAACGTTATCGATGACGAAATGAAAGGAAAAGAAGATTGCTTTGTTTTTTGAAATCGAACAAATCGTATAGTTTCGCGATTCAGCGATTTTTTTTAAATCCCGAAAGAGATGGAAATAGAAAAAGCGGGCTTTTGACGACAAGAATATATATATATATATATATATATATATATATATATATATAATATGCTCGTTAGCTTTGCTATAAACATAATACTTATTTCTCCTCTCTCCCTCCTTCTCTCTTTCTCTCTCTCTCTTTTTTTCTCTTTCCCTTCGTCTCTTCTTCTTCGTTTTTGATCCCTTGTTTGTCTCAACACGCTTTCTATCGTACCACGTTCCTTTGTTGTCGCTGTCAATATCTTCTTAGTTGTAATGCTTTACCAGAGATATAATTATCATCTTGAGATATTCGATATAATAAGAGGTAATAATTGCCATACTTGAAAAAGAATTCCAAGGAAAACTTGAAGGAGAGGTAATCATTTCGTTTATCACGAGTATTCAGTTTCATGATTTGTCGAAAAGGTTCGAGTTAATATAACATGCGCGCGTGATTTGTCTCGACTATGTCATTTTATAAAATCATTTTCATCGGAAATTGTGCGCGTATGTATGCACGCGCGCGCGTATTATATAATGATATTATATAATAAGATCTTGTATAGGGAAGATTTTCTTATTATTATGGAGGAAGGTCATTATTAAGAAGGAACAATGGCATTCGAGAAGACTCTCTTAATCGATACATGAACCCTTCTCCGATCTATTCCAGATATTTAGAAATGTGATCGTAGACTGAATGGGCTTTGAAAATGTCGCTTAGAATATCTACACAATAGACGTCATTAATGTATACAATATCGGTCAATTTCATACTTTATTTATTAACTTTATCTAATCGATTATATTTTAAGCGTGTAAAATATAATTTAATTAAATATATAAATATAATTAAACGTAAGAAAAAATCTATATATTTAAATAAATAAATAAATAAATAAATAAATAAATATAATTATTCCTTATGCATAATCACATATTTATTTTTCTTTCTCTCTCTCTCTCTCTCTTTTTTTCAATAAAATTTGAAAACAGTAATAGTACTAGTAGTAAAAGTCTATCGCAGGCAAGAGTTTGACAAGACCGTCGGATCAATGCTCGACTTATACCACTTGTCTCGTCAATCGTACATACGTTCTCCTTCGTCGTTCCTCGTCGAATTCTTTCTCGTGAATATAAAACGCTCGAGACAAATTCGTTTTCGATATTCAGAAAGAAGCAATAAAGTGTTCCCACCTTTTCGTATTACGACAAAGTTTCTCAATACGAATGTAAATGTTTATCTTTGTCTCATATTTTTGTTATAATGAATATCGGAACGATAACTCGACGAATGATAGCTCTTTTCGTCTCAATTATTTCAACGATGTTTTTCATGATAATTAAATAAACAAAATAATACAAAAGATATTGCAACATTTTTTTCTAATGTGTTATACATATATATAGACAGACACACACACTATATGCATATCTATATATATATATATATATAGAGAGAGAGAGAGAGAGAGAGAGAGAGAATTTCAGTAGTGTTGTGGTGTTAATACCCTAAAATCGATACACCTGCCGGTTGACTCTACAGTGTACAACCACCTAGAACTTAGGCGTGCATCAAGTTCATACATGTTTACTAATACGGAAGCATATCTACAGCCTCGAGCTACCGGGGCGCGGTTTCTATCTGCGTACTGTCGACAGGATAATTGTCTCGGTGATATGCACAAGCTCTCCATTCGCGAGAGAGCCATTTCCTCTTTCTCCTCTCTCTCTCTCTCTCTCTCTCTCTCCTCATATATATACATGTGTATATATATATATTCTCTTTGTCTCATATATATATATGTATATGTGTGTGTGTGTCTGTATACACGCACATACACAGAGACAGACATAACACATATTCTCATCCTGATTTCCAATGCATGCTCTACGGTTTGTATAATCTCAATAGTAGTTACGTCTGATCTCAACTTCTCTTCAACTTTTGATTTCTTCATTTCCCTCCGATTTATTCTTCCTTCTTCGTTTATTTTTTGTTTTTGAGAACGCTTTTCGTTCTTCCGCATAAGAGAAATAATAAGAGGAGTAAAAGTTCAGGATATAAAAAAACGAGATCGGAGGTATGGGGGTGAAGGGTTTAAATTGAAAATTAAAAACATTTTTTCCATGGTCGATGTTCGTAATAGATGAAAGGGTTAGGTATCGTCGTAATTAGGTGCATCCTAATTAATTTTTCGGATGGCAAACATGTACGGTAATGAAAGAGAAAGATAGAGAGAAAAGTATGAAAAAGATTATGGAAGAGGGTGGAAAAGATTCGTTTGCTCGAGCAAATGTTTTACGATTGGAGTACTTTCAACGACCAATTACCTTCTCTGCCTCGTTAATACATTTCACCGATAATTTATTGCTCTCATTTATAGCGAAATATACAGGTACGTACCCATTTACGTACGTAAACTCCCTTTTCATAAAACGAGCGAGTGGAGATTTTCTTGGACATCATTAACCGGTCTCGGATCTCGGAACTCTCCAATTTCGATTTTTTGTTATTCTTTTATCTTGCTTTTTCATCCCGGTTCTTTTTTCGTTTTCTTCTTTTTTTTTTGTTTTTATTTCTTTTTCTTTTTTTTTCTCTTTTCTTTTCTTTCATTTTTTTTGCTCTTTCTCTCTCTCTCTCTCTCTCTCTCTCTCTCTTAATCTCTCTCTTTCTCTCTCTTTCTTTCTTCGAAACGCCACTCATGCTCGTCTTGTACAACATGATCGATCGTTAGTAAAGGACACTTGTCACTAGCGAAGATTAAACGCAAGTCGTACTTGCTATGAGGGGAAACGATCCCTTCCGGGATTAGAATTCCCTGAATAGAATTCTAATCGTACGAGATTAGTGTTGTACCCTATCATAATTCACTAGATACTGGTCGATACGACAGTTTATGTTCGTGTATCTTTCGAGAACCACAAATTCGGAGAAAGTTCATTATTTATTCGTAAACATTTTGTACGATTAAATTGTAAATCTAATTTTTTTTTTCTTTTTTTTTTTTTTTCTTATACTTTTTCCTCTTTCTTTTTGCCTTTGCTTTAGCGTAGAAGATCATCCAGCTTCCGTATATTTTATTATCGACAGAAATTTCATTATTCGTTTGTATTTTTAACGAGTGAAATTATCACTGATTTTCTTTTTCTTTTTCTTTTTTATTTTGCTTGCTCCCCTCTTTCTTATATTGTTTTTGTTATCGCATAGATTATTCTTCCGTGCACGAATTTATTTTATTATTTGACGCTCGACTCCTGCTGCGCTCCATTTCTCTCGATCGTTCGAGATAAATGGTACGCTCGATGTCCTTCATTCGAAACATCCCTTTCCGTTCGATGTTAAATAAAAGAATTGTCCCGTGCGATCAAGATAAATGGCGTAAAAATCCTGCATAGAATTTACGAGATAACTCTTCCCTTTTCTTTATTTTCCCTTTTACATAGAGTTCGAAATTAAGAGATCGTTGAATCGTAATTGTCGATCTAAATAAATGTTGTAAACAATGATCGGGATTTGTTAACATAAGTATTTTTTCTTTTTTTCGAAAACTCTGACATATATACTTGATCAATGAAAACTTTTGTGTATATCGACGAAGTAACATTTATAAGGTTTATGTTGGACGAAAAGCATTAAGACTTTTATCCTTTTTATACAGCTTTAATTCCATCGACACTACTACTAGCAGATTTCGATAAAAGCTCGTCTTATGGTTGTAAAGTATTACGAAACTGAATTTCATTTCTTACGTCGTATAAATGAATAAATTCGTGAGAACTGGATTAAAGGGATTTCATATTCTTCTTCTTTTTCCTTTTTTTTTTTTTTTTTTTTTTTT
>NC_057686.1:2878258-2884374 GCF_014466175.1 Vespula pensylvanica
AATTGTGAGCGTAACCCATAATCGTTATTCCCATAAATCTGGGCTCTAATCCGCAAGATTTGTAGCGTGCATCGTACGCTTACATAGATTAGTATGTACGTCGAAGGTAGCAGCAGTAGCAGCAGTAGTAATTTGGCTCTCGTAACGATATACGCGTGTTAAGCAAACGCGTGTCGATCGATAAAGTCAAATAGTTCGGTCGGAAGTTTATTTTCTTTCGCTGTTAGCACGGATATATAGGAGTCTGATAAATTATTGAACTTTTCTTTTGATTTCCTTTTTATCTTTCTTCTTCTTCTTTCTCTTTTTCTTTCTCTTTTCTTAGTACGAGATCTTGATTAAATTATTCTATCTATTATATTTTCTTTATGATATCAACACGATAGATCTATTCTAATTTAATATGAATGTCATGTCGCTTGACGGCACCTTCGTTAGAGTCAAATGCAATTTTAACGTGCGGTTCTACCTCTGGCACAATGTGTGGTGAATGTGGAGAGAAGGGAAGACGTTCGCCTAATTATTCATTTGTTAGAGGTTTCCTCCTGGTAACTCGGTAGGACTATGGCAGAAGTAGTTTCTCCAGACGTACGAAGAAGAGATAGCGATACGAGACACTCGATATGAAAGCTCTCACCCTATACGAAAACGATCATACACTTTTAACGCGCTGCTCGTATGATCGTTGATCCAACGATCAACGCGACTACCTTTGAATATGTCCGAGAGAGATTTCGTTTTTCATGGATAAACGACAGAGTGTGCGAAAAAAAGAAACGTTTTTCCAATTTGTTGAATATTTTTATTCGTACTTTTTTTTTTCTATTTTTTATTTCATCTCCATGCGATTTCATAGAAAGCGATGCGTGAATCGAATTGAATAATGTTTTTTAAATAACAAAAATAACAATAAAAAAAAATAACAATAATAATTTTCGATTGTTATGAATTTGAAAGTAGTAAGCTGTGTTGTTCTACGGGAATCGATTAAATGTTATTATAGTTTGTTTGTTTGTTTGTTTGTTTGTTTGTTTTTTTTTTTATCATTAGTTGCTTAAAATTACCGAGAATATCGTTATAAGGCATTTCGTTTTTATTCGTTATTATCATTATTGATAGTTTAATTAATTCGTTTTAATAGAGATTATTCTCTATCACTTCGGTATTTCTTGTCTTTCGGTATTTCGAATTGGTTCCCATATTCGTGCGTTCCCTTTACGTCTGGCCGAACGAAAATTTCGAGTACGTTAAATACGACGGTGTATAACGTCATAAATAACGTTTAATTAACGCCGAACGTGGACGTAATAAAATTTTAGAGTCCATCACGGTACGAACCCGTTTGATCACTAGGGTTATAGGGGAATTAAGAGACGCTTGGTAAGGTACGCTTTATTAGATTTAATGTCGGCGCTTCGGTCCTTGCATCTGTATATGTACGTCGTTAATTCGAAGCCATTGTCCATCGAAGGAAAATGTCGTGCCGCATCTATTCTCGTTAATAAAATTTCAAAGGACTCAGGTTTCTTATCGTAATCTGCCATACGCTTTTTTTTTGAAAGTTCTTTACTCGTCGTAAGTATTAAGTAGGATTAAGCCGACGCTTTATGTAAATCAAAGTATTTTCAAAAATTTCATAGAAAGAGGATACATCTGATATAATCATTATTTTAATATGACGCTCGATGACGAATAGTTGTTGTTGTTACGCGTTAATTTCATTTTATTTTTCTTAAGTATATTAATGAAGATATATTTTTGTACGAACGAAAAGTAGACACCGAACGTGTACTTCGAAGCAATGTTTATTCATACTTTTCTTTTTATCCTTTCTTTTTTTTTTTTTTTTTATTTCTTTTTATTTTTTATTTTTTATATGGCTTATATATAAGCAATATTATTTTCTCTTTTTTACAAATTTATTACAAATTAATTAATGTAATATAAAATGTTTACACGACAGTAATTGTCATTTTTTATATATTCGTTATTTTTATTCATTCGTCATCGCAAAAAAAATAATTTGGACGATCCTTCGATTTTGTATATTAAACGAATTTCACCGTTACCGATATTTATTCAGAAATGTATATACATAGATAATAAGAAGGAAAATGAGTAAACCGAATAGTCTCGTCGACTACTTTCGTTATGCAGGATCGGTGTTATTATTCATGGGAAAAGTTTTAATTTGCGTATCGGACTCTCCCATTTCCTACTTTTGTTCTGTGGTATATGTTGTTCTGTTCGAGAGAAATGAGATCGTCATTTCATCAACCACGTATACCTATTTTATATTCTTTACTCTTCGTGTTTTCAACATTTCAACACCGAGTGTTTGCGATAACGACGGAAGAAAAAAGAATTCATAAAACGTCAACGATAAAATTTGAGTATGTTTCGTCCTCTTTTTTTTTTCTTTTTATGCGATCTAATTCATTAGATAGTTCTCTCTCATATGGCTCACCGAATCATTAAAAATCTTTCGTTAGAAAATCTATACGATGATTGAAGTACTATTGACGAATCTATTAGAATTAACACATATATTTCTTTTAAAAATACAATGATATTTTCATGCGTGTATTTTTCTTTCTTTACATTTTATCGCAAAACATACGCAGTTCTAAGGAAGAAAGAAACAAGTATTAATTTTCTATAAATAGAAAAGAAAAAAAAAAAAAGATGTCATCACGTCTATTTGAGATCATATTAAAAATCGAAAGCCGATATATCTATCGGTTAATTTTTCGAAAAACTCGGTAAATCTACTTTGTGCCGATATATCTACTTTGTGCTATTAAAAAAAAAGAAAGATCAAGCGTTTCATCTAAAAATTCTATTACTTACGAACTTTATATCTCGCTTTGGTATTCAATATTAATCGGCTTCGATATGATCCGTTTAATATTTTCTCGATACGTCGAAAATAATCTTCGAAGGAGCTTACTCTGACATGGATATAAATACGAATTTTTATTTAATTTTTCTTATCGTGAAATAGTTAGTTCTCTCGATGTTTGATGTACTATATGTTAGATCTCAAAGTAAAGCTTCTTCCTTTGGTACGAATTTCTCGTTGGTTTCTAAACGAAATTCACTCCTTTGCATCCCATTCTATCTATCTCTATCTCTCTTAGTCATTTCCTTGTTCACTCGCTCATTCATTCACTCTTCCTTCAACATCCATTTTCGTATACCGACAACGTTCCGCAACTTACCGCTAACGTCGCATCTCGTTATAACTCGTATATTAATAATGTGCTTATTGTAGGCACCAACTATGAGGATACGTAGTAACGACAGAAATTGATCCACGAGATATGGAAATACGAGATACCGTTATTCCTCTTACTTGTTGCTATTACAAAGAGAATGTACTTACTATTCTCTATGATCGCGTATGTGTATACCTATCTATATATAAATAGGGTGTATGTGTATGTGTATGTGTATTGTATGTGTATGTACATATACATATACTCCGTTACGTAAATCGTATACGTGTCAGACGCAAACATGAATATTTAATTAGAATACAGTTCGTACGGTTTGTCATTTGTAAGACAAATGATAGCTAAACGTTATCCAATTTACGTTCATTAATTCATCTCATTCCGATATTACAATCGATGTAATAATAACAATCAATATATATTATAATAATAAATGAAATGAATAGGTTAATTACATATAAACAATATTTTTTTTATTTCTTCATCGTGATAAATATATAAATAAATAAAATTACGAGGAGATAATTGCCTGAATATTTCCGCTTAATTGTACTTCGATTTAATTAAAAACGCAAACGAATTCTCTCTCTCTCTCTCTCTCTCTCTCTCTCCCTCTCATCTTTCGACTTTCAAACGTTCTTTCCACCGTGATATCTTTCGTGGAAAATTTTTCACCGTAGCTATCTACGAACGTGGCCGGAATAGTTGAGTTCTCTTCTTCTTTTTTATTTTCTTCTCCTTCTGTCTTCTTTTTTTCCATTTTTCTTTTTTCACTTTTTCGAGTATCATATTCGAGCCGTGAGAAAGGCACAAGGTATTCTTTAGATTTCCCGCCTTTATTCATTTTCTTATTGTTTTCTATTAAGTTTCGTAAGGTAGAAAGCTTCGTAAACTAGACGAAGTATCGGGATAATAAAACGTAAGGTGTTGCAAGTCGCATCGAGCAGCTGCTGAATTTATGGATACTCGGAAGCTCGTGGATAACCGCAGAGAGCTGCGGGATCTCAAGACTGTAGAACGATATATATATATATATATATGTCTGTGTGTGTATGTGTGTGTATCGTGGGAATATATATATATATATATATCACCGCCAAACACCTATCATCCGAATACCTTACTATCCAGACGTTCTGTTATCTAAACCAAGTATCTTCTTCTTGCAACAAATGTTTAATGGAGAACGAAAAAGAAGAAAAAAAAAAGAATAGAATACAAATTTATTCCGATGGTTTTCTTCAAGAGAAAAAGAAAAAGAAAGAAAAATATGATAAAAGCTCCGATGTCGGGTGATAAATTATTAAAGGAAAACTCGAAGTTGAAAGTATTTAATAATGGTTGGTCAACGATATTCAGTCGTATATACCGATATATATTTCTGATATCCGCTGAGACAAATTTTTAGCGAAGATATATAAAGCGAGGGAGAGAGAAAGAGAGAGGGAAAGCGGGAGAGAGAGAGAGTGAGAGAGAGAGAGAGAGAGAGAGAGAGAGAGTTCGTGTGTGCTTAGATCTTTGAAAATGCTAAGATCTAGAATTTTATTTTCTGTATTTGCCGTAGCTCCGAATAACTCTCTTGTACTTTTTTATCGACGTTCGAAACTTTTCAAGTCGAACGAATAATTTCATCTACTCGTATTTTCTCTCTCTCTCTCACGCTTTTTATCAAGACGAGTAAATTCTAAAGGTCCATTTTAAGCAGCTCGTTCAGTACCTTATTCGCCGTAAAGAGGAGTTTTCGTACGCCCGAGCAATAAACCGAAATGACTTCTATTATCCTCTGATTTCGAGTAATCGTGTGTTAGAAAATTCGTCGTGCAAAATGTTCGTTCGTTTCTATTGTTAGTTCGAAACACGTTTCGATCCTTTTTAACGACTTGGACGATCGTAAATGTTTCGAATCCGAAGAAGTTTTATATTTATATTTTCTAAGTATCAGCAACCATTGGTGGTAGAGTGAACGTGAGAGAGGAAGATTTCTTTGCGAAGTATATGCCAGCGAATAACTTTTTAACGATTCAAAGGGCTCAAGAAAATTGACCTGCTGTGCTATGGAAGAACTTTTTTCTAACGATCCAACGATCGAATATTTCTCGTTACGGTGCGTAAACGAAGTTTATGGGTTGCGTTTGGGTGGTTATTTGGTGAGAGGAGGAAAACTTGGAGAGTGGAAAACGTGTTACGTTTTCACGTAACGAGAACTTTTGATTTAATACGTTTAATATATTTAATACGTTTTACATAGTCGAAAGGGAAGAAGATATATCGATGATAAATAGTTGTGAACTTTGAATAACTAAGTCGTCGGTAGGGTATGGGTCATCACAGATTACCAGTTGAGATAAAGGCAAGCTGTTGGAGAAAGAGATGGTTGTTCGACATTAAAGGATAAAGAGAGAGATAGAGAGAGAGAGAGAAAGATAGATAGATAGATAGAAGGAATGACGAGGATGGTGAAGAAGGGGTGAACCATAGTAGATAGGTTTCTGGAGTCATCGAGAACATATGCGCTCGTCCTCGTGCAAGCAGTTAAACTATTCGAGCCTTAGGTTAACCGGTGACCGCAACGTTCCGTAACATCCTTCTCGTAAGTATGTTAATCCTAGAGCATACGAGAGAGAGAGAAAGAGAGAGGGAGAGAGAGAGAGAGAGAGTGAGATAGGGAGAGGGAGGGAGAGGGAGAGAGAGAGGCTTCGAGCACTCTCGCCTACGGCTTAATCCTTTAACTTTGACGGAGCAACGATCGAATGATCTTCCTTAGCCGTGCGGTAGAACATTAGCCTGGAATCCCTTACTTAGTTTCAATTTTTAAGGTGGCTCTTTTCTTCTTATTCCTTTTTCTTTTTATTTTATTTTACTTTTTTATTTTTTTTTTTT
>NC_057686.1:2887088-2888872 GCF_014466175.1 Vespula pensylvanica
AGAATTTCGTAAACAAGGACGAGCTGGATACTACGATCTCGATTAATAATAATGGAACATCCAATGTCATCGAATGATTAATCTTCATTGTTCTCGAGTTTGCACGTGGCTGCTTTGTTTTCTGATAAAATTGACAACCGATTTTAAATACTTTCCTCGGCTATCTTTTTTTTTTTATTTTCCCCTTAGAACATTCTCTCTATAAAAATTACGATTTACTTTCTGAAAATATTTCATTGATTTTATTTTATAAATGTATATGATAAATAAATAAATAAATAAATATATATGTATATATATATATACGCATGCTGTAATAAAATTTATTATCTCTTTCTCTTTCGAATTACAATTTTTCGAAGTGGAAATTTTATGATTAGAGTATTATTTTCAATATTTATAAATTGTTCATTAGAACGTAAAGTGGAATTATCAAGGGATATCGGAGATCGGTCGTTTAAACGTTCCTTTTTAATCTCGAATTAGCTTCGATTTCCAGGAGCCGTTCGATATTTCCTTCTAGCTTTGCCGGATAATTCGATTAAATCGACGAGGAAATCGAATTATCCGTACGACATTACGATCATTTATGTCGCATTTTTTCGTAGGAGAAACTGAGCATATCGAAACTGATCGTGAGAGTGAGCTTTATTTAACAAATTCGAGATTTCCTCGTTCGGTTTACCACGAAACTTTCATCCCTGTCCATTTGTTCTCTACGTAGATACATATTCGCGAGGGATCTAATTGCGTGAGTGGAAAAGCCTGTTTCGAGAAATCTAGGGTTGGTTAACGATAGAGAAATCGAGTCGAACATCAAATCGATTTTCGTGCTTCGATACTGCGTGGGATGTCCAATTTATGGCCAATTCTGAAGAACGGAAACGTTGTCCAGAGTTACTCAGTATGGGGGCTTTATTAAATTCGAACGTACGGATCTATGTGTGTAGATCATCGTGCTCATAACGAGATGTTAATTATTACGTACATATATATTTGTGTGTATACATACACAACACACACACACACACACATATATATATATATATATACATCTGAGATGATGTACATTTTGTTCGATTGCATGAGACAAAACTGACGTAAATAAATAAATAAGTAAATATATATAGTTACCATATAAAATTATATATTTTACAATTCTTCGCGTCGTTTCATATTTTTTATTTCGATATTGAATACGTGGCAAGAGAAATCTACAAAATATCGGTAAATATTCGCATGATACATTCCTCTCTCTCTCTCTCTCTCTCTCTTTCTTTTTTTTTCAGAACTATATACGATGTGTAATTTGTTTGACAATGATGCCTTCGTTATTCTTGCTTTCAAGATCTTTCGTTGTGCACATTTATACGGTTGAATTCCAAACGCCGCACGTATGTACGTACGCGGTGTCGGCCAATATTTTTCTACGGAGTTACGCGTAAAACGCGCGGCACGTGTCCTAGTATGGGTATGTACGTGCATGCCATGCTTTTTTCCCCCTATACTTCGTTCCATGCTTTTCCGCGTGGAATTCAAATGAAACGAGAGAATGAGAAAGAGAGAGAGAGAGAGAGATAGAGATAGAGATAGATAGATAGATAGAGAGAGAGAGAGAGAGAGAGAGAGAGAGAGAGAAAGGGGGTGGGAGGTTGATAGGAAGGGAGGGTGGCTTGGACAACGAGCTCGACAGACGTTGTTGGTTATCGAGAGCACAGTTGTGTCTATATTTTCCTTTCACGATTAGTTTCCATTCAAATTCGTATCGACGCTCGTCGTGTAAC
>NC_057686.1:2888957-2911427 GCF_014466175.1 Vespula pensylvanica
TTTTTTTTTTTTTTTTTTTTTTTTTTTATACAGACTAAGCCTTCGATATCGTTCATAGTCGCAGTTGTTTTTTTCCCTTTTCTTTTCTGTTTTTTTTTTTTTTTTAGGTTTAAAAAATACATTTCATTATTATACTTTTGCGAATTTAGTACATGCATTCAAAGGTACTTTCCGAAGTTACGATTTCAATCGAATAATAAATTTATACGGTTTGAAGAAAGAAATAAATATCTATTATGGATTTCATAGAAAGATATATTTCAATCTTGTCTTTTTTTTTTCTTTTTCTTTTTGTTTTCTTCCCTTTTTTTTTTTTTTTTTGATGTATTTAAATAGTATAGCTTTTTTAATCGATGTATTTGATTGTACTTTTCAAAGTCATGATTTTCATATCGCATGTAACAAAGTTATATAGTTAAAAAAAAACAATATATATATATATACTTTAAATATCACTAGATTTTTTTTATTTGACAAAAAAATATATACACCCACATAAAGTTATTATTCGAACCTATGTGTCATACATTTCTGATCGTATAATATAGCGACACTATGCCATTGGCAAGATGGATGATCTACTTTCTTCTTTTCTTTCCATCGCGATCGAACGATAGTATCTGCTATGAAGTCGAATAGACCGAGGATAGTTGAACTCATTATTCCTAGTCACGTCCGTGCTACGACGTAGACGAGGATTTGCTCTCGCGTCCGGTTTCGTCTACGACGTTACTTCGTTTTAATGGATTCTGTGCTCGTCACCATTCGACGAAGCTCTTCTCGCTGCAATGCTCGAACTCTCACATGTTAGTAGTATATATATATATATATATATATATATATATATGCGTACATACATACGTACATAGATACATATACGTGTATATATATCACATTCGTACGTAACTACATACGTGGAAACGTGTTTGTAGTATTTCTGTGACAGAATGCGGTGGTATCGACGGGACTGCGCTTCTCGGACGACATTTAGAAGGTTACACGTACCTAAATTTAAAAGCTATACCTATTAAATCCACGATATATTCGTTCGTTAAATGTTCCTTTTTTTTTCATCTTTTTCCTTTTTTTCCTGTTTTTTTTTTTCTTTTTCTTTTCTTTTCGTTTCGTTAAGTCTTTTAAAAAGATTGGTAAGACGAACGGTAAGTAGATAAATCACTTCATTATACCAATCTTTTTCTTTTTCTCTTTCCGTCTTTTTGAGATTCTAAACTGACTTCCTATCCTCTCATTTTATTTCGATAAATTTATAAACGGCAGTTAAAAAAAAAATAAGAAGAAAAAGAAACGATTAAACGTTTCACATTCGTCGTAAGAAATCAGATATATGCGTATACATATATATTTATATACGTGTATTTACGTTTTTGTTCAAAGCGTAAGTATTATTTGGTTTGACCTTAAATGGGAAATTATTTTTCGAAGAGAGTTTTCACTTTACGAAAACTGTTAGTTTCTCATAAGCAAAACAGTATTTATGGTTTAACGTTATGGAGATTCTTTAGTAGAGGCGTATTATACGTTGACTAGTATTACTATAAGCGTTACTCAAAAATATAGTAAGTAACCAATCCATGCCCTTGTTCCCTTATTGAAATTTATACGGCGTAGCTTCTTCCAAGGCACGTCCTTCGAATATTTCGCACTGCTCCTGGGACGAAAATTTTGTTGGTAACACCGTCGTGGGTACGTCGTTGTTCGAGATTTTCGTAGGACGTTACATAAGAATGATGATGGACGTTCGTTGAGGGCGTTGACGTAACGCCCTTCCTGATAAAATTCTCTCTCTTTCTCTCGGCGGTCCTCTTCGTCTTTCGTGACAGCCTGTTTTTATACGTTCCTGGCGCTTAGATAAACGTCTCGCTTTGGTCCCGTGCCCGACTTAAAAAGAAAAGAAAAAAAAAGTGTGAAGAAAAAAAAAAGGGGAAGAAATAGTTGTTTCTAATGGGCTCGTATAAATTTCAAATTTATATATAAAACATATACAATTTATATATATAAATATAAATATAAATATAAATATATATATATATACTTATATACATACATATATACATGTATATGTATGTGTGTGTGTGTGTGTATGTATATAAATTAGGCTGGCGAAATCATAAAAAAAATCCTGTTTTGTACGCGTGTGTACTTTTTTCTTCTTTCTTCCTTTTCTTTTTTTTTTCTTTTCTTTTTTCCTCTTCTTTTTCAATATTATCAAATATAATATCATAAAACGTATACAACAAATTTGTATCGATTGAAAAGATGGAAAGATTCGTGGGCGCACGCGCGTTGATTGGATAGCTACTATGTATCACCATCGTTAATATACGAAATTTATCGGCTAATACAAGGTTCGGTACGATCGTGCCGGGCGATATGAAATTCATTTTTATTGCAAAAATCGAACGCCCCAAATTTTTCGCGACCTTTTTCCGCGTCAGATTTTCTTGTCATCGAGGTATTTTCCAAACGGGTAGGGAACGATGGAAAATAGGTTGATGGATGCATTGCTCGCTTTTGTACGGGGTTATACGTTGACGTTACGCAGTACCGGCGAGAGTATTTTGATTAAAAAAGAAAATTTGATCTCGCATTTTTTTTTTCGCCTGTTTCTACTGCGCCGAAGCGGAATGTTACTATTTCGCTCTCTGTTTTTTCCTGTATTTTTTTTTTTTTTTTTTTTTTTTTTTTTTTTTTTTTTCGTTGATTTCCGGAACATATAATATTATTCGCGATAATTCGTACCGATGTTATTAAAGATACTTTTAACACGCTGGAATCATCGAATATGCAATACCTTCTATTAATTAATCTCTTGCTTTTTATCGACAAATCAATCAAGTTCGACGTTTCGCGATGATCATGCGAAATTATTTAAAACTGTATTTCCAGGAAGGAACCGGAGGATATAAAACTAGAAGGAACGAGGAAAATTCGAGAAAACGAGAAAAAAAAAGAAAGAAAGAAAGAAAGAAGCAAAACAAAAAAAGAAATAAAACCCTTATGAAGTAAAAAGTAGACATTTCTAACTCTTTTTAGATCCGATTCCGTTCACGATCCTATCTTAAGATCACATAGAGTAGCGTGCGATTCTTGAGAAAACAAGAAAGGAAAAGAAAGAGAGAGAGAGAGAGAGAGAGAGAGAGAGAGAGAGAGAGAGAGAGAGAGAATGAGAAAAAGTAGTCGTTTGTATCTACTCGTGTTTGTCTATGTATTTATAAAACGAGAGCCCAGCCCTTCTTACTCTTACCGTATCTTCCTTTACGAATGTTTTCTCTTTAAAGCCGAAGATCCGATATTTCGTTGTCCTCACTCTCTTCCTTTTCGTATCTTTCACCTCATCCTTTTTCGATTTAGTTTCTTGGCCTCGTCTTATGCTAGAATGAGAGAGTAATTTTGAACGAATGGAAAAGTAGAATCGCTAGGTACATAGGTAAAACTGTTGTGTATATATGTGTTTACGTGGATAAGTTTATATATTTTTTATATATTTATGTATGTATGTATGTATGTATGTATGTATGTATGTATTATATGTATGTATTCTCAACGGATATTGGATAGCAAAAGGAAGGGTGTAAAACTGTTGGTGACAGAGGTGGATGTTCTTGGTGCTAGTACGGTTGCAGGAAGAGAGCTCGAAAGGTAAAGTGCGCGAAGGTAAAATCGAGGTCGCTTGCGGCTTCTTTGATCTGACCACGCGTTACCCACCATCTCAACTTCCTACGTATTTGATCTCTCTGTCTCTGTCTCTGTCTCTGTCTCTCTATCTTCGTTCTTTCCCGTCTTTTCCTTATTCAGCTTTCCTTTCCGACCGACCTTCTGCTCGTTCTCGATGATTCGATAAAACGATCTCGTGGCAACGTACAAACCGACTTTATCTCCTCCGGCGCCACTTCGGTCTTGCTTATCGTCGACTCGTACTACTTAGGAGAAAATGAAAGGAAGAGAGAGAGAGAGACAAAGAGCGAGTTCGATTTCTAGGGATTTAAAAAGCGAATGAAAAAATAACAATTAAACGACCATGTTTTTTTTCTTTGTTTTTCTTTTCTTTTCTTTTCTTCTTTATTTTTCCAAATAGACTCGTCGTACTTTTCTAATCTTATGGAATATTTTCCCTTTTTTTTTCTATAAAATGTTATACAAATGTACACACAAACATATATATATATATATATATATATATATATATATATACGTATGAAGGGGAACAACGTGATTTTAGTAATAAAATTGTAGGATCAAAATGAGAAATGAAAAATGGATTTGAAAAGGTCGAAAGTTTCGTAGTTGATAGACGTGACGAAATAAAAGAGAGAAAAAGAAAGAGAGAGAGAGAGAGAGAGAGAGAGAGAGAAAGAGAAAAAGATTTGTGATGAGATTTTCTTCCGAGTCGAGACACGCATTGTCCTTGTCGCAAAGGGAAAGTAGGAAAGCAAGCGTGTTCGTGTCTCTCATTCGCGTAAAGCGAGCTTTCTCGTCTCTCTTGTCGAGCAGGACAGAGGGACTCTCGCGTCGGAGTTTTCATACTCCATCTGAAACGCTTGACCCGGTTTTCGAAAGGTACGACATGCCTCTCGGCAGTTCTTTGGTTCGCCACAAATGGAAATGCGAAGGTGTTGCGACGCGACACTTTAAGCTCGCACGTGAATTCTCTCCTTCTCTTTTTCTCCTATTCAATATAACGCGTGGGCACAAGCCTTCAACGCAATATGTGCCGAGAAGATTAACCCTCAAACGCGTCGACCCTTTTCTCTCTCACTCTCTCTCTCTCTCTCACTCTCTTTCTCTCTCTCTCTTACTCTTTCTCGGCATAAAGAGGAATGTCGGACGAACTGGTGTATGTATATATGTGTATGTATATATATATATATATATGTGTGTATACATGTATATATACATATACATATACCTTGACTAACGAATAGAAAGCTCTATTTTGGTCTTACTCAATTTTTCTTTTTTCTTTTTCCTTTTTTTCCTTTTTCTTTTTTTTTTCTTCTCTTCTTTTTTTATGTTTTAAATCAACGATGTAAAAATCAACGAAGTAAACCAAGTTTTTTTTTTATAGTTAATTGCTATTAAAAGCATTACTATTAAAATTAATAATAAAAGCCGAACACTAGCGTTTCACTGTTGAAATAATTAAAACAAACTGTTAATTTGATGTCCTTGTAAAAATTTCCCTACACCGGCCGTCCTTTTTCTCTTTAATAGAATCAGGTATAATATCAAAGTTGTTTGAATTAACCGTGTAGTTAATAAATATATTGTTATCGTTTACTTAATCGTTTCAAAAGTATATTTATTCGTTGAAATATTGATGGTCTAATGGTTTCGTGGCATTTCATAGTGTCCTAGAACGTCACAAATATTTTATCATTCCTACGTGCCCTTTACGTTAGAATAATCAAGATAAGCGAGCCGACAATGGTTGTAGCCATGCATAGGATTCGTGTCACGTTTGACTCGATAGTTCAGTAAGGCATTGGAGTTAGAGAGAGAGAGAGAGAGAGAGAGAGAC
Organism: Vespula pensylvanica; assembly: GCF_014466175.1. NCBI lineage: Eukaryota > Metazoa > Arthropoda > Insecta > Hymenoptera > Vespidae > Vespula > Vespula pensylvanica. The sequence continues at coordinate 2,894,497 of NC_057686.1, forward strand.
AAAGTCACACAGAGAAAGGGAGAGAGAAGAGGAGGAGGAGGAGGAGGAGGAGGAGAGAGAGAGAGAGAGACTTGTACAGGCTTTGATTTATACACATAGGCTCGTCGAAAGGTCAAGAGTGTCACGATATCCTAAGCATAGTAACCAAAGCAGTAGCTAGTTCTCTAGTGCTAATGGTTAACCATCATGCTTGCATGCTCTCCACCCCATAGACGCATTCGTATATTATCAACGATCTTTTCAATAAGATTATTAAATAAAAAAAAAAATATCGTACTACTTTTTCCTGTTTTTTTTTGTTTTTTTTTTGTTTTTATCTTATTATCATTTAGTTACGAGATCGAAATTAGTGTAGTATTCAGTTTATGAATTTTGCTGATTTATGCTTATGGGAAATTGCCATAAGGAAAAAGATGTATATTGATTGATCAATTAAATTTATCAATGCGTTGTTGCCGTAAGCATTAATTAATAATCCCGAATTGTTATATTTAATTATTTCAACATTCATATGAAATATTAATTATACCATGCAGGATACGTTGTATTTTAATATTTACAAACGTAAAATTCATTTGAAATTTCAATAAGATTTGAAAATTATTGTGGAAAATAATTTCATCCGTTCGACCGATTGTTGTGAACGATCAAATGAATAGATGGGAATCGATTAAAGCGTTACATTTCTGTTCTGAAAACGAAGAGAGATATCTCTTTCAAAGTGTTATATAATGATGGAGAAAACGAAAGAGAGAGGAAGAGAGAGAGAGAGGGGGGGGGAGGAAGAGAGAAAGGAAATAATAAAAAAGAAAACATGTTTCGTAACGTCATGGTTTCTCATTAATTCATTTTCAACGTTGCGAGAGTGTTCCTCTCTTTCGTCTACATTTCTGTCGATAACCACGACGTTGACTTGTCAAAAAGATGTTACATATTTCAAATTCGATTGCTCGTTAGTCGTGAAATCGTCTATCTATCTAAAAAAAGATTTTAACATCGATTTATTGATTGTTCTCTCTCGTAATATCGAGGATATTGTCAGGGAACAATTATAGACTTGAATCTTTTGATGCAGGATATCTTGTTTCTTCCTCTCTCTCTCTCTCTCTCTCTCTCTCTCTCTTTCTTTTTCTCTCTTGTCAGTGTTATAAATAAAAATAAAAATGTGTCTATATGTGTGTGTGTGTGTGTGTGTGTGTAATTTTGATTTCTTTCGTCACACACAAATGAGTTTAAACTTTATTACTTAACCGTGAATTCTAATTTACGATTTTAATACTTCAATCATGATAACAGTATAATATATGTACTTTTTATAATGCAATCGTCATTGCACAAATAAGTTTGTAAAATTTACTATAAATAGATGTAATAAAGCACGTGTTTGATAGCACTGGTCTGTGATAAAAACTATCCCGATTGCTTCTTGACATTTCCGGATATTTCTTTCGAAGAAATGCAATAACTTCTTTGTCTCTTGGTAAGTTCGTCGCGTTTTCTAAGGACTTTTCGAAGGAACGTCTTTTTACTCGGCACATAGTTTTTATCCTTCTTTTCCTTTTTAACTCTTGTTCATACACTCGTGTGCATGTAACCGAATACAACACACACACACAACTAACCGACACAGCAGCTATACTACTAACTCATTTAAAACTTACGGACAAGCATTTAATTGAAAAAGTTTAGGTATATCTTTAATGGGTGGATCACCGCATCAGAGACGCCAAATCGAAGCTAACTCGAAAAATAAACCATTAATCGTTCGTTCTTCGGACAGAGAGTATCTTTGATAATTATTTTTTTTTTTTCTTTTTTTATTTTATTTTATTATTCGTATCGCAACGATCGTGACGACACGACTTATAATCGAATATTTATATTCGTTTTGTTCTTAATTTTTCATGATTGAGGATAATTATTTCGCGGTTTTAAACATTTCCCGGTTGCATTTCCAGACAAGGTTTTTAAGGTCGTCGCGGCCGGGTATACGGGTATGGAACGTATTACGTATTTATGACAAGGCGATTCTCATTAGTGATAAAGAGGAAGGCTTTATGAACCATCTTCTCTACTTGCCCAAAGAGCTGGAGATTGCGTTTAGAAAGTTTCGAAGCGGGCTCGTGTTAATGGGATCGTCGTTACTCTACTAGCGATAGACTACAAACGAATGAATAATACTCTCCCACTTTCCCTTGCCACCCCCACCATTTCACCTCTCAACTAAATTTATCTTCCTTCAAGGATGATTTTGATACGCGCTATCAAAATGGAGTTGCTGTTTGAAATATGTCTCGAGAGTTCTTTTTTTTTTTTTAATTCTTGTTCTCCTTTTTTTTCATTTCGAGAGATATATATGTACAGAAAAAAAAAGGGAAAGAGAAAGAGAGTACGTATTTTTGTATGATAAGAATGATGGTCATTTATTATTTTTTATTTCTATTTTCTTTATTATTTTATTTTATTTTATTTTATTTTATTTTACTTCATTTTTTTGTTCGTCAAATTTTATTTGACATCGATTCATTCTCGTTTTCTTAGTTCGTATCGATTTATCCAATGTCCTTCAACAAAGTCTTTCATACGTGCGCGATAAGGGAATAGAATTACTTGGATCCTTTTCTAAGAGAAATCGAATAACCACCTGGCCATTAACGTGAGGAGAATTTCATTATTCCTTCGGCTAGCGTCGAGACGAAAGGAAAATGTACGGGTTGCACTTTGCTTTTCTTACGGGACGTATTTAATATATTGAACGTACCCTTAACGAAAAGATTTCGACGAAATACGAACGGTACATTTAAAATTTTCTCAATATTTTTATTCGGATGATTTCGAGAAGTTTTATTTATTACATTCGAAGTTAATCATAATTTTCTTTATTCGTATTACTTTTTTTTTCACTTAAATTATGTTACTTTTTCTTTGTATTTTTTCCTTTTTTTTTTTTTTTTATTTGTTAAATACGAAGTGTCTGTTAAGTTTTTGAGTAATAAAATGTAATCATCGAATCGTATTTCTAATTTTGATCTTGCCTGGGATATTATATCGGAATCGAATGAAATAATTGTTAATCGAACTCAAACGCCATCAACGAAATTAATCTAATCAATTTTGTTATCGATACCAGTTGTTGTTCAGCTTTAGTGTCAATATTTACCTATACTTATTGAATCGTTAATTATTACGATGGAGTTCGTTCAACGTATTGATATTGTTTCATTATTCGAACATAGTAAACTTATCTGCGAAATTATAAAGAAAATCTTTGTTGTAGAAAGCTTATGTATTTATGTATCTCTGTGTGTATATATATATATATGTTTGTACAACCTTTGTATATCAAAATACTTTTAAAGAGCGATAATATTCGAAAAATTCTCAGCGAAATTATTCGAATATATTATTAGCATTTTTTGATTTTAACTTTTAGTAGAAGAGAATGTTTTATTTTCGAAATAAATCTATGGAAATATTTTGAAAAAGTTTTCGATCAAAATATCCTCGCAGTTATCAAATCGAAATAAACTTTTCTAACTAACAAAACGAGCTTTCTTTTTTTTTAAGTTGGGAATTGTGTATAGGTCGTTCGATATATCCATCATTCGACGTATCACTCGATATGCATGAATCGATTTATAACTCGTCACAATATATAACAACGCATTCGATAACAATCCTTTGGAATCGCAACACACTCGATATTCGACTCAATATCGGAACATTTGCCATCACATCACGTATTACAAATTATCAGTTATCTTAGTTGTAAATATATTATACACAAATATGTATTTATCAATATTAGTTATCGTAATTGTCCTGTTATCGGTTCGATTAATCTTATAAGTGAGTTTGACTTTTCAAAGAAATGATTTTGTTATAAATCTATTTGGTAAACGACGTAAAATTTTTTGATAAAAACTACGTAGTCAAAACAGAATATGTGCAGTATGATCGATCGTGCCTCAACAAGTCGTTTTACAAGTTCTATTCTTTTTCGAATTGAATGATAACTCGGGCATGCATGTCCGAGTAAACATGAATTATTTTTTGGCATACGACGTAACGCAATTACGCTCGATTTCCATTTACGATCGATCGGCGCCACGTTTCTTTCGTAATGAGAAAATATTTTCCCGAGAATTCATAAATTTAATAATTTTTCGACGTATAAATTTTGCAAACAAAAAAAAAAGGAAAAGAATTATCCAACTATTGTAAGAGGACAAAAGGATTGGATATCGACGAAACATCAGAATTTCAAAATTGTTACTCGTGCTTTTACTCTAACCCGTCATCACTGTTATTAACGTGAATTCTCGAAATGTATGAAACGTAGCGAGCTTTTATACGCTCGAACGTTTCATTTCAGGTATTTCAATCAGTCTGTTTTCGGGGGATAATACTCATCGGTTTCAACGGGTACATTTGAATATAGTTGTTACATGCGCTAATGGCCACGTCAATGTTGATACGAAATTGAATATACGAGTAATAATATCGAGGAGAAGGAGGAGAGGGAGGAGGATTAAATTTAAAAAGAAATAAGTAAATAAATAAACATAAAAATATATATATATATAAATAAATAAAAAAATATATAATGAAATTTTAAAAAAAAAATAAGAAAAAGATCCAACTCGTCGAATTAATTTTTTCCTTTCGATAATCGAATGAAAAAAAAAAAAAATAGATAAATAAATAAATAAAAAAGGAAAAAAAAAGAAGAAGAAGAAGAATTTCTTTAATCGCTTACAACGCTCTTTCTCTCTTTCACTATTCTCCTATAATTAATTAACTCTTAGAACCAACCGGTCGACCGACTAGCTAGCTCCGACTAAGATTGAAGAGAATACGAAATTCATAACTGAAGTAGTGGCGTTTCAAGATAGAGAGACGACTCAATCATCGAGACAACTGCGATTCAAGAAACCCCTTTGTCTCAACTTTCTTTTAAATCTCCTGGCTAGGAAAAAGTAAGGAAGATATCTCGAGAAATGGATTTCTTTGTATTATATCTACTCGAAGTTTTTACGTTCTCGATAAAAGGGCGTTCGATCATTCTTTTATATTTCACCTTTGGTTCTTCGATTAACACCATCAAAGAGTTTGAATGTTTTAATAATAATCTTATGAAATAAATGAGAAGTGAAATAAACGATTGGAGATTTTTAATTAATCATCTTTTCATCATCATCATCATCATCATTATTATTATTATTATTATTATTATTATTATTATTATTATTATTATATAGTATTTGAAGGTAATGTGAGACGATCAATCATAAAATCGCAATTTTCGATGTAAATTTTTTGCATTGATCGAAATAGAGGAAAGATGTTAATAACATAGGCAGAGAGAGAAAGAGAGAGAGAGAGAGAAAGAGAGAGAGAGAGAGAGAGAGAGAGTAAGTGGGACCTTTCTCTACATTAGCGAGCATATTTCCGAACGTTGAAGGAAGTTTGTTAATTACTAGGAACAAAGGGACCCGACCGATGTCGAGTACTAGACGGTCCGGGACAATGGCTAAAGAAAGTTGGCGAAGCAACTCTTTCGCGATTTACGTTTTGCACGTGAACGAGAGTGCAAAACTACATCTTGTTTTAACGTCCTGATAGCGATGGTATTTTCTTATAAATCCTACTTCCCAAGTAAAAGTACTTATTTTCTCTACGTTCGAGATCAACAGGCACCGTTTGACGTACCTTTCCTAAAAGAACTTTCAACTTATAGTTGATATCTTGACAAATTTATATATTTTCTTCCTTTAAATCTTTTCATTCCTAACGTCAACTTTGACAACCCCAGCAATCTGTAGGAGTATATATATGACTGTCGATTATAATCGACATCCACGTAACTAACTGTCGATAATGGCGCCGACTTTTATTGTCGACCCTCGCAATCGTATTATTATGCGATAATAATCGTTTAGATTCTCTGTCTTCCATTAATTATTTTGTAATTTTCTTTTTTTCTTTTCTTTCTTTTTTATCTTTTTTTTTTTATTTATTTTATTCTGTTTTTCTTCTGTCTTCTTCTTTTTTTTTCTTTTTCTTTCATTTTTTTACGTTTGACACAATGTCGCAAGAATGTCGTAAAATAGAAAAAGTATTGATCTTTTATTGTAAAACAAAAAAAAAGAGAAGGTCGTAATGAAATCTTTTTTCCGACCATTTAGAGATTTTGGAAGAATTAGTAAATCGTATTTTTTTTTTTTTTTTTTTTTATAAGAAGTTTGAGGTCAAATAATGTTTTAAAAATAAAGAATTAATAATATTTTTATATAGTCTTTCTTAAGAAGATTTTTCAAAGGAATCTGATAAGAAAAATTAATTAAAAAACGGATTAATTCATTCCGAATTACGATCGGAAAGTGGTAAACTAGTTCGAACGTTGTTTTCATTTAAATTCGACTTTCAATTGACATTTAAAAAATTATTTTACACGATTATAAATATTTCTCTCTATCTTTAAAATGATGGTTAAAAAAAGAGTCAAGGGGATAAGAGAGATTCGAAATTGAAAAAAAATTGGCTCGGGTTTATTTATTTATAACAAAACTTCGAATGAATATGAAAACTTTTTTTCTTTTTCTCTTTTTAGAGTTATCGATTGATACCATTTAAAAAATAAGAAAATCCCATGTGAATCATTTCCAGGTCAATAATATCGACGTTCCAATATAAAAATCCGTTTATACCACCGATTCCAGTCGAACGGACGAAAAATAAAAAGTGTATATTTTTATTTTTTTCTTCCTCAGGCTTTCATCTATTAATTATTAAATCTGAAAAATATGATGGAAAATAAAATGGACAAAGTGACGTTCGTGTAATAAAAAACTCGAGTTATTCGTTATTGTGAAATCGTAACAATGCATTTTTTTCAATTCGGTTTCTCGAGATATGTTCGAGTAAAACGTAAACGATATTTTTAAAAAGTTCACAATATATGAATATGTAAAAACAAAAAGAAGAAATAAATAAATAAATAAATACAAAATCGATTTCTACAAAAATTTCAATTCTCTCTGGTCAGTTTAAATACGATTTTCATTATTGAAACTTATATCTCTTTTGTCGATGAATTCCTGAGATATTATAAATAATAGATTTTTATTTCCATGAAATTAATACAAATGAAGAGATATGTGTTAGTTTCCGGAGACTAATTTCTCAAGATGTCAAACTATTTCAACCGTAGACATTCTCACGCTCGACGCAACGTCGGTAATCAGGATATCACGCGTCTCAAGTCCAAAGGACTTCTCTCATTGGTGGCACCGATGCGACGCCTAACGTGATAGCTGAATACCGGATGTTGAATTCCTTGTTTCTATCGAAACATCGCACCGTAGAACGTCGCTCGTAGTATGTCTGTCTGGCTTATGTCACATGAATAGTTCGTAGATAAGGATTATCATAGGAATTTCCTACGTATGTATAAAATTTTATTACGATAATTATAGATTTTACTTCGGCAATATAATTTTCTTATTTCATTTTCTTTCTCTCTCAATTTTTCTTTCCTTTATTCTTCGTTAACAATAAAGTAGAAAAATATAACTTTCTTTTGTACGATTCGAAGATTACAATCGTAAAAAGAAAAAGTATATTTTTCTCGTAAAATTGGTATCACCATTAAACGACCTCGAGAAGTATATTCTTTACGGGTATACTACGTAATCCTATCAAGTTTGTTACATACTATCTCGTAGTGAAAGACAACCATAAAAAAAGTAACGTTTGAAAGGAACAACTGACCGTCTCTGTAGAGTTAAGCAACTTGTGCAAACTACGAATACGATAAGGATGATGGGTATGCTCGTAAATGACTATTAATGAATTTACATAACGTTATAATTACTGTTTTTGAAGGGACGCGATGGACCAAATTAAAATAATAAGTATTAGATTTTTACCGCGATAATCGAGAATTTTCCAAATATTTATAAATTAAAGCGCATTATTTCTAAATTCTCTCTCATATTTATTATTCACATTAATAGATTTCGATCCATTCGACAAAAAGCTACATATTCGTTCGTAATAATTTATTCATTTTCTTGTGTGCGAGTTTGTGTGTACTCGCGCATTAAATCTATAAAACAAATATATTATAAATATTATATAAATCGTACGGTGAGAAATATTATTTCATTAACTTTGATATTATAAAATATCGAATTCGATGAGGTAGACTTTAAATCATTTTACGTATCATTTTTGGTTATATTAAAAAAAAAGGGGGGGGGGAAGAAAGAAGAGAAGAAATAAAAGAAAAAATGCAAAATGAAAAAATAAAAAAGAAAGGAAAATAAAGTAAAGAAGAATATAATCTAGCGCACGTGCAAACGAACGCTCGTTTTGGGGAAAATTTATCAACATGCCGCGCCTCTTGATTGCCACGCTCATGTCGTCGCAGCCGGTGCGCATTTCCGCTCTCGACCTTGCTCGCCTTTTCTCTTTTCGAAACTCTCTCTCTCTCTCTTTCTATCTATCTATCTATCTGTCTATCTATCTATCTATCTATCTATCTATTTATCTATCTATTTCTCTCTCTCTCTCTCTCTCTCTCTCTATATATATATATATATATATATGTGTGTGTATATATGTGTGTACATATATATGTGTGTGTGTGTCATCGTACCTCTGGAAATTAAATGCCTCGAGGTTATTCCAGATACAACAAATTTCGAACTTCTGCGAGGGCCTAAATAAATTTTCTTGGAATTTCGATACTCGTCAAAAATTGTTACGCTATATGAAATTTGAAGACATTTGTTCCTTTTATTTCTTCTTCTTCTTTTTCTTCTTTTTTGTTTTTTTTTGTTTTTTTTGTTTTTTTTTATTTTTGTTTAATAAAATATTTCCGCAGCTAGTTAAGATACATTTTACAAAAGAAACAATGAAGATTAATTATTTGATATCGAGAAATAATGAAACTAATCGATAAAATTGGGAATATCCAAATATTAGAAATAAGATAATTTGATAGAGCGATGCTATAACTATTTACGTTGTATAATATCCCTTGAATATTCTTTAAAGCAAGTAGGAAGCTATGAAAGGTTTAACTCACGGGTCATCGACGCTCTTTGCTCTCGCTTAAGCGGATAGTCCATCGATGTAAATCATGCTCGATCGATCGCGTCCTTGATGAAAGGAATCTACCATAACCTGTATTTTCTTAATAGCTAATGGTCGACTTATCCAGCTTCGAGTAAATAAAGAATATTTCGTGACAAGCTCGTTAATTAAAAAATTTCTACATGTTTTGCCGACTCGTTACTCTTTGAAAACTTGTTTTAATAACGTCATCAACGTTCGTACGCGATCGATACTTTCTCAGCGACTTCAACACGTTATGCAAATGAAATTCTGTCAAACAAACATTATAATTTCGATATGATATCATAAGCCCGTTTGTTCGGGAAGCCCCTTCGTTAGATTATTAATTAATTTCTTTGGTGATTAATCGGAAATTATAAATTAGTTTAGTATCAATGGCCAACGGTAACGATAACCGCAAATAATATTAATCGTTAATGTATCAATGTTATCAAAATAAATAGAAATTTATATTTTAAGGAAAAATTGAAAAGTATTGAGAGAGAGAGAGAGAGAGAGAGAGAGAGAGAGAGGGAGAGAGAGAGAGAGCACGATTCGGGAAGGATTCGTCGCTAAAACTTCGAATTTCATATTTAAAATGAAAATACACGGAAATGCGAACGTTTATGGGAAATTTACGTATCTACGTACCACCTACCTGGTGTACCTAAGTACTCACGCGTTCGGTCGGTCGCCGAAATTCATTTTGATTTATGCGCGAACGAACGAACTCGAATAGCGATAAAATCATATCGGTGGAAGGACATCGTGCATCGTTGCATTTTCTCTTTTATTTGGAACTATTAAACGTTGATATGCTTTTTCGTTCGCGATAATGAATTCACCAATGTTATTACGCTATGTCCGAGAGTAAACGGACGATCATCGGAGATTTCTATGCGATCTTCAAAAGCGAGCATATGAATGTGATGGAGATTAAAACAAAACAGAAAGAAAAAACAAAGAAAAAAAACACGGTAGAAATTGTTCACTACTTAAGAAAATAATTTTCTGATCGAACATTTTTCCTTAAATAAATCTTAACTTTTATTTTATTTTATTTCTCTCTTTCTCTCTCTCTCTCTCTCTCTCTCTCTCTCTCTCTCTCTCTCTCTCTCTCTCTGTCTTTTTTCTCCCTTTGCTTTCTTCTTTTTTCTCGCGACGTAACAACGTAAACATGAAAATTTGCATTGAACGAAGAAACGCAGCCGTCTTTCTCGGTTTACGTTTCAATCGCGAAAAATATCGCGACAGGTCAATACAGACAAACGGAGTCGAGAAAGCGAACACCCTTGCTAAATGTAAGAACGAGGAAGCCGATGGAGGACGACGCCGTACACTCTCGTGAAAGGAGGTAAAACGCGCGTGAATGGCGACCGAGAGAGAACTTACAATCGAAGTTTTCTCATATATTAGACGAACTTTGGCTCAAGTCGTAAACCTCGAAATATATCAATGATCCTGGCAAACGAGTATGCGCTGGAACGCGCGCGCACGCGCGAGTGCCCTTGCATAAGCGAACTTAAGTAAAATACATGTGCAAACTGCTACTATATGTTAGTTTATCTATATATGTGTATATATGTATATGTATGTGTGTGTATGTGCGTCTGCGCGCGTATGTTTCTCCAATAGTATACGAAAAGCTTGGGGTATGGTTTCTCGATCGACCTCGATATTTTCGTACTGTTCGATAGATCGAACTCGCACGTTTTCACTCACGTCCTGGGAGAAAAATTAATTGCCCGGATCTTTCGTATGGTCAGCGTTGCTCTTTTCCATTTTGTTATTACTCTCGTATATGGCGTCGACGTTTTCTGAATACTCCAGCTGCTCGCATTGTTTGTTTGTTTGTTTGTTTGTTTGTTTGTTTGATCGTTTGTTCGTTTGTTTGTTTGTTCGTCTGTTCTTTTCGTTGGTTTTTTTTTTTTTTTTAATCTTTTTGCTTCGTCACATGTTTAATCCACGACCGCAAAGATACGTCATTAATGTTAGAAAAATTCATAAAGTTGTGTCGACGAATAGAGCGACGCATTATCGTGAAAGCTTTCGATGCATACTTAATCGCCTTATATTTTAATATTTTATGAGAGTAAACGCTATATTGAGAATAAATTAATGCAGTCGAGCTGGAAACACCTTCTAAAGATTTGAAAGCTTTCTTTTTTCTATTAGACTTGAAAATTATGGTTTTTACTAAGTCAATTTTATTAAATAAATAAATAAGTAAATAAATAAATAAATAAATAAATAAATATTTATATTTCACTTCGTTATTAGATATGTTCTTATAATTTATGGAAGAAATTATTCTATTACGTTGACTCGTTAGAATTGAAATTCGAAATAAAATGTAGTAAAAATGAGAAATAGGTTGTACGGAGGAGGGTTAGAGAAGAAAGGTAACGACGAAATAGGGTAAAATTTGTAAATGAGGTAATTAGTGAGTCACTGGAGTTTCTCTTGTAACCATTTCGAAGAAAGTAAAACCATGAAAGCGACTAACAAGATCGTCAAGAAATATCGACGTATTGTTCGAGATTTCAACCATCGAGATTGAAGTATGAAAGATGTTATCTCATTACTTGTCTTCTTTGTTACTCAACAAAGAACGCGGGATAATATAAAATCCTTGTAAGAAAAAAAAAAAAAGAAAAGAAAAGAAAAGAAAAGGAAAGAAAGATATAGAAAACGAGCAACGCTCCATTACTTTCTTATCCTTTTTTTCTTTTTTCTTTTTTTTTAAAGAATAACTTCTCTCTTTTCTTTCTTTTTTTTTTTTGCAAGAAATTTCACTTAACGAAGCAGATTCTCATAACGGGTGTCTACATATTGATATAACACTTGGAAATCTTTATTTGTGAATCGGTTGTGAGTTCGCATTAATAGAGGAAACTTTGTGAACTAGCGTGTAAACTGATGGAGGAGCAAAAGAGTAAGGAAGAAGAGAAGTGGGTGGGAAGGTGGGCGATAGTGGAGGAGGAAAAGGTGGTGATGGTGGTGTTGGAGTTGGGGATTGGAAAGGGGGAGATTCGTCGTTTGGGCGAGGAGAACGAGCTTCCGGATCGATCGAACGCGTTCGAGAGTCGTGAGTCAAGAATCGAGAGCGTACTCGATCAAATTCATCATATGGAGTGTGCTTGAGACCAATGCAAATCTTTGCCGGACTACTACTAGCATAGCTTAGTAATCATACTCTATGAATGAATGTACGTATGTATGTATGTGTTGTATATATATATATATATGTATACATGTACATATGTATATGTAGAATCTATGGATTCTCTCTCTTCTATCTCTCTCATACGCTTTCTCTCTCTCTCTCTCTCTCTCTCTCTCTCTCTCTCTCTCTCTCTCTCTCTCTTTCTGTTCATCTATCTATCTGTCTCCGTTTGTCTCTCGCGAACTAAACAGGCAAATGAGTTTGCGGAACTCGCTTAGAAGTGCTGATTGGAAGATCCGCCTATGAGCGGAGTTCTGTACTCGTATTCCACGTAGGAAGGATCGGTCGAAACAGAAGCTCGGCATCGTTTCAAGAGGGAACGTTTCGAGCTTGATGCTGGATGTTCCAATGGGTTTAACACCGGACGCGTAATCATCGACTTCGTTAAGTGCGTCCGTTAATCGAGTTCGTGTATGTGCTATGGCCAATGAGATACGTTCGATGAGATACCTTCTCTTTCTCTTTCTCTTTCTCTACCATTTTATTTCTATTGTCCATTCTTTTTCTTAACAGTTGTATCATGTGCTCATACGAAATGCAAATGTCATTACGAAATCGTTTAAGATCGATAATTTGTCCGATCATTTCTCGTAGACGTACGAAAGGATTACGCGATCTCTTTCTTTTTTTCTTTTTTCTTTTTTACTTTCTTTTTCTTCGTCTCTTTATTTTTCTCTCTGGAAAATGAATTCGTCGAACTTAATACTCGATTAGCAGTTCAAGTTAAATAACTTGAAATTTCCCTAGACTGCCATTCCTTTTTTCCTTCTTTTTCTTCTTTTCTTTCGTATATTTTGCTGTTCTTTTCCTTTTGTATCTCTCTTTTTGTTCTTCTTCTATTCTTTTTTTTTTTTCTTTTTCAAGAGAATGATCTTTCGAACGCAAGATATCCAATTTGGAAACGTCCCTTTGAGGAGGCTTTGTTTAAAAAAAACGTCGTTCCTATTTCTCGGAGAAGCGTGAAATCATGCATCACGTGCATCGTATTTTGTATATATCTCGAAGGAACTTGAAGTAAAACCTAAAGAAATATCGCGTGGCATATACTTATAATGTAGGTAACGGAGAAGCTGACATATTTTTCTGCTACCTGGGGAGATCTTTTAAGTGATCAGTCTTTTCATACCCCTTGCAATCCCTTGGGTTTCATTGTTTACGAGTCGACTCGACTCGTAAATATTTGCGTCGACGTGGAAACATTCGCATTAAAAATGCGTCTATAGGAAGGTAGCCTCTATTTTCTCTCTTGTGAGCACGCGTACACCTGGATGTATATGTCTGTCTATACATATATATATATATAGTATATATATATAATATATATATACATATATATGTATTATATAGCTATATAACGTATAAAAGCTGGTACTATATTTGGGAAAAAGAATAGATTCGATACGGATGGACTTGGAAAGCTTGGATAGAAAATTGAAGAACGTTGCGCTAATATTTGTATTTCTCTCTCTCTCTCTCTCTCTCTTATTTCTTTTTTCTATTTTCGTCTCTTTTCTTTTCTTTTGTTTTCTTTTTTGTATTCACTTTTTTTTTTCAATAATCGATATCGCTAGGAATTTGAACGTCGAAGGACGATAAACCGAGGAAGTGTGGTAGAAAATTCTTTCACTGTTGATGCCGGCGTAGTTTTCTTTCTTTTTTTTTTCTATATACTCTTTTATTATTTTTTTATGTTGCGTCGTTTAAAAGAAAAAAGAAGGAAAAGTAGAAAGAACCAATTCGATTTAAATAACGTAAACCCGTTTCTCTTCCTTAACCTATTTTTCATAGAGAAAATCGAAATCTGTTTAATATCGACGGTATCAATGACACAACACGGTTCGCCGTATGGTCCAATGAATTTATCTGTATGTATGGCTGACCTATTGATCCGTTGGGTGTAAGCCTTTGTCTACCATAATTAACTGCACGCATTTCCCTGGCACTGGATTAACGTACGACTCGTAACGTAGAACGTAATCCGTACGTTGAAACTAAACCATTGTTCGTTGTTCGAGATGTATTATAATCGTTCGAATGAAATCAATAAATAAGGGAATACGATTTATTTCATATGTTTAACAAATATTCGACTGGTGCCATAATCTGCATATTCATTGATGAAAATGAAATTCATCGGATGCAAATAAATCATATTTGTTTCGATTACCAAATGAGAAAAAAAAAAGAAATGAAGAAACAAACAAACAGACAAATAAAACAAAATATTCTATCTAATGCAATTACACACACACACACACACACACACACACATGTATATATATATATATAAAATGAATAATCAAAAAAAAAAGGGAGGCAATATAAAACGTTACGTTTATGTCGCGTTTGTTCCATGAGGCTAATTCGTTTCGTTGACCGTTTGAAAACTCGTTTTCACTTGTTCAAAGCTTATTGGTCCGAGATGAAAAAAGTAAAGAGAGTAATCGTATGGTCGGAGCAATACGGAGTAATTAAGTGGAAGTTTCTTAGAGTATAAGACTGTAGTCGATGGTGTAGAGACCTTATCTGAGTCGAACAGGCACCAATTATCGGCTTACCGGTTCTAACTCCCTCCTTCTCCCTCTCACCCTTCCATCCAACTCTCCCGCGGTCCTACATGCGATTACTAAAGCTCGCTACATCTATCTATCCAAAGAAATTCTTGTTTTGACGACAATACCGGATATTTCTTTTTCCTTTTTTTTTCCTTCCTTTCTTTCCTCTTTATTTTTCATAACACGTACGATCGATTCGATCGATAATCGCGTAAACGAAGAATTTGTCCGTGCAATTGGATCGAATGATCATTTAACAAATGTATTTCGTTCGAGTACGGCCATGTTAGATAAATAAATAATATCTTTTTTAGAATTTTTTTTACCGAGTACGATGTTATCACTACGTTAATAAATAAATAATCTATTTATCTGTATCGAAATATCTCATATAACAAATGATGAAGTTGAAAGATTATCGTCCAAGATTTTGGAATATTAAAAGAAGAACGAAACTGTAGAAAACGGAAACATCAAGGAACCTCGAAGGGAAACTGTAGTATAAGAAACAAAGTAGATGGAAAGCAACTCGGTATCATCTTCCTCTCTTTCCTTCCGCATCGTCTCGATTTCGAGCGAGTATAAAATCTTTTCGTCATTAGGATACTCGAAAGAGAAAAGTTGGGAAACTGCTATTAAATGGTCATGTTAAAGTTCCTTCCCTCGATCTAGTCCTTCTCTCTGTCTCTCTCTCTCTCTCTCTCTCTCTCTCTCTTTTTTCTTTCTGTCTGTCCCTCTCTCTTTCTCTTTCTCTCTCTCCGTTTCTCGACGATGCACTTTCGAAATTAGCTTTTCCCAAGTAACGTACGGTTGCCCAAGGATCTGAGATACGCGTATGTATATGTGTGTCTCTCTGTGTGTGTGTGTGTATGTGTTTGTGAAAGAACAAAACACTAGTCCGTCTCGATGGTTTGCGCGCTATAACGTTTCGTACCATAAAGGCCGTTTAACCGTTAAACGTATAACGCGACGTTGCGCACAGCGTCACGTTTAATTCTTCGACTTTCCCAGGAAACTACGATGAAGTTTATTAAGCCCACGGGAAAGTTTGCGAAGGAATACGGTGACCGCCTCGCGTATGATGTTGTACCTCCGTGAAATCGTTATTTGAACGTTAATTCTCTCTCTCTCTCTCTCTCTCTCTCTCTCTCTCTCTCTCTCTCTCTCTCTCTCTCTCTCTCTCTATCTTTCTCTTTCATTTTCCTCATCGCAGAGATTAGAGAATGTACTCGTAATTCCTGTGAGAATTTCGTTCGCGTACGTAAATGGAAGAAAAGAAATGAAAGAAAAAGAAAAAGAAAAATAAGAGGAAGATTCTATCGTATATTAAAAGAAGTATCGTTCTTTTCCTTCGAATTGATAAAGAATTAAATTTGTTATACATAAAGATTAATTTTATTTATTTCGTAGATAGTTATCTCCCTCTCTCTCTCTCTCTGTCTCTCTCTCTCTCTCTCTGTCTCTGTCTCTGTCTATCTGTTTCTTTCTTTTCATTGTCTCTCTCTCTCTCTTTCTCTCAACGAAAATCTCCTCTCGTTCTATCGCGAAATCTTCATAATGAATCTCTCTTAAGCCGCTTAAAGCCATTAGCAAATCATTATCTTTCAATGGTTACCTATGATGAAAGGATAGACGTCGATGATAGCAACGACTCAAACTCGTTGGAAGTATGATCCGTTTGAAGCGTTCAATTTGTATTACTCGATAATAATGGAGAAATAAAATAAAAGTATCGTAAAAGCATTAATTAATTAGATAAACATTCGGGAACAAAGCAGATTAGATTTCTTTTTACCTTCTTTCCTCTTATTTTTCTTTTTCCTTCTTTTCCTTTTTTCTTAAACAAGTATAAAAGCAAAAATAGAAAAAAAATTAACACAGATCGTGTTCGTATTACAGGATTATAAAAATCACGTCGGCGTGAACGATAGCCGTCAAACGATTTCTTAATTTTCGATCGTAACGAATGAAAACGAAAGGGAGTGTGGTAAGAAATAACTATTGAAAACAAATAAAAAAAAAAAAAA
>NC_057686.1:2911527-2917142 GCF_014466175.1 Vespula pensylvanica
AAAGAAAGAAAGAAAGAAAGAAAGAAAGAAAGAAAGAAAGAAAGAACGGATGAGAGAGATAGTTCCCTTTTGAGTCGTTAGCGCAGTGCGATTCCGTGTGCTCGACGGGTCAAAGAATTCCGCAAAGGAGAATGAAGTGTGGATGCACCAAACGATAGAAGAAATAGAGTAAGAAGGTTGATAGGAAGGAAGGAAGGAAGGAAGGAAGGAAGAAAGAAAAGAAAAGAAAAGAAAAGAAAAGAAATAAAGAAGAGAGGAGAAGAGAAGAGAAAAGAAGGTACCGATAGATGGTTCGCGCGCGCAAGCAAACAGATGTAGATGTGAGGAGTCGGTAGAAATGAAAAAAGCATCACAAATAAGAATCTTTTGGGAGTGGTAGTGGCGTTGCTATAGCTGCCGACGATGCTGGTAGTATTGGTGTGGTGGTGGTAGTAGTGGTAGTAACGCGGTGGAGGTGGTGGTGGTGGTGGTGGTGGTGGTAGTAATGGTGGTGGTGGTAGAGGGAGAGAGAGAGAGGGAGAAATGATAGAAGAAGAGAAGAGAAGAGAGACGAGATCGGGATATAGGGGACGTGGTTGGGGGTGGCGCCGCGGGCCGCGCCGTCGCCCAGCATCCCTCGTTTCCCACCCGACCACCCTTCTAAAGGCGTACCCTAGCACTGAGAGAGTATCTGCTAGTCATACGCCGGCCCGTTGCGAGCACGCTGATACGGCTCGCGTGTACTCTTTCGTCGTCCTCGCTCGACGTGTACCGATCTCAGTATCTTATTCTTTACATCGTTCCCGTTCCGGTTTAATCAATCCAAAACAATCCAAAAAAGAAAAAAAAAATAATAAGTAACGATTTACGCACTGCCTATTTATTAGTATATATATAATTTTTTTTTACAGTGTATAATTCTCTCGTGTTTTGTTCGTTTGATTTGTTTTCTCTCTTATCCTCGATCGTTAGAAATCGATCTTTCAATCTTGATAAAATTTTTGTTAATTTTAAAGAAAATCGAAAGTTCGAGTTGAATTTTATTCGTTAATCCGACGTTCCTATTCGAAGGGGTTTCCTTTTTTCTTTCTTTCTCTTTCTCTTTGTTTTTTTCTCTATTATCATTACTAGTACTACTGTTATTACTACGGATTCTTTCGAAATTCGTGAAAATTGTACGCACGAGAAACGAAATATATGTACAGTCGTTAGTTTCGAGGCTGCATTCAGATCTCGTCAGAGTCCTCACATGGTCTATGTTTTGTTCCCCGATCCACCACCACTGGCTCCAATCGTCGTGGCTCCCTCTCGTCGTCGTCGTAGTTTCATGCTTCTCGTTTCAGTGACGAGCTTTACTCGCGACTGAGATATAAGAGCACGTTATACGGTGATATATTTCTAGAGCGACTGGGTACTGTCGTTAGAGAAACGAAATACTTTTTGGTGTTGCTCGTGTTCGCTTCGTGTCAGATCAATTTTCAACAAAATGGATAAATTTGCCGTCGTTGAAGATATATAATATAAAAAAAAATATATATATATTTCAAAGACTTAGAAGTTAGTGCCTAGAAGATCTCGAAGAAACATCGAAGACAATGTCAAACGTATCGTCGAGCACTATCGTATAATAACTTTTGGAGAAAGAGTTGATTGGAGGTGAATCGAATGATCGATTTTGAGAATCGCACGAGCAATTTTTTCTCAGCGTGAAAAGAACGCAAGTGATCGTTCACGTTTAAGTTTCTTTCCCCACTTCTAATACTTAAGGACGAAGGATCTCTATATTCGAAGAAAAGAAGAAAAAAGAAGAAGAAGAAGAAACAAGAAGAAACAACAATAAAAAGAAGAAGATACATTAGAACGAAGTCGAAGCTAGAATGGATACTTTTCTAATAATCGGTATTTGCTTTCTCTGCTACGAGATGTGCGATTTGATAAGGCGTTACGCCACGCCGCAAAATACGGATCTTCATCGATCGGTCGAATCTCCCGCGGCATCGCCACCACCACAAAGGATTTTCTCGATTTCACGCAAGATACAGAATTCTTCTGCCACTTGCTGTCAACGATAGATCATATTACTACTGCACAATTTCCTTTCAAATGTACAACAAACGCTTTCTATCTTTCGATCCGACGGCGTTACATCGCTGATGACGAATAATATTACGATGATCGACGCAACGAGGAAGATCATAAAGGAAGACTCCTTTCTTCAAAATTCGATCCTATTCTCGAGAAGATCTATATAATATGCGGATGTTAATTCGAAAGAATATTTCCCTTATTCGAATCGATAATTCTACAAGTTTCGAACTCGATGATTTCACGGTGAACATACGGAATTCGTCCGATACCGTGTTCTCTTATTTTATTTTTTATAAAAGGATCTGTTAACACCTGTCATTTTATTATCGAACGATTCAATTGTTACTTCAGTTCGAAACGAAAAATAGACTTGATCAACGTGCTCTACCAAGTGAATGTTAAATTTGTGAAACCCGAAGGAATCTGTCCGGCGGCGGGGTAACGAAAGAATCAATTTTCTTTACGACTGTTTGCGTTCTGTTAGCCAACAGTCGTAAAAGCCGTCGCATTGATCATCGGAACTCATCGAGTGCAACAAGAAAGTTTCACCTCTCGTTCTCTCACCCTTCCTTTCTCTCTCTCTTTCTCTATCTCTATTTCTCCTTCTCTCTCCCTCTCCCTCTTTATCTGCGTATCTCTATCTGTCTTGCGATATCTACGTACGTAAATATATTTTATGGCATCCCATCGAGGTGTGCGTCCTTACGTACGCGTGTCAGTGTCGTAAAATTTGACATTCGGGGATAGTGCTCGATCCTGTTGCATGTTTTAACGACGTTTTATTCATACGGTCTTCTCAGATTAAATTTATGGACTTTATGTTACGAGTGATAAGAGTATGTGAAAGAAAAGAAAAAAAAATCTTTTTCCTATAAAAATTGTCGCGTTCGTCAAAATATATATTTCGATTTTGAGTGTCGTAAAAAAAAAAAAAAAAAAAAAAGAAAGAAAAAAAAGAAAAAAAACAAGAATAAAAAAAATATATATATACCTACATACATACATACATACGTACGTACATACATATATACATATATATTTGATTATCGTCAAAGACGAAATAAGGATCACTCGCGTGACTCTCGCGATCCGAAAGTGATCCGAAAGAAGATCCGAAAAAGGGAGTAAGAGAAATGGACTCGCTGGAACGACTAATGAGCGCCGGTTCTCACCATCCATCCCTTACGGCAGCCACGCGATCCCAAAACGCCTTTGTGCAGGCCAATCTCTGCTCCGTGATTGGTCGTAAGGGTCGACACCTTACCGGCACCTTCTGTTTGACCGGAGACACGATGGAGGGTATCATTCAGTGCCTCGTCTTTCTTAAAGCCTTTTCGGTAAGTACTAAGGTCCGACCAACGATCTTTTACAACTTTTATATCCTTTGATCGTTTAATCGAGTGACGAAAAAAATAAAGTGCATAAAGAAATTCAATTTTTACGTCGAAGATGTGCGTACAATTCCGAAAAACAAAAATTTCCGATTCAACTGAAAGATAAAGACAGAGAGAAAGATATATTATTTTATTTCTTTAACGATGAAAAAAATTAAATCGTAACGCGTGTCTCTCTTTAAACATAAAAATGATGATTTAAAAAAACTTCCTACTTTCTATCAAGTTTACCGAACGAATATCACAATCATTTTCAGTTTCATCCTCGCGATATCACCGATTGATATCTTTCGAAGCAACGAAGACTACGACTTTTTATTCGCGAATAAAGTGCTAGGAGACGCATGGTTGAATAAATGTCGAAGGATAAGAGCTTCGTCCGGATGTCCCGGTCGGCTGGCTAAATCGTCGATAATGAGAATTCGGTGTCGAGTGGAATTATTCTCAAGGATCATCTCCCCTCCCCCTTCTGCTCCCTTCTTCCTTCTCTTCTTCTATCACGGGAACGCGAAAACGGCTTTCGTTATCCGATTCGACGATGTTATCGATCCTCAGCCCTCTTTTTCCTTCCTACCGCCAATCTTGTTCGCGAGCTTGGAAAAAGTCGTTGCGGTGAAATTATGATTCAGTTCGATTCCTTTTTCATTTTAAGGAAATCTAAACGTACGATCGTTCGGGCTTTTCTCTAATACTAATACAAATATCAATACCTTCGCAAGCACTTCTCCTTGGTTTCCCTACTTTCTCGCGCGATTTTTCTTTTTTCTTCTTCTTCTTTTTCTTTTTCTTCTTTCCTTTTCTTTTCTTTTCTCTTTTTTTCCTTTTGTTTGTTTTTTTTTTTACGAGATCGCGGGAGTTAAAAGTTTTCTGAATATTTCTTTTTTTTCCCTCTCTCTCTCTCTCTCGTCGCTGTGCTTTGAAATCTGACGTTTCCTGACTTCTTTTTTCCCCCTTTTTCTTTTCCTTTTCTTTTTCTTCTTCTTTTTTTTTTCTTTTCTTTTCTTTTCCTTTTTTTTTTCTCTACCCGTTACTCCCCGTACTAATTGGGAGAAAGTTATTACAAGATTATTTCGCGATAATTTCAGATGATAAATGTTATTTTTGAACGTTGAAACTAAGCTTTACTATGGCGGACGATTTTTAGAAAAGAAAATATCGAAGTTTAGATAAAATCGGAGTTGTGAAATCTTACGTCTGAAAATGTTAAACTCGATAACGTAAAGAAGTAATCGTAAAGAAGTTAATCTTAGTACTTAGGAATTATTTTCGTCGGTAACGTTAACCAAAGTAATAGGATAGCTAGCTTGGAGGATATTCGTGAAGGAATAGAAGTAGAGTTGGCAAGTAACGAGAGAGATACCTGAATAATTCCTTCTTGAAAGGATCCTTTATCAGAACTTAATAAGACGATCGTAAAGGAACTTTCGAATGCTTGCCGAATTCGAATTCTAATTTCAAATTCTAAATCAAACTGCGTCGCACTTGAAAACGGAAGTTATAGAAGGATAAATTCGTAGAAAGAAACTGGTTGTTTAATTAGAGAGTTCTTTTATTTGGCAATTTATCAAAAATTTTCTGGCTATGTTCTTTTCAACGAAAACGTTATAACTGAAGATGAGAAAATGTTTTACGGTTTTATATACGTCTGGTATATTTCTCATGGTTCTCCTTGTCGTCTTTGTCGTCGTCGTCGTCGTCGTCGTCGTCGTCGACGTCATCGTCGTCGTCGTTGGTTGCGACGATGGCATCGTTGACGACGCCGACATCGTTCTTGGCTCATATAGATGGCATTCTTCGTTTCCTTCGTGAAGAAGGAGAGAGAGAAGGTAGGGTCGGGCGACGAAGGAGACGATAACATCTTCGTGAGGTTGCCTATGAATTTTTATCCAGTACGCCCACAGCCACGAGCCTCAGGGGAATTGCGAATCGTGAGCGAATGAGCGAACGAGAGAGAGAGAGAGAGAGAGAGAGAGAGAGAGAGAGAGAGAGAGAGAGATGGAGAGAGAGAGATATGCTTTAAAAAAACTTCGCCTTCTTTTCTCTCTTATCACCAGTCTACTCGTAGCCTGATGGAAGTTATCAACAAGACTAGAAAACGTAACGAGTCTCTTTCCATCTTCTCGCACCCCTTACAATCTCTCTCTCTCTCTCTCT
>NC_057686.1:2917152-2947826 GCF_014466175.1 Vespula pensylvanica
CTCTTTCTCTCTCTTTCTTTTTATTTCTGTTTCTGTCTCTTTCTCTCTCGTTGAAACGATCAAGCTTCACAAAAATCACAGTTTCTTTTTCCGCTTAAGCTTTTCGACCGAGCTGCTTCGTGTAGGTCCGTATAATGTGGTTGGCGTTAGGTCGGAATACGATTTTAGCTTTGAAGAGGTGATGAGATACCTACTACTCACTTCCGCTGTGGTTTTTCTACGTTCGCGGCTACGTCCGTGTCGTCGTCGTTGTCGTCGTCGTTGGAACGAAGCAATTTATTCCGCAGCACGCAACGTTGCTTCTCCTTGAAAACTCGCTGCTCTGCGAGATTTTCGTTTAACGACTTCGCGAGTTTTCAGTCTTATCTTTCCCTTTTTGCCAACTCTTTTCAGTACCTCCATTTAACATTTTTCTATGAACGATCGATATTAATGATTGGTTATATTATTATTATTATTGTTATTGTTATTGTTATTATTGTTATTGTTATTATTTTTATTTCATTTTTTTCGCTCGTTCTTTTTGTTGTTCTTTGCTTTTATTTTATTTTATTTTATTATTATTTTTTTTATCTCAATTTCTCCTTCACCCTACACGCAATCTCTTTTTATCGGTTTGTTTTAAATCTAAATCGAAGTACTATTTATTTTTAATCACGTCAATCCATAAATCAGCCAATTTTCGTGTAATCGTTTTATATTTGAAAAAAATTATTATAATATCGCGTATCGTGGCGATTATTATCGATAGGTATTTGATCCTATCGCGAAATAATAGAATATTAAATTTTACTCTTCGATGAGTAAAAGAAAAAAAAAATATACGGAACGCTTAGAAAAGCGATTGATAGAATACAACAAAAAAAAAAAAGGGAACGATGATCGATATTCAGATATATCGAAGGTCTAAAAATGTTTAATCTCTTTTCTTCGCATTCTCTTTTTCTCTCTCTTTTTCTCCCTTCGAAGTGGTTTTTTTTTTTTTTTATATAAAATTTTTTGATATTCCAATGAGAAAGAGGAGGAGACCGACCCAACGGTTCGAAAAAAGTGAGAAATAGCGCGTATCCCGTCAGCTAGCTGCTTGGGATTACGATAAAGCTTGAAAATAAGCTTACGTGGCATAAGTTTGGCTTCGGCGACTGCAAGGAAGAAGGTTGTGAGTCAGCCGAAGACGATATAACGGTTAGAAAATCTGTAAGGGTGGTGAGGGTAAAATTGGAAGGGGGAAGTTGAAGGGTGCGGTAGTTGTTGGAGGGATGTTGAAGGAGAAAAGGAAGCAAAACAGCTTCGATTTTCCGACGTCGAAACGACGAGATATGAGATTACACTTTCCCGAAAACTATTTCTATTAAGTCGAGCTCCTACGAACGAACGTTAGAAACCACATTTTTTTTTTTTCTATGGGGGAAAAGAGAGGAAAAAAGCGTACAGGAGCGTTTTGTAACTGGATACGGCCCTGATTGTAATAAACTTGCTACATACGTATTTAGATGTTTCTCGTGTAACGGGTGCCGTGTGCACGTTGGTAACACGTTTTACGTATCGTGGTAGAGATAACGAACGAGCATCGAGGATATTAATAAAAATATAGACGAGAAAATAACGAGATCCTAGCTTGTTTTCGCACTTCAGCTTTGTTTTTTGTGTTTTATTTTGTTTTATTTTATTTTTCCTTTTTGTCTCTCATCTTTTTTTATTTCTTTTTTTGTAGTCAGTATATACTATCTCCTCGTTTCCTTTATCTTTCTCATTACAGTTCTTCGTAATTTTCGCAGCTCAAACGAAAACCTCCTATCTCTCTGCTACTTTAATCTTAATATTTGCAATACGTGATATCATTTCTCTCGAAATGATTTGAGATAAAAATTGACAAAAGGAGTAGCGCCGGATAAATACCGTGACAAAATTTTCACACGTGCGATCGATACACCGTCCGCGTACGTGATTCTCCAATGTGAATAAAAAAAGAAAATAGAATAGAGAAGAAGTGGAAAGAAAAGAACAGAAAAGAAAAGAAAGAAAAAAGATACACGGGTGAAAAACGTTGTTGGTAACGTCGTCCGATCGGCTTTTCATTTAAGAGCGTTTGCTTCGATTGCGGATTTTTGCGTGTAAAAAATAACATGAAATAAAATGACAAAGAAAGAAAGAAAGAAAGAAAGAAAGAAAAAAGAAGCTAAAAAAGAAGAGAGAAAGAGGGAGAGAGAAAATAGGAAAATTCCGAACACTTATTTTGTCGTGAAAATAAATCGCATTCGTGTTAAAGCTTCGGAAGTTATACGTTCGTAGGGAATAATCCACGGAGCATCGATCTGCGTTAAAAAGTGTGTGTATGCGACGTGTGCGAACAGAAAGCGCGGGAGGCTCTGCGCTTTTACGCAAAATCAAATTACGTTTCCAAAGCTCTTTGTACCGATTCAGGAACGTTTCAGAAAGTTAGACGGAGGCTCCGACCATTTATTCGAGTTGCCTTTGAAAGCCGACGTTGAAAACGACTTTCGAAAAGACTGAACCATTGCTTGTCTTCGTACGAGTAGCTCTCGATCTTTACACGCGTTTTACAGAAAAAAAAAGAAAAAAGAAAGAAAAAGAATCTATTAACTTTTATCTTTTTCTTTTTTTGTATTACGCGCGCAGAAAACGTTGGAAATTTATCGAGACATCGGTTAAACCCACGACCGACCCTTTTCTTTAAAATTTACTTCTTCTTCCTTCTTATTCTTTTTTTTTTTTTTTTACTTTCTTTCCTTCCTTCTTTCTTTCTTTCTTTCTTTCTTTTCATCGTACCGATTTTGTATCACATACAAAATTTTTTTTTGTAGATCCAAAAAAGGCAAAAGAAAAGAAAGAAGAAAGTAGCACGATTCGTGTAATTTAAAATTCTCATTTGGTTAAACGGACGTCGCGAAGTGAAGGCAAAGTTCGCGAAGTCGAATGAAGTACAACGATAATAAAATTCAAAGAATTCTTCTGCTTGACAGTTCGGACTTTGGACGAGACACGTGATATCGTGTTAATTATTACTTTGCTCGGGCTCTACGGTAACAGGTCTCCATCTTTATTTCTTTTTCATGGCGTTGGTAATTAAAGGAAGCTTTTTCTACTTTTCTTACATTAGCCGTCGGCGACGGTACGCGAAATTGTCTACGCTTCCGACGAAATTTTCAAGAAAGTTTTTTATCAGAAGATAGTCCTTTTTATTGTCTACCCTTTTCGTGCAAATTACTCGTTTAATAACGCGACGAAATACACGATGTACATACATAATTTTTATCCTTCATCAGAAATATACCTAGAAGAAATTCTATTCTTTTACTTCATCCTTTCTCTTTCTTCTTCGTTTTTCCTTTTCGTTATTTTTTTTCTCTTTTCTTTTTTTTTTTTTTCTTTTTTACACGTTACGATGACCATCGATTTTCTCACATAGATTTATTGTAATCCCCTGTTGTTTGTAATTACTCAATAATGCCACGATAGTGTCAAAAATTAAATCTATTTTCACGCAACTAGATTTCTCTAGGGGAATATTCGATTGAACTTTTGCCATATTTGACCGCGTTTAAATAAAGAATATTATATATATATATATATATATATATATATATATATATATAGAGAGAGAGAGAGAGAGAGAGGGAGAGAGATATCTCTTCCAAATTTCTACCTTACATTATTTTGCATTTCGTTCATTTATTAGAAAAGTCAGTTAAAATATGTTCGTTGAGAAAGAATGAAAGAAACAAAAAAAAAAAAAAAAAAAGAGAGAGAAGAGAAACTAGGTCCTTCCAATTTTTTTTCCTTTTCTTTTTTTTTTCGTTTTTTTCTTGCCGATTTTAACGCTGCACTTTAATTGCGCAAATACAAAAAATAAAATATCGCGCCGGAACACAATGGTTCATTTAATCACGCTCGGGAATTTGTTAAATAAGTATTAGTACTACTTTACTATATACACATACACGCATACATTCTTAATGCGGTTTTACCAACGGTACAGACCGTTTAATCGTCTTTGTTTTTTTTTTCCTCATTTAGTTTTTCGATGCGGTTAGACCGCGAGCCAGTTTAGTTTGAAAATTTTCTTGCAAACAAACAAATAAAAAGCAAACGAAAAAATAAAATATTGTAAAATTTCCCCGTAACGTTAATATCCTTGTTTAATGGCAATGTTAAAAATGTAGATTTTTTGCGAAAAATCTTTACTGGTATTTCGAGCGATCTTTAATCGTAAAACTGATTTCTTTGTTTCCTCCTATCTCTATTCTTCTTTCTCCTTTAACTCTACCCTTCTTGTTCCCTTAAAAATGCTTTATAAAGTTGATGGATCTAAAGTGCTTATATACCTATATATTATGTATTATATATATATATATATATATATATATATATATATATATATGTACATATACGATCTACTGGTTATATTATTCGTACGAAACTAACAACTGATATACATTCAAGGTATTTAATAATGTTTTATGTTCGAAATACATACTTTCTGAAATAGTTTCTCCATATACCATGCTCGAATAATTACTTAAGTTGTGCTTAATTGAAAGATTCTAATTTGAACTAGACTAGAATCCCTTTGTTATTTCATCTATCTTTCTGTGTCTCTCTCTCTCTCTCTCTCTCTCTTTCTCTCTTCCTCTTCCTTTCTCTCTCTCTCTCTCTCTCTCTCTCTCTCTCTCTCTCTCTCTCTCTCTCTCTCTCTCTCTCTCTCTCTCTCTTTCACTTTCCCCATCTCTTTATTAAGCATTCTCATCATAGAATATTAAAACTAACGAGAAGCTATAACGTTCTATAATATTAATATATCTCCTACCTCATTTTCTCTACTCGTCTCGATAGTAATATCGATCCAAGTATAAACTCACACACTACCATTACTATCCCTCATTTCAAACATCAAACGAATTTTGATTTGGTTACTTTTGTAAATATTTATATCAGAGTAAATGGAACGCTCTAAAACAACGTGACTTTCATAAACGTATCTCGTTTTTCTTGTGTGTATGTGTGTGTGTGTGTGTGTATGTATATATATTATACACCATCGCATGTTATAGGAGTAACATGTCTCTTTCATGTTCGACAACTTTTGATTCGATTTCATGGAGAACGGCGAAATAAATTAACTTTATTGACAGATACGTTCCAAAGGGTGAGGCGAAAGCAAACGGTTCTTTTCTAGCGACGCACTAGCGATTGGCACAATTCCTTTGTAGGAAATACCGTATCTACCCTATTGCAAAAGAGAGATAGAGAGAAGAGACAAAGAGAGCAGGAACATAGAAATTTGAGGTATGGCCAATGTTTTCTAGCAACGCCAATACCAATAACACTACCACCATTACCATCATCACTAATACCACCAATAGGCAACTACACCAATAAGGGAAGTCACCATTTCATTTTGGTTGACGTACAAACATCGACTTCGTCGCTAACAAGTATTTCATGGTATGCGAACACTTAAGTATTCAATGTTCGGTTCAAAGCCGGTTTACTCTATTCCATCCTTTTCTTCCTTTATCTCTCTCTCTCTCTCTCTTTATCTTTCTCTTTGTCTCTCTGTTACTATGTATTCAATTGCACCAATGTTTTCAGTCGTATCTTCGTAAATTTTCTCGAATTTCATCAGACTCGTTATCGATATGATATGATATCCGCAATCGATCGTATCGTTAATATTTATTTTAAGATAATAAGAAAAAAAAGTAATCGTTTTATTTGTCCGTATTAATATACTTTAGTACGTCTCGCTCAATGTTCGAGATATTTTTATGCGTTGCAAAAAGATATGACGTAAAAAAAATATGTATGTATGTATGATTTACGTTGATATTATACGTTCGAAAGAAAAATCGAACAAATACCTACGTCTCCCCCGTTCTTCTTTTTTTTTTTATTTTCAAGTATTTGGGTGACGATGGGCGGATTCGCCGTCGTTAACCTTCCGTCCAAAGTATTAAGATACTTTTGCAGTTTCCACTTCATTTACCTTTCAACGCTATCGCCGCTATTACACGAGCGAAGATTTAAAAGGTTCCTTTAACGAGCAGCTTCATTAAAATTTCAGAGAGGACGAAGAGTATTCTGTCGTGGAATGGAATTGAACGCATTTGTATGCTTGTATGTGTTTGTATACCCTGTGTGGGTGTCATATGTGTTTGTTCCTTTTTTCTTTTTTTCTTTTTTTCTTCCTTTATGTTACGAAACCAACACAAAAATCACGAACGAATTTCGATGGTACATGGGGAAAATGTATGGTAGACGGAGATAAAGTAAATGGACAATTACGAAAGAAAAATTTTCATCGGTTTTTAACGAAGAGAGGGAGAAAGAGAGGAAGAGAGAGAGAGAGAGAGAGAGAGAGAGAGAGAGAGAGAGAGAATACTACTTTATAATTCCTTTTCCCTCGTTAGTATTTTTATTTTTTTATTTTTTGTTTTGTTTCTTATTTATTTCTTATTTTTTTCCATTTTCTATTACCGTTTTTTTTTTTTTATTTTTATTTTTTCATTTTACTTCCACCCTTTTCGTGTTTGCAGTTGCAGTGAAGTTTTACGGTCGTGGTCGGACATAAAGAAGACTTACGATCGTCTGACTATCACCATTTGCTACTACTTGTCGATAACATCGTCGCCAATGAATACTCTGATCCTAGGAGTAACACTTATTATCACTTGTCTTTCTATTCAACAAGAACTTGCATACTTTTTTTTTTATACTCCTTTAGCATTTTCAGGCAATAGTAAAAAATACGTATTCATTAAGTTAAGTTTCTAAACACGTTCAACATATTTTACCGTGGGTACAGGCTACTTATGTATTTTTCTTTGATTTAATTTAATTTCTTTTCCTTTTCCTTTTTTTTTTCTCTTTTCTATTAGCAGGAAAGTAATATGAATATAAACAGAAATATTTCGAGACAAACTCCTCGAAATTATTATATATTTTATGAAGTTGAATATGTATATATGTATTCGTGAAATAATTCAATGATACTCGAAACTTTAGCGAGGGTGAAATATTTTTACTCGATGTACATTTACCGAACTGAGCTTTCTGGACGTTGATATATGAATGAATTATGCAAATGAAAAACACACTCGCTTAAGTTTTTCATAACTTTTCATCGTTTCTTTTTGTTTGTAATTTAGTATGAGTAGTATGATTTTCGACGTTGGAATAAATATCATTTCTCTCTCTCTCCCTTTCTCTCTTTCTCTCTCTCTCTCTCTCTCTCTCTCTCTCTCTCTCTCTCTCTCTCTCTCTCCATAGAATACCATTATCAAAGGTATCTTGTTATTAACATGCTATCGATTTCTCTTCGCTTATCGATCTTTATTCTCCTGGAAATATTGTGCCATATATGAAAGCAACAGCTATCACATTCTCTCTTTCTCTCTCTCTCTCTCCCTCTTTCACTATATCTCTATTTCTCTCTCTTTCTCTCGTTTCTCTCTCGCTTTGGTTATATACCTAGTATATATGAAAAGGAGAGAGAGTTTTCCATCCTCCAACTAGGTACATGGCAATACGAAACCGTAGCTCCAAATAAGCCGCAAAAACCACTGCGTTATTAACCCTTGGATTATCAAGTAGAGCGCCTTTGCGACGTAGAAGCTTTCGCGAACAAAAACGTTATATGAAATGGACACAGAGAACGAGATTTTTCTCTCTCTCATTCCTTCTTCTCTTTTCTCTTTCTCTCCTTCTCTCTCTTTTTCTCTTTTATGCAATAGCAACTCCTTTTATTTTGAAAGCATAGCCGAAAGGTGTTGAGCGAAGCTCGTGGCCACTTGTCCTCGAGTCAGTACGATAGTGAAAAATGTATCCTTTTCTAAACAAGAAAGATAACACGTGTTATGGAAGATTCTAATAATTTTTTACTCTATTCTTCGCGTTTAGAAAACATTGAACGAACGAACGAACGAAAGAAAACAATACGAAACAAAATACGACAACACAGCAACAATAACAACGATTATAACAACAACGACAAAATGTAATAGACGACTTTATCAAGCGTCGAATATAAAAAAAGAACGAAATCGAGTCCCTTTTGTTTCGCGATCCCATTCGGTCGATCCGCAATTCATTGGAAATCCGTCAAATTTTAATCCAATATGAAATCTCTCCTCGTCGAATATAGAGCGAACGAATTTGGTCACGTTTGTGACTTTATCGTATAACTTGTCAAAATTTTCCAAAGAATAAAGATGTCGTATTACGAATGTTACAACGAATCTCGTATACGTTTACATCAGTCTTCGAAATACTTAATCGAATGAGAATGAATGATGTAACGGTGATTTGTTTTAATTCCTATACGATTTTAAATGAGTGTGTCGTGTAATTCGTTTAATTTCAAGTATTCGTGAACGATCTCTTATTATGTTTATAAAATATGTATACAGATAGGAAAATATACTCGATAAAAACTCGCGTTTGAAAAATTCGAAAAAAATATATTGATATAACTACAGTAACGACGTTTTTATATAATTTGGAACGATCGTATTGCTCGCTCTCTTTCTCACACACACACACACACACACACACACACACACGTAAATACGCACGCACTATACGTCCTCTCTTTTGCAATAATTTCTCTCTCGTCAAAAGCTATGAACGGGGCTGAATCTCATCGCAACTCGAAATTACATCGTTTCGCTCGAAAAGCTGGAATCGCTGTTAAACCGTTAACAAAGTTCGAAAGCATCGAGAGTCAAATATCTAGTTGTTATCAAATTTCTGATTTCTTTTTTTTTTTCTTTCTTTCTTTTTTAATTTTTCTAGGATTTTTTTTCTCTTTTTCTCTCTTTTTTTTCTTTTTTTTTTGCGCACGATTATACACCGCCATATTTCGTATGTCGAAGGTATTCATTTCCCGTCCGTACATTTTCGTAACTCGCTTGGCTGGTGTCATTATTTATTCTTTTAAAAGAGCTGAGCACCCTCTTCCAGAGTTCAAGAGTATATTGTTCCTTCTTCTATTTTCCAGGGGCGACTAAAATTCATCTATAGCTGTATTCCCTTTAGAAGAATAACGGAGACAATGGAAAATAGAATGATGAGATTATTTCTCGATCGATTATTTCATGAAAATCCATTGAAATATTTAATCCACTTAACGTTATCTCATAATGCATTTTCTTTCTATCTCAATTTGAGACATCGAACGTTGTTTGTTGTCGCTGTGTTAAAAAAAGAAAAATCAAAAACGAAAAAAAGAACAGAAAACGAGGACAAATTGCAGGTATATTTAAAGTTCCATCGATATTTCAATTTTGTGGGTTCTACGGGTTAATAACGTATTTAGATAGCTTATTAAACCAAACTATAGATCGTTCACTTGACGTTAAAGAAGCGTAGTGATTTTCAAGAGTTTTTATAACACCTGATAAACCTTGAATGACGAATAACTAGGATAGCAACGAAGCGTTATTATCGCTCGACGCGAGCGTGTATTTGATGCGTTGGTAATTTACATAAATTATCTTGGGTGTACGCTGGAAGATGATAACGCGGAAGGTATAATCGCATTGTATATTGCAAAATGTATATAGTTCGATATTTACTTGGGAAATATATAATAAACTATTTAATTTCTTCTAACGGGCTAATTATTTAACAAGCCTTCAACTTGAGTATCCATTGTCATTATATCTTATAAACATGAACGTTGATAATGCACTTTAAAAGGGTTTTCAAAAGGTTTGGAAAATCGTTTAATGTTTGTATTACTTCTTACGTCAGTACTTTATCGTTCGAGAAAATAATAATTAATTAATAAGACGATTAAACCGACGATTATCGTATTACGTATCGTCGAAAAATAGCATTTTCAATTATCCGAAATTATATGTATAGTAAGAGCGAAAGATAAATTATATTCATTATTATTAAGAATTCTTTCACTTTATATCACTAAAGTTAATTTCTTTTTTAATAAGAACTTTTAAAGGCATTAAAAAAGTTTGAAAGTTGAACTCCTGTCGCTGTTCGATACACCGGCCGATCCATAACTTCGATTTTACATGGAATCCATCAAAAAAGAAGTGCCATCCAAGTTTTTATTGGCATCGACGTCGTTGGAAAAGGACGTCGACGAAACTTGAAGAACGATGGTAAACTCGAAGGTAGACGACGTGTCGTGTTTTGTTCTGTTTTGTCCTGTCCTGTCGTATCGTATCGTGTCGTGTCGTGTCGTGTCGTGCTGCTGCTGTATCGTGTCGTGTCGTGTCGTAAGATGCAGCGCTAATGTGCTATCTGAAAATGGATTGTCGCTATAAGGGATTCTAACGAGGGTATCAATAACCAAAGCTATTAGCATTAATGAAGTACGTTTAGTGTTCTAATAGTACGTGTAATGCTTCCCTTCCCTTCCATCTCTCTTCTTGCCCTGATATTAATTAAAGTGAAAATTTTAAGTGTGGTCAGTAAGTCACGTTCTACGTACACTCACTCATACACAGAGAGACGTACGCAAGTATTACTCATCTACGGATACACATAGATCTACGAAAATTGCAAAGAAATGTAATTAAATTAATAAATGGGATAACAAGGGTTTTGATAAAGCGACGATGATAAGGGAATTGAATAAATTAATTCAAGAAGGACGATTGAATTGATTAATGATACGAAAGAAAAAAAAGAAACCCTAATAAGGATAATGAAGTAGGAAGTTAATTAAGTACGCAAGCGAAACGAGTTTTCAAATTTACAAAGTTACCAAACCTGCAAAGTTAGTGACTATATTTTTTCATTTCCCGTCGGTCGTTTATTAGGAATGACGAATCGAATTCTCGGCTTTATTTCGTTCCAAAAACGTCAGTATTTACGCACGGTATTGTTAAGCGTGACGCGGTGAAATTACGAGTGTCAAATCGATTCTTGTATAATGAAATTCATTCATTTTCAACGTTTGGAATGGAAGGATTAAATGCTATTGCAATTTCGTTTGTTCTCGTTTCTCGATTGGACAGGAAAAGTAACTGGACGGTGTTGTCGTTGTCGTTGTCGTTATCGTATATAAATGCATATTATCAATAAAGAAAATATCGAATTTAAATATTTTTAACGGGTCGTTGGAATAAAAGCTTTAAGCTAAATTTTCAACCATCTGGTCGCTTTATCTTTTGCGGCCATTTTATATATATATATATAACTCAGCATCATCCCATCGTGTGTTTCTCTTCGATCTAATCGTACGAAGCATACGCGAGGATAAAATCGCACATTTACTCTTCCTGCACCTTTAAGAGAATACCGCTTTTATCTTCACCACGAGATCCAATTTATATACTTTATTCTGCAATAAATGTTATCCAAGGTATGTTGTTATAACTTTCAATGTTTGGTTACTAGATATTGCTTGAACCTTATTTACATAAAGCAATGCGAAGCGTTTATAGGTATATTATGTCGAATAAAATTCGGATTTTATCTTAAAAAATTTATATCGATTATTAAACGAACATAATATGTTTTACACTCGAAAAAGTAAAGAAGACATATATATATATATATTGTACTCAGATCTCATTTAAAAGTCATATCGTATATACTTTTATCAACGAGTTTCTCGAATGTCCGACAAATATTAAGAATAGTGTGATTCGAACGCGATAAAAATCGATTCCCCCCTTAAGAACTTAATCATTTTCTTCGACGTCATGTAGCGATCCTTTGAGCATTCAGAACTCTTGAGAAATTTAGCGATTACGATAGATAAGGAGGAGTAGCGTAGGAGTAAGAGGGAGTTATCGAGACGATCGCTCGTTATTCCTTTGACAGAAGCTTTTCGAATTGGATGCTTGAAAAATGAATCTCTACAAGAGGCATTTAATTTCGCTACTCTTCCTTCTTTCCTATTCGAAGATTCTTCCTATGGCGATAGGAGCGAGCGAGAGAGAAAAAGAAAGAGAGAGAGAGAGAGAGAGAGAGAGAAAGTAACATAGTCTGGTGAGTTTCGTGAAAAAGGGCAGAGTGATCCAGTATTTTATGCAATTAAAATTAAACGAGATTTCTTCTGTGATGCGACACGGTAAACCTCGTTTTCTCGCGAGAGATGCTCAAAGTATAGAACGGCCATGAGTTCTCTCTTCTTTTCATAGGCTCTTTCCACCCACGCAACTTCGCTCCTGAGATTTCGTAACGTCGAATGAATTCCACGTAGAAATAAAGGAAAAACGGAGCGTGACGAGTTGCTACCTCGGTAATTTCCACCTCGACGCCCAAGATTTTTCATTTTCACGCGTTAATTCGCTTATACGAGTTACCTACATCGAACGTGCATTTGACCCTTATCACGTCGACCGGAAGTAAATCCTGTCTGACCCCGCAGGATATCTTTGTATTTATTTACGTAACATTTATAAACATTCTTATTAACGATCCAGCCTTATTTTCATGCAAAAGATTTTAACTATACTTTTTCTTCTTCTTCTTTTCTTTTCTTTTTTTCGATGGTTGCCTGGCACACGTTCGTATAATGTATTCTTAGGATGATAAAGATAGATTTTGAAATATCTTTCGTTTCGAAAAAAGAAGTTTCGTAAGTACAGTTAGGTTAATAATCGTACGGTAGAAAGGATGGGTTCGAGTTCAACGAATAAAATGAGATTAGGTAAGTGTTTCGATTCCACTCACGAAACATATCAAGTATCGATCCTGAAACAAAGGACGAAGAGAAAGAGAAAGACTTTCTCATTGTCCGTAGACATAATCCGAATGAAATTGGAGGGTTAGTCGGTCCGTGAAATCAACCGTTGACCACGATTACCATTAACAGGTCCACTCTCGTTAGCTCGTTACGCGACTTCTTCCTCGTTTGAAATTCCTCTTTCACTGAAAGCGATCTAATCGGTCGTACATGCAGTTGGTTCTAATTGAACTTTCCAACTTTGGAAATGCTAATATCAACGTCGACGAAGCATTTATAGAATCGTTACTACCTGTTTATCTCACGTACACTACTGCTCTTTTATTTTTTCTCTCAAACAAAAAGAGTAACACAAGTAAATTTTTATTTTTTTATTTTATTTTATTTTTCCTATCTTTTTCCAATGCCATTCGATCAATAATTCTGCGACTTTTTTTTTGTCGTTAAACTAATCTTTTTCTAATATCGAACTTGAGTAATACTATAGTAGTAGTCAATAGTAATAACAATAGATAATACCAATAGTAATATCAACAGTAATAGTCAATGACATGCAGTAGTAGAGATATGTGATCGGATAAATAATTTATCAAACACGTTCATGGAATAAATGAGGCAAAGTTCATTAAGCAAAATGTATATCAACGGTGATACGGTAAGATACCTTTTGGTCATTTGCCGAGAATTGACATGATTTTGTGGTACATATTGTTACATGGTTATAATTGGAAAATCGGATTGACGAATCGGGAACATCGACGTATAGATACGATTCGGTGAACGACGTTCGAAAAATGTTCTCCAATACACACATCGATATCTCATGCTTCGGAAATACGCTTCGCTCGTTA
Organism: Vespula pensylvanica; assembly: GCF_014466175.1. NCBI lineage: Eukaryota > Metazoa > Arthropoda > Insecta > Hymenoptera > Vespidae > Vespula > Vespula pensylvanica. The sequence goes on from NC_057686.1 coordinate 2,930,689, forward strand.
TAACGAGCACTTCATCGTTCGCAAATTTCACATCTCCTGAAGAGTATATCATCGAGGACGCGGTATTCGCAGCGTTTCGTCGATGAATTTTCCGATAACTCTGCTCCGGAATCGATCGAAAGTGCATACACAGATTTTTTGATTCTCTTGAAATACCAGTTCTATATTAACCCTCTCTTTCTCTCTCTCTCTCTCTCTCTCTCTCTATATATATATATATATATATATATATATATATATGTATATATCTCTCTCGCTTTCCGTCTCTTTTATTTATTATTTTTTTATTTTTTTTATTATTATTGTTATTTTTATTATTTAATCTTTTTTTTTGCGACAACTTTGTATCGTTTTTCTTTCCCTTCTTCACTGAATTTCTAGATTCGTCGAAATAAATAAAAGTCTGCAATAAAGAAAGTAGTCCGTATCCATGATAATAAAAGGAACAGAGCTTCGATATTCGACTTCGATGTACGTTATCGAGAACCCTTTTTAATCCACCCCTGGGGAACCTTCTTTGATTCCTTGATCTCAGAAAAAGTTTCAATAGAAATCGAAAAAGTCGATAACGGAATTTGCGGAACGTGACGTAATGTTCGTTAGTAACCGTAGAAAATCCTTTCCGCGTTATCGGATCGTCCAATATCGAGACGAGGTAGTCTCGAAAGAAGTTCTCTCTCTTTCTCCTTCTATTTCTCTCCTTCTCTTTCATTCTTCCATTCTTTCATTTCATATAATTTTCACTTGAAACAATTCTCCTTGGGAAAATCGAAATGTTAATAAAATGGTTCACAAAATGGCGCCGCTTATTTTCTAGTCTTAGAGAGGATGAAACGATTTGCCCGGAGGACTAATTACAGGGGTACCTGCGTCACGAAATCAATTGTCAGCCGCAATTTCCTGATGCAGGTAGATGCCGGCAACTCCGTTAGGCGATTAGGAGCCAGGAGATACGATTCGAGGTTAGGACGGTTACGGTTACTTGCAGAGTCCTTCGATCGGCCGTAAAGGGTTGCTTAATTACTCCTCCATTTCCTTCCGCACAATTGGAATCGGATTTCTCTACGCGAGAACGACATAATGCCGTTCGGGTGCTTCTCCAGCGTCGTATTCGTACAATAATACGCTCCTGGTAATTCGGCTTCGACTTAACAATTAACGTACGATTTAATAGTCTTGCTTACACGTCTCGTGATTATCGTTATTGGGAAAAAGAAGGAAAAAGAGAGAGAGAGAGAGAGAGAGAGAAAGAGAGAGAGAGAGAGAAAGAGATAAAAAAGAAAGAAAAATACAAATTCACGATTCGAACCATTTCGAATAGTTTTACAAAATTCTTATTACCTGATCCATCAATTTGTCATCCACGTTATCATATATCTATTACGGTTCAAATTAACTTCATCGATCCTATCCATTTTCTATAAATATATGTTCCCGATTACTATTACTATAGACACGTTCTCTACGTTCACCACGGTTTATTTCCATTCCCCATCTGTCAATGTACGGGATGCTTTGGTCTATCGTTCTTGAGACAGAAATTTATTGCATCCCTAGTCTCGACAGAGAATTTGGTATTGGGTTAAGGATGCCTGGGGTAGGTGGACTCGTACGTATAACGGAGCTTTGAATTAACTATTAAGTCTCTCTCTCTCTCTCTCTCTCTCTCTCTCTCTCTCTCTCGCTCTCTCGCTCTCTCTCTCTCTCTCTTTATATATATATATATACCTCTCTATCTCTCTCTTCTCTCTCTCTCTATCTATCTATTTATCTCTCTCTCTCTCTCTCTCTCTCTTACTCAGTCGTCTCTTTCTCTTTAAGCATACGAGTGTAGGGTGGTATGTTGCGCGCAGGTAAACATATCTTCGCTTCAACTCAGTGCGCATTCTCGCGTGACGGCAACGAAATTGGTATACTTGTTTGACTCTTCAGACGGATAAGAGTAAAAGAGAAAGAGCGAGAGAGAGAGAGAGAGAGAGAGAGAGAGAGATTTTCTGCTAGTACAACATATAAATATCACTGTCAAGATTTATGTTTTTTCTTCTTTCCTTTTTTTTCTTTTACCTCTTCAAAAATTCGTTTATCTTTTTATTTCAGACTTAACTAAAGAATAACTTCGATATTTTCGAGATAACGAAACAACGTATATCTTTGTACTTTACATTTTCCATTTAACTAACTCGAATTTTTACCTGATCTAACATTTTTGACATATCTAGTCGAGTTAGCATCAAACGAAGTTCGGCAATGCGGTTAAATCGTGTTTGCCTGCGACAATGATACAAAGTTAATCGGTTAACCGTGTTTCCCTAATACCATTGCAAACTCTAAACACATTTACGTGCGGCAACGTCAAAAGCATTTCAACGATTTCATTAATTTCCGAGAACGGACAATTCTATCAGAGAATACGTATATACGTAGATAACGAGAAAGAGAGAAAGAGAAAGTCGATTTCTCTCGTTCGATTTTTATCGTTTTATATCTACATCTTTCTTATAACGTTTCATAAGCTTTACGAATTATTCTGATACTTGATTCGTTCATTTTTTTTTTTTTATAGAAGAATAATAAATTTTCTTGATTTTTTTTTTGGAGAAAAAAATTAATTTCGTTTCTTACGGTGTGATAAATTTTTTTCCATTATATTTGATCACACTTTGCTATCTTATTCGTACTTATAAAATTTTGAATTTTTATAAAAAAAAAAGAGATGATCGACACACATATACACGCATACATTATTCACCAAAGACTTACAACTTACTATGTATTCCATTAAAACGATCGTAACTACGTTCCGCACACGTTGGCAAGGTGCGTCAACACCGTGGCACGTTACCGGACTCTATAGAAACAGGAAGAGCTTTAAGGCAGAGCTCTATACGTAACATACAAGCCACTGTTTGCTTCGTACACGTGTGCATGTATTACGAGCATGTGCGGAGCATCGAAATGAACGCAATTAACTTCCTATGAAATATGGTGGCAATAAATACGCGTACAATATTTTTCTAACAATTGCGACTATCCAGTTTATTTCTTTTTCTCTTTTTTCTCTTTTTTTTTTTTTATTTCGTTTTTCTTTTTCAAATTTTACATAAGGCGACAAATACACGTATTTTTAAATAAACACATTTATATATTACATATAAGTCTATAATTCTTGTATATTACGTAAGTCTATAATAAATAAATATATACACACGTATATATATTTTTTTATTTATTTTATTTTTTTTTTTTTTTTCTTATTCTCATGCAAATGTGTCACTGACACGTTACGTTTTTCTGTGTTTCAGGTACGTATAAACGAAAAACGTTGGGGACGGGTGTCCATCCATGGGATAACGTGAGTGAGCGGTGAAAACGCTGCTGAAATCGCGCGTTAACGCAGGCTCGTTTGTATACTCTGTAAACGAACGTAGAATGCAAATAAATCGTTTATCACACTATTCTATCTCTCTCCATAATCTATTTATATACGTATGTGTTTATTCATTTATTTATCATTTCACACGTTTCGTTTAGTTTATGTATCTTCATTGCACTTATATAAAGCTTCTATAAACTCTTGATACATATTAGGTCAATGTAATATCATTTTGAAACGAGCTGAAGATCTTCGAGATAATTATAATAGGCACGTTTTATAAATATGTGTTTATGAAATTTTAAGTTTCTCACTGTCATTAATGTGGATCATCCTGATCTAGAAATTAAATTTATAGATTAAGAATGGACAAAGTAAAATTTTATTCGTTTCTTCTTTTTCTTTCTTTTCTTTTTTCTCGTTCCATTAGTTTAATCGCTACTCATAGATCATTTCTTTCTACCTTTATATGGAAGAGACAAATATCTTTACGGGAGAAATGTCAATCACATGATTAAATTTATTCGTTGAAGAACGGACGAAAGTCAAGTTCGATTCTTATTTTCTATTTCACACGAAATCGATCTCTATACGATATTTTTTTTTTTCTTTTCTCATTTTAACAAATATAAAGTGATACAATCCTCGTTGCAGATAATTGTTCGAGCTTGCGAATTTCATGAAAAAATTCAGAATAGGAAAGGAAAAGATAAATAGATAGATAAATAAATAAATAAATAAAAAATATTAGAAAAAGTAACGAAAAAGAAAAGCAATGATTTCAATTGTCGTTGGCAAATAATGTACATGTGACAATGAAAAACGAGAGAACGGCGATGTCCGAGCTTTCGCGAAGCTTATACCCGAACAAATAAAGTACTCGATATTTACACGCCAAAGACACACATGCGCCTCCGACGCGTTTGCAATTCAAATAAGTCGTATAAGTTGGCCGTCGATCAAAAAGAAAAAAAAGATAAATAAATAAATAAATAAATAAATAAATAAATAAATAAAAGAATAAAAGGAATTAAAAAAAAAAAGAAGAAAAAGTAAAAAACTTCGACAAAGAATTGAATTTAAATGAATTTAAATAACGATCATCACTCGTTCGTGTCACTGAAAATAAAGTTTCATTTATATTTCTCTCGAGGAAAGGGAACTTCATCGATACGACCAAACGAGGGAAAACATCGAGCTTCATTAGGATTACTTTTTTTTTGTTCTCTTCTTTTTTTTTTTGTTTTTTCTCATTTTGTTTTGTTTTTCGTCGTTTTCCTTTTTCTTTCCTTCTTTCTCTTAAATCAAGCAATCGATATATAACCGATCGAGAAAACGTGGAGCTCCTGATTAGGATTACTTTTTTAAATTGAAGTCTTAATGAACGAATAGAGATCCTGAGGATTTCATTCACCTTCAGAGAGGATAATGAAAATCGAAAACAATTCGAAGCGAAATTGCAACGTTAATCAGCGAAAAAGGGGAAGAAATCGGTGAGGTAATGGAAAATTATTAGAAGAAGTCATTTTCTTTCTCTTTCTCTCTCTTTCTCTCTTTCTTTGTCTTGTTCTCTCATACACACATACACACAGAGAGACTTTATTTCTTTCTCTCAACAATTCGAAATCGAGAAAAGAACTCCAAATATACGTGTCGTAAATCTATTGGTAAATATCTAAATTTCTATTTAATCTTATTTCGTATCATCGTTTTTCGTACCATCTCTTTTTTTAAACCGAAAGACAAAGATCTCTTTCTCTCTCTCTCTCTCTCTTATTTCGAATCGAAATAGAGAGTACGATAAAATCAAAAAAAAAAAAAAGAAAGAAAGAAAGAAAGAAAAGGAGAAGGAAGAACATTATCTCGACTCGTAAACGATAAAGGATACTGATAGCGATGTTAAAACGTGTTATACTCTCGTATAGCCTGATCGTCGACTTCGGACCTTTTCTCTTCTTTTTCTACGTTTTTTTCTTTTTCGATGGCTCGAGAGAGTAGGCAAGGCAGCAAAAAAAAAAATAGGAGAATGCTCGGACCTTACGCGGCCGATCTCGTTCGAATAAATAGAGCGGACGTGCACCTTCTTTCACTATGGGACGAAAGGAAAGAGGAAAATCAAGTGGAAAAGGGGGTCGCAGACAACCGGTATAAGGGCATAAGGGTTGCGAGTCGATGAATCCTTGGATAAACGAAGATAGAAAGAGAGAGAGAGAGAGAGAGAGAGAGAGAGAGAGAAGGAATAAAGGAAGAAACAAAAAGAAGAGAGAGAGAGAGAGAGAGAGAGAGAGAGAGAGAGAGAGAGAGAGAGAGATAGAAGAAGGTCGACAGATTTGATGGGCTGGAATGGATCATTACCTTTTCTCTACCTCTCTCTCTCTCTCTCTTTCTCTCTCTCCATCTTTTTCTGGATTTTGCTGGTTCGTTTTCTACACCCTTGACGAAGGGACACTCCCGTTCGAAAATCCGCTCGAGAACCCATCATCGATCTGATATCGAGGATTGGATAAGGGAGCATCGGTAACAGTAGCGAAACCAGCTTCGGGCCTACTCTACCCGTTTGACGAAGCGTCCTTTTATCTCTTCTTTGGCATAATCGCGCGAGTCATCGGCTCGTACAGAACGATTTCATCCTTCGTTTGGTTGTAGCGCGATATTGCGCGATTCTATGCGTTTTAGCTCCGATCAAGATAACGAGAAAGACGATGACCCCTCCTATCTTTCTCTCTCTCTCTGCCATCCATAATCAATGATCTGTATTTTCTCTCTTCTTTTTCTTCTCTTTCTCTCTCTTTTTCTATGCTCCTTCAATTCTTTTTATAAAACTTGGGAAATCTATCTTTCCGTTCCATTTTTTTCCAAGGTGAAAATCAAATAAATTCATAGAAATCATTGAAACGTTCGTTCTCAATAAAATATCTCGTCCGTTAGTCGCGAAATCCCTTATACCTTATCTATTTGAAAAGTGTGATACGTGGAACCGTCAAGTATAAATAACGATCGGTCGATTCGCACTAGGGTGGGTCGATTCTCACGTCGTGGTACGCTAACGCCTTGGTGGTTGGACGATGGAGATCGATGTCGTAACATTCGAGCCAACTATCACGTACTCGACGCATCTCTTGCATTTAATGTCGCCAATACTGAGATCCTACCGGAACTTTCGTGAAAGGCCCCGAACCTTTCTACGCTATCCATCCTCGAAAGATGGATAGTAGTAGTACGGGGAAAGAGGACGAAGAGGACGAAGAAGAGGAAGTGGAGGAGGAGCAGGAGAAGAAGGAGGAGAAGGAGGAGGAGGAGGAGGAGGAGGAGAAAGAGAAGAAAGAGAAAAAGGAGGAGGAGGAGGAGGAGAAAGAGAAGAAAGAGAAAAAGGAGGAAAGGGAAGGAGTAAAAAGGAAACGAAGGGTGGTGCAAGAGTGAAAAGAGAGGAGAGCTTGGTCAGTTCCAAGAAAAAGTATTACAGTACCCGGCCCAGAAAAGGAAAGAATGCTCGATGAACACAATGACCACGGTAAATTTCTTCGTTCAGCCTTACCGAGGAGTCCGTCTTGCTTTCTATTTTTTATTTCTTACTTTTTTTCTTCTTTTTTTCTATTTTTTTTTCCATCTACTTTTTCTTACCTTTCTCTTATATCTCCCTTTTTTCTTTTTTTGTTTTCTTTTTCCTTTTTTTTTTTTTTTAGAATTTTTGTTCGTTGGTGGTACGCCATCAACGCGGTCCCTTCCGGACCCTCCATTTCCGGCCTCGATTCTCTTTCTCTCATTCTCCTTTTTTTTTCTTTCTTCTTCTTCTTCGTTTTCGTTTTCATTTTCGTTTTCGTCTTCGTCTTCGTCTTCGTCTTCCCTTTTTCTTTATTCTTCTTTTCGCGACGATAGAAAGAAGCGCTCGCTCGAAACCAATTTATATTACGTTTTACAAGGTACGTTTTATCCCGAGAAAGTTATCTATCGTTCGTCGATGAAGCTGAAATTTCTTCGATTTATCGTTACGTAGTAAATTATCTGCGAATTTCTTCTGTTCGCGAGTTAGACCATTCTACTACGAATATATCCTCATCTTATTTTTATCCTTCCTTTAATCTAACATTTATGATCGTTTTTGTTCTTGGAAACTTTTGTTCCATCTTTATCTCTTTTTGATCTTGTTTTTCACTTTTTTATTTTTTTCTTGAAATAATCCTAGAATAATAAGATTAGAAAGAGAGAGAGAGAGAGAGAGAGAGAGAGAGAGAGAGAGAGAGAGAGAGAGAGAGAGAGAGAGGAAATGAGACCGTGGAAAAGTTTTCAATACAAAAGTCTTGATCACACACGTATGCATCGTATCATTACATAAAAAAAATTTTAATCAACGAACCCTCAAAGTCCTGAAACGAAATGAAATTTATTAAGCGGATCTCGTAGTTCGGCATATTAAGGATAACGAAACGAATCGCAGGAGTTCTAATTCGTAAAAGGGAGAGGATTCCTTTATTCCTTGAGAAACTCATTTATTGTCTCTCTCTCTCTCTCTCTCTCTCCCTGTTTCTTTTTCATTTTTTTCGTTTTTATTTTTTATTTTTTTTTTGTATTTTAACTACCAGAGCACTTCAGAGCTTGCATCGGACAATTGAATTTTCCGCGAGTCTGCTTGGAAAGTCGTGTTGAAGTTCGATTAAAACTTAAAAGGTGTTTACGAAGTTCGGTAGGGAAAAAAAATTCACGCGGTTTCTAATATAATTCCAAGAGCCGTTGAGTGTTTCCTAACTGGACGGGAAATTAATTCTTTGCGATGTTACGTCGAGTCGAACGCGATATCTCGATTAATTCGAGATAAAAGTTGAATATGTTTCTTTGCTATCTTATTTAGCGAATATGATCAACAATAAGGATATTGCTTGAACGAAGTAGAAATAACATGAAATTCGATATTCGATTGTGTGAATCAATTCGGAACACGAAATATCTAATATAATCGAATATATTAGAAATTAAAGAAGTTTATATTCGTGAATAGATCGATGCCATATTTGGGATAGTATAATCGTACCAGGATCCTATTCCTGTTAAAAGCAAAAATAAAATAAAGAAGAAAACGAAGAAGAAGAAGAAGTAAAAGTAGAAGAAAAAAAAGCATTCCCAGTGATCTAATATTTACGAGATAAATCCGTGGATACGACTGGCCTCGAGAATATCGTCGAAGCTTCGTCCGGTGGATTTGCTCGCGCTTAGAAAGAGACGAGCGAATCGAAATGGATTTCTCGGTTTTGCGCTGCGGATAACCCAGGAAATAAATCGCACGGAAGAATTTCCTCGCAAAGTGGATATTTCTGATCGGAATTTATATCGAGAGCAAAGGACCGCCCCACAACTCACTCAACCTCACGCGAGCCATCGTGGAATGCTCGCGTACGAAATAAATATACGAGTATAGTAAACCACTCGTATATATTCGAGTATTTCCACGAATAAATGTGTCTGCAAATATAATTGAAAGGAAATAAAGATAGAGAAACGTTTTAACGATGACGATTCAAAAGGATGAAATATTATAAAACTGGATACCTCGAGTATTTACGAGATTCATCGAAAGCATCTGAAGTTTCTATACGATGCGATCATCAAATATATCAATCCGTGTGAAGCGCAAAACGTTGAAAGAAACGACAAATTGGAAAAGAGATGAAAAAGGAATTTCGTTAAATCCGATTGACGATGGGATTGCAGAAGCAAGACCAGAATATTGAACTATATTTTTTTTCTTCTTTTTCTGCTTTTTTTTTTCGTTTTTTTGATGTTATTTTCCCTTCCTTTTCTCTTTTCTTTTTGTTTTTTGAAAAAAATGTGACAATTAATCGAGCACAATAAATTCTGATAATGGAATAAAAATCTGAAAAGAAGAAAAAAAAAAAAGAAAGGAAAGGAACGTTAACCTCTTGATATAAAATAGATCGAAAATAGTTATCAAGAGTGTCGGGAGATCCTTAATTCCCGTACTTGAAATGAAGACGCAATAGCTGCTACGGTTCTAATACAACTTAGATAGCTAACTCGATTTGCTTCTTTGCCGGTGGTTTAAAGCTCTTTGTGCCTGACATGTCCGATCGAAACGTCAAGCTGTTCCTTTTTATTTACTTCCTCTTCTTCTTCTTCTCTTCTTTTTCTTTTTTTCTTTGTTCTTTTTCTTTTTCTTTCTTTTTTTTTTGGACGGAAGCAATCAAAGAAAGTGGATCGTTGGTCTCGGACACACGGAAATCGTGAAAAGCGGATACCGTTTCTTTGATAAAAGAGAGAAAAATGGAGAGAGAGAGAGAGAGAGAGAGAAAGAGAAAGAAAAGAAGATAAATAAAATAGAAAAAAAAAGAAAAGAAAAGGAAAGCAAAAAGAAGCAAATAAAAGGAAGGAAGAAGAGTCTAGTGCAGTATAGAACGTCACGTTATGTCTTATGTTGTGTCGTGTTCGCTGCCAGTAACATCGTACGTTCGCCTTTACTTTAGCTTCCTACTTGTGAAATCTTTTTCCAAGATACTGGAAGAAATCGGAAAATGGGAATTTGATGCATCGCGCTCTTCTCTTCGTGCTACGAATATTAAGCTCCGCAGGCTATACATTCGTAGCTCGGTTTATTCACGAAACAAGTGTGTGCCGTTTAAAGAAGTACGATTCTTTTATATAACTTTGATTGTTGCACGAGAGGAGCGTTTTAATATCCCTCTCTCTTTCTCTCTTCGCGTTTAGATTTCCATTAGTCCTTTTTCTTTTTTTTTTTTTTTTTCATTTTTTTTCTTCTTTTTTCCTTTTTTTTCTCACTCTTTGTCAGCGTTCTCTTTCAATCGTCTTAAAAATGTTTTCTGATATTATGCATGCTCGAAATTGATTTCTATTTTTAAACTTTCTATATTCTATATATTTATTAATAATATTATATGTACATACACACACACACACATATATATATATATACATGTGTGCTGTAGTTTTATATAAAAGAAATCTCGTAGTGCAAAAATATGTTTTTAACGTTTTTACAAAGATCATTTTAATAACGACAATAAATTTTACTATAAAGAAAGTATTTACTACTAAGCTTAATTTTCTTTCTCTCTCTCTCTCTCTCTCTTTCTCCCTCTCTCTCTCTCTCTCTCTTTCTTTATTTAATCTTTCGAATTTTTCCAATAAATCTCTAATAAATCGTTTCTCATTTTTACTTTTTTTTTCCCTCAAAGACTTTGGTGATTCTTTTTATTCAACTTTTTTATTTCTTTTTTCCTTTTTCTCCTTTGGCTTTTTTTAACCAATTTCTTCTAACTTTCTTATCGCGTTATTATGACAAATGAGAAAGAGAGAGAGAGGGAGAGACAGAGAAAGGTCATATTGTCATGTGTCATATTTTCGTTTGTTCATACTATTAGTCGTCAGACGAGTAAATTCTAATAATTTTTCGTGGGAAGTATCGTTAAGGGAAGATAAAGAAACGAAAAGAAAGGAAGAAATAAAACACGTACGATGGAAAAAAACGATTACGATGAAACTCCGCGTACGAGAAAATGGGAAACTGTTTTTGTCGACTCTCTCTCTCTCTCTCTCTCTCTCTCTCTCTCTCTCTCTCTCTCTCTCTCTCTCTCTCTCTCTTTCTTGCTCGCTCTCTCGAGATATAAAAATATGTATCGGCACGTTCGTAATTACGTTTTACAGAGGAAAACAGAAAGAAAAAAAAAGTAAATAAAAGAAGAAACGAGTGTGTCCGTGAGGAGGAAGAAACTTCGTTGATGTGCTTTCGATCGTATCTGAAAAATTAAAATTCATTGATGCGAAAGTGATATCAAAGTAAAAAAAAAAAAAAAAGAAATAAAATAAAAGAGAAAAAAAGAGATGATGAAAACAGAAGCGATAAATTTATTTTTTGATCTGGTCGAAGTAATAGCGAGTTAGAAAAAGAGAGAGAAAGAATGAATGAAATAGAGAGAAAGAGAGAAAGAGAGAGATAGAGAGACAGAGAAAGAAAGAAAGACGAATGGAATTGAAAAGTTAAGCGACAGTAACGATTTCATCTTAAATGCTGCTACGAATCTCGTAAGAATAAATCTACGTCTTTCACATTTAAAACGTATACGACATTTTAGAGACTCTTTCTCTCTCTCTCTCTCTCTCTCTCTCTCTCTTTCTCTCTCTCTTTCTCTCTCTCTTTCTCTCTCCCTTTCTTTTTTTCTTTATCTATTTTTTTTTCGTGAACTATGTAGACTGCTTTTGTATTACGAAAAGCACGAGAACATTGGGGTTTGGAAAATCGTGAATCATCGAAGTTGACATATTCCGCAAAGAATGCAAAGTTGTTTCGTCTATCGGAAGTTTTAGATGAAAATGGAAAAAGCTGATGGTTTAACGTTTCGCGACCTCGATTTGCTCGGCACGTATCATTCTTTCTTTCTTACTATATCTTTTTCTATCTCCTGATGTCTATCTCTATCTTTCGTACTCTTTAAATGTCCCTTTAATTTATCTCTTTCTTTCTTTTTATGCTTTTCGTACTTCCTTTCGTCGGAACGATACGTACGATGAACGATACCGATCGTAAGCATCTACGATATCGTTTTTGAGATAATAACGCGTGCGAAATAACTCCAACTTTTTAAATGATGAAAGAGAAACAGTGTTGGAATAGTTTGTATATGGGTACGAGGAAAGAAAACGTAGGGTTTTGATATCGTTACCGAACGTTTTAAATCTGATATCTTCGCGATAAAATAAATTGACTTTTCAAGAGGAAGTATTTGAGAAAGAAAAGAAGAAAGGAAAGAAGAAAGAAAGAAAGACAAAGAAAGCTTTACTTTTATCATGTATTACTATCAATTTTATTCTTAGACAAGAGAAAGAGATAGGGCTACATAATCTTAACATTTACCAATCCTATCTTAACAACCCTAAAAGTACTCTATTTATCCAAGCACTCGTTCTATGCTCTTGCTTATAGCTACGATCCCATCATATATACTATCGTAACTATATCTCTTCTCACAATGTTCATCCCTCTTTATCTTTCTCCCTTTTCCATTTAATCCTTTCCCCTAGCGATAATAAGAATTATTTCCCATTTTCTTTTCCCCTTCTGGATTTAACCGCAGTAGTTCATTGGTATCAACGGATCAGGATGATGTCTAATCCACTTTCCACTTTTTACCTTTTTTAGTTTTCTTTTCTTTTTTTTTTTCGTCTCAGAAGATTCGAAATTTCTTTATACCTATGTTCAATGATAGAATTTAATATTTAAAGTTTTGTAGATAGGTATATAGTATAATGTTAATTAATCCTTAACTAGTAACGATATCAATGAAAAAATATTTGATTATATTTGAAATAATTTCTAATCGTTGCTATTTCGATCTTAATTTCTTCCTTACTATCAAAATATCCAAATATCTCCAACGCTCGAGATATCGTAGAAAGGAATTAGAGGCGCGTTTACGTATCCGTTAAATTATCTGCCACGTTCTACCCATTGTTCTCTACTCCCGGCCGTTTCACGTCGTTGGGTTCAGCGAACCTTCTTCAACGATAAATGTCAAACTTTGGACGATATTCTTCTGGTTTAATCAAATAATACGAGTCCTCCCATCGTACGATTTCAAGTTTCAAAGATTTCATTTTCGTTTGGAACAATTCTCGAATTCGGTGAATTCGTAATTTGATTTGATTTTCTTCCATCATGGTTAATCGCATTTAAAACGTATTCCAGTTGAAATTTCCAACGGAGAATTTAAGTGATTTTAATGGGATCTCCTAACGAAATTTAATCGAGACGATACGAAACGGACATCGGACTTCGATATTTCTGTTAGATAGGTAATATCTGTAGGTTGAGGGGAGGATTTTCATGCATTATCACGATTCGACCGTAGAAATCGGGTTGTACGATATCGAAGTGAAAATGGCACGAAATAACTCGTTGTACCACGGGAACAGGTTTATTTATCGCATCTAGCTGCATTTGAAATTCAATATAACAGAAGCAGCACTCTAACCTACGAATTTCTCGGAGGTGCCGGTTTGCATACATTCGCTCGCCTCGAAATCCGGACTAGGATGAGGGCGAGTCACCCTCGCATATTTGCGTGAATCTACGATTCTCTCGTGCGGGATCGCGAACGTTATCGTCGTTGACCCTTTCTTCGACCCACTCTGAGGTCAACTCGAAAATCCGGCTTCTCTTAAATTTAAATATTTAGATGTTTAATCCTCCCTCGTTAAGAACGATGAATTTTCGAGTATACTCTTTGATAACGATTCGTACGCTCTCCAGTTTCGAATCTTTATCGTCGAGTATCTTATCTATTTATATTTATATCTATATCTATATCAAACGAATAAAGATCAAAACAAATTCAACGAATTTTATTTATCGAATCGAAATAAAAATCGATTTCGAAGGGATCCGAAATCTTTTCAATCCTATTTACGCTGGCTCTTTCATTGAAATTCAATGGAAGAGTTTTCTTCGATAAAATTAATTCAAACCTTAAGAGGATCGAATTCGCGGCTTGGGCTTAACCCTCCCTCCCTCTTCCCATTCCTAACTCCTCTATGTCGAATCAAGATTTTACCTTTTGAATTTTACTCGTAGAAAATCTTGAAAAAAAATTCCATTGAATTACCGAGCGAACGTCAGAAATACTAATAAACTGTAAGACAATGGTTAATGGTTTCTATTGAGCATAACAAAATTTATATATGTGTGAAGAAATACATTTGATATATCTCAAATTAGAAGTTACCATTTTGATAAGCAAAAATTTATTACCTTTCTGAAAGTTCCATTTCAGTCTTCTTTTCCTTTTTTTTTTTTCTTCTTCTTTTTATGAAACAACGACTTCATTTTTATTCTCCCTTCGTATTTGTTTTATTCATATTTCATCCTCTATAGAAAAGTTAGCGATACCTATCTGCGTAGTAGTAGCAGCGCGCTCGAAATAAAGAAGGAAGAGAGAGAGAGAGAGAGAGAGAGAAAAAAATAAATTTCCTACACTCGACGATACTCATGATGTTAATAACCTCGATCGTTCTCGTCAAATTTAAGAAGCAAAATTTCTCGACGAAATAGAACAGAGAAATCAGAATCGAAAGAATCAGGATAAAATGTCAAACGTAAAAGACGTTTCAATTGTAAAGGGTATTTGAAAGTTGCTTTGTAATATGTGTATATAGATAGTTCTTTGTCCTTTCTCTCTCTCTCTCTCTCTCTTTCTCTCGTACGCTGTCTGCGTCCCTTTTTGTCTCCTTATTGACTATATACGTATAGGTAGCAGCTTGCTCACTTGTTTCCTCGGAGAGCTTTATAAAGGAAAAGAGGAGAGTGAAGGAGAAGAGGGGCAGCTTAGTCCGATAGAACCTTTCTCACGTAGAAAACTCTTCTATCCCTATATACATATATTTTCCGATGGCGTCGGCGTCTAGAGGGAGACGTCTCGGGAAACGGGAAGCGCAGCTGGCAGCCTTGGCGTTGCTTCGTACGCCAACCTAAGACGAATTGCTTCTGCAAAACTCAACCCCTGCCATTGGCAAGACCTCTTGCTTAAGTTATTTTCTCGCCTTTCGCGATAGACTTTTCTACTGGCCGACTATCCCTTTTGCTCTTTTCTTTCTCTTCCTCTTTCTTTCTCTCTTTCTCTCTCTCTCTCTCTTTTTCTTTCTTTCTTTCTCTCTCTCTCTCTCTTTCTCATGTACACACACCTATACATACTTCTTTCCTTTTTTCGGATCTTTCATCAACCATCGCCGAGTTTTCTCTGTTCTTTTCTTTTCTCTATACTTTCTCGTATATATCTTTTGGCATCAAACACTTCTTCCTCTTGTAAGAATTCCAACGTTATTCGTGCGGAAAGTCAAAGGTCAATGTCTGTTACATCATTTTTCTTTTCTTTTTTTTTCTCTATCTTTCTTTCTTTCCTTTTTTATCTCTATGTATGAATTTAATTTTATATTATATGTCATGATATTTTTGATTTTATCGATTTTATCAATTATCACTGCGTATTTTCAATGTTATTCTGAAAAATTTGAATAGAATTATTTTTCAGCGGAAGATTCGAGGAGAATGGATGGTTAATTGTTAATTTGGGAAACAACTGTTAATTAATGTATAATTACGCGGTAGAGCTAACTATTAACCTTTTATACCTTACAAAGGCAAATGCACTTACGTGCTACATCGTGACAAAGCTACTACCACTGAGAAAGAATGAGAATGAGATACAGGGCCAGTAGCGTTTAATATTCACGCTAATTTTTTAAGTATCCTTCATTGCTTTAAAGAAAAATGGGAAATCGTGTCGTACAAAAGAATCGATTAGGCGTGAGAAATTTTTTTTTTCTCGTAGATCGGATTTTATACGTAATAAATACTTTTTTGCTTATTTTGCGAAAGGATTTGAAATATGAAATATTTTTTTTATATCGAGTAAAAACAATTCTTATTATTAATTAACTTGCAACATTTAATTATAGATGAAAAAGTATAATTAATTTTCTTTCTTTTCTTTTTTGACTTTACATATTTCTTATTGAAACGATCAGGCAATTTTTTGCTTGATAATTTGATAAGAATCAAAATGATTTGTTCGAAGAAAATTGCTAATTATAAATTTATAGATTAATGGTCTGGATTTTTTGTTATCTTTAGATTTTGTTAATCGTTCGTGCAATATAGCTAACAGGATAGTTTTCAAGTAAAATTTATAATTTTACTTACGAGAGTGTCAACACCGTCCTGTTATTAATGGAAATAGTTGCGAGGATGATGATAATTTTCAGAGTGATAAATTATCACGATTACTGTCTAACTTTGTTCGGTTCATCGTCCGTGCTCGAGTAAAAAGAAGATCGATAATTTTTTTTAGAGAATTACACATTTCATCTTCTACCTCGGAAAATCATAGTAAAGTTAAGATCTTACAGATAGAAAATTCGGTCTCTTGCAAGTTCCTAAGTCGGCTTAGAGAGTGAAAATCCTTTTAAAGTTATGGTTTGTCATTATCAATTCTATACGGGTTATTAAAACGATAACTGCTTAGCGGATTTATCGATCAAATCGTATCGATTATTAAACTATTACGTTTGTATAAGTATCATTATATTTTCATAGATTGATTTCTAATCTGAAACTATTAAAAAATATTTGAAAGGTTAAAGAAAAAGGGGAGAAGTTGATTAAAAAAAAAAAATCTTGAAAATCATGAGACATAATCCATCTTCATCGTTATATTCCGACAGTTGCATGGATAGTGTCTGACTCATCGTGACATTGTGCGAATATATATATATATATATATATATATATATATATATATGTACATGTATATATAACTCTGGTTTTCATTGCATCGATAACCGCGAGCGAACTTTATCGTTCATCTCGTAGCTTTTGCAGTTTCTCCCAGTTTATCTTCATCCACCAATCCCCCCCTCTCCTACGTTCTTTCATCCAAATGACCCCGGCTTCTCTTTCATCCTCGTCGTCGCATAGACAGAGTTCCCGGTTAAAACGAGAATGATCCGCTTTGTTCGACGGAAAGAAAATAATGTTCTGTTTTTATCTCGTCGAATAGAAATCCAACATCAGTAGGAAGTTCCAACATAAATCTACATGCTATTTTCAAAATATACCTTCGGTTTCGTATAACTAGAACAAATAATTCGAAAATATATAAATATATTTTCTACAATTTCGTGCGGGTAAATTAATATCTCTGAATAAAACAAAAGAGAGAGAGAAAGAGAGAGAGAGAGAGAGAGAGCG
>NC_057686.1:2947836-2959185 GCF_014466175.1 Vespula pensylvanica
AGAGAGAGAGAGAGAGAGAGAGAGAGAGAGATCGCAATTTATTATTACGTTCCGCATAATTGAAAATAAAAGAAAAATCTATAAAATTAATTTGATACGTAAAACGGTAATAATGATCGTGATAAATGTACTTCTTACCTGTACTTACTCCGGAATAACACTGATAGTGTGAAATCAAGGTTATTTACATCGAGGTATACCAGATGATGACGATATGTATTTACTTTTACGACCTTGTTGTTATTCATCTTCGACTTATAACGAAATGAAACAAAACGACCTCCAAAATTATTTCAAAAGAGAAGGACGTTCAGTCTTACATCATACGTCGTTCTAGTCGGATTAAAATGCGCAGATATTCCGTTATACTTCGTAATAACGTATAGATATTATATAATCGCCTTCTCTCCAATATATTCGAACGCATTAATTTTGTTAAAACGTTATAAGATCAAAGCAGCGCGATGATGAATACGAGAAAACAAAATTTCAATTCATCGATCAATACTCTCCAATCGGAAATGTGTCTTGCCGTTGCGAAAGAAATATTTTCCTAGATAGAAAAACGACATGACAAGCTTAATCTTCTTCGAAATAGCAAAGACCGAACATCGGGACCACGGAAATTGTAGTTTCCCTTGATCGTAGAAAGAGGTATACAAAGGGAGATCAACTTTTTCCGTGCTCCTTCGATGTGCAGGATGATAATAAAGAAAAAAAGTAGGGAAAAAATGCATATTTTCATTGGCGATCGACGAAGTATAATATATACGCGAATGATGAGAAACGTTGATATATTCGATTTAGAATAGTACGAGGACATTTTTCAAGAAGAAAGAAAATAGAATACGAAGAAGAAGAAGACGAAGAAAAAGAAAAAGAAAAAGAAAAAAAAAGGAGAAGGAGAAGAAGATGGAATGATTCGCAAGTATGCCAATTTTTGATTTACTCGTAGCTTTATTTATTTTGTCAGAAAGGAAAAGAAAGGGAAGGGGGTAGAAATAGTGGGATAAAAAGACAAAAAAAAAGAAAAGAAGAATAGGAAAAAAAATTCTAAGCCGAACACGTTATCCAAGAGCTGGGATTGTCCGTGTAGGTAGAGAGTGTGGGTAGGAAGGGGAGGTGTTAGCTAAAACGTGATGGGAATACAGGTTTCGCTGAAGAGAGAGCTTCGAACTTTCTCTTACTCGTTTCAACCGGTGACTTTATTCTCGCCTGTGTTTCCTGCATGTGTCGAGATGTAACACACCTTTGATCAATGCGGATGCATTGTTGCACTCTGATGGCGCTAGTGCTGAAGGCAAAGCTTTTATCGTCGCTTTCAGCAGTTCTCGTTGCTGGCATCGTAGCCATCTATTATCTTCGGACGGCCCTTTGGGAGTTGTCGAACGTCGTTTGCTCTGCAACTAACCTTACTCGTGGATGAGTTTCGAAAATTTCATTTACGCTTGTTGATCAGAGAAATAGCCAACCGGAAATTCACTTTATTTTAATTAAATAATCATCCAAGGTGAGAATAATTTGAATTAGATCAAGATAATTCTTTTTCTACGATCGCAGATTTATATAGTAATTTTTTTTTTTTAGATATTATAATATTAAAAGTAAGAGGTGTCTATCGACGTTGAATAGACGTTAAATATCTTTCCTTTTTTTCTCTTTTCTTCTTCTTCTTCTTCTTCTTCATCTTCTTCTCTCTTCTCTTCTCCATATTTTTCTCTCTACTTTATTATTACTTCCTTCTATTTTAAGAAATCGCCAGATGGTTTAAGTCGAAGCTGAAAAAGTTTTCATTGAGGGTTGAAAAAGTTTTAACAATTGTCGAGGATAACGACCTCTTCTCGATACTCTTTTCTTTTTTCTTTTTTTTTTTATAAAAAATATTTTACTAATTCATCGAGATCACCGATAAAATTTTTATCAACTGATCTACATGTACGATTGGTGCATTAAGTTATTTATACGACTCGATTTAAGTATCGTATGTACATATATACCATTTTAATATCGTTTAAGAATGGTCGAGCGTAAATCGTTAACGCGGCCGTTATCGTTCTTATTTAGCGGAGCTTGTCGTACGAAGTTTCTCAAGCAAATATAATAGAGGACGAAATAATTGCGATGGTGCTTAACTGATCGTCCTCGTTAAACGAATCCGTTAATAGGCAGCTTCGATATATCGGGATTTAAATGGATCGCATTGTTTTTTTTTCTTTTCTTCTTCTTCTTTATTTTTTTTTATTTCGAAATTAAATCGAGATTTTAGTGTTGGAAATTTCTGAGTGTCCATAAATCTCGATCGTCGGGGAAAACGATTCGTAAATAAATTACTAAGCTACGACTTTTACCAAACGAAATAATAGGGTGTTTACGATTTCAACTTTTTTTTTCCCACTCCTCTTCTCTTTTTTTTTGTTTCTTGATTTTTTTTTCCTTTCTCTCCTTCTTTCGAGAAGAAAATTTAATAAAAGATATTTCGTTACGGTGCGAAGTACGTGCAGGGTGGTCCAGGCGAAACGTCGTCGTGCTACTTGGCAACAGTTCGAAACAAACACAGAGAAGATACACGAAGGCACACGGTAAAATTCGCTCACGTCGTTTCACTCACCAGGGAATCCTCTTTGGTCCCTCCGTGGCCTTCTTACTCTCTTTTTCTTTTTCCATTCTCTCTTTCTGCTTACTTTCTTGCTCCTTTTTCTTTCGTTGAAAGTGTTCCGAGCTGCGCTTGTTTGCGACTCCACGCTGAGCGTAGAAGTAATTAATTTCAACGAGTATAAAGAAATTAACATACGCGAAAGAAGAGAAAACATACAAAAAACAAAAAGAAAAGGAAACGAAAACACCAAAAAAAAAAAAAAAGAAAGGAAAAGAAAAGAAAGGAAAGAATAATAACGTTTCCACAGGGCACGTATAATCACGACCGAGATAAAGAAACGCAATTTCTCCTAGCGAATTTTTCTAATTTCGTTGTACACTCTTATTTGAAATAAAAATAATTTGATTGTTGGAACAAGATTAAACAATTATTTAGAATCGTTACGAAAAAAAAGTTTAAACTGTATTAACTTGGTTAGGAAATACAATTTGAACGTTTTATTTAACGAAATAACGTACTTTTAACGATCCTTGAATATAAGACGAATGTAATAGAATTTGATAACAATTATTATAGTAAAATTATTATGGCAGAATTATAATAGAGATAGTATAGAATTATTATAATAGAATTATTATCGTTCATTAATTTCCCTATATATAATATTTATATAATCGCAATAACAATGTATCAAGGAAGATGAATAGATACTTATCTACGGTTGGCTGAGAGTACGACTTGGAGGATCGATCGATAATTCGAAATGGAAGCGTCAACAGTATTTCACGTTTGCGGCAAGGACAGTATCTACGTAAGACCAGCTGTCGTCTCTCTATCTCCATCTTATTCTACGTTTCATCGTTACTCGACGTTCTCGAGAATGCAACGGTATGCGCTCGCGTAGAAGTTCCCTACGTGATTCGTTAACGAGATTAGCTTACTCGGCGTGATTTAACATTTGCGCGAACCCTAGCAACGCTACCGGTTCGAGGTCGCTTTTACGTTTATCCTTCGAATGGAACTCCAAAGTTCACGGGGACAAAGGGTTCACCTATGGTTCTCTTCAACGAGATCCTCAACGTAGGAATTTCTCAAGCACCATGAAAGGTTTCTTTCTAACATCAAACGTCCTTTGCCCTTTGTATCTTCGAATTCCTCGCCTCTCTGTTTCACTCTACACTCTTGTCATCTTTCTCCGTCAAGCTTTTCATATCCTTCTGTCTGAAAATGCCGATACAAGATACTTTCGGTGAACCATGGATAAAATGAATATCTAACATAGTTCTCTCGATTTTTATTGAAATTACTCGTAACGACGTGGGACAAGTTTTTTTTTCTTCCTTTCTTTCTTCTTCTATTTTTTTTGTTTTTCTTTCTTTTTTTTTTTTTTTTTACCAAAGAAAAATTCTACGTCGAAAAATATTGTATCAGTAGACGTTAGATGATATAAATTTAGTAGTAGCGTGAAAAATATTGTGCGATTTTTTTTTTCTTTCCTTTTTTTCTTCTCGAATTCACTGTAGGATTAATTTTCAAATTAGGAACTAAGTTGATAGAAGAGACAGATAGATAGATAGGTAGATAGATAGAAAGAGAGAGAGAGAGAGAGAAGGGGAAGAGACAAAAAAGTTGCAAAGTTCGTTGTCGAATAGAAGTCAAAGGGTGGAACGTTAATTGTAAAGTTTTGGATAATCGATAATTTGAGAGGATCTATACGAGAGAACTTATGCTAAGGAGTTAAAATTTGAAGTAAGGAGTTGGAAAATTTTATGGAACGTTGCCCGTTTTGTAAATTAGAGAATTAGAGAATTAGAATGGTTTAAAAAGAAACTCCGACAAGTAGATAATTTCTTTCTCGAACGACATGGTAGAAAAAGATAGAGACACATAGAATATGTCCGCTGAAATTCTGCGACGAAAATTCGTAAGTTCGGATCGAAGTTATTGAACCAATGAGTTCGCTGATATGGAAGATAAGAGCTCGTCGCCAGTCATTTATGAAACTTTTTTAAATGCAAAGATCCCTCTCGTTCGCGAGACTCCGTTGGAGTATAATTAAAGGATTCGAGATGGATAGCACGACCTTGCATTTAAAATACCGGGAAAGAAGAACGACGCTCGATGAATAAAAAAATATATCTACCTGAGAAGTATTTTAAAAAGGCACTAAAAGAGTTTTATCCAATTACGTATAAACGTAGCTAGCGACTATCCCCTCTCTTTATTTTTTCTGTTTTTTTTTCTTTTTCTTCTTTTCTCCTTTTTTTTTTTAATGACCCGAGTATATTTAATTAATAGAGTTTCGAACGGTGGGTGTATCAAAGGCCAATGTAAATGAATTTTACTTTACTCGTTCTCCCGTTCTATTCATATATCTTATTTCTTGTTATCGTCAACAACGTTATTTTTCTTTTTATTTCTTTCTCTTTTTTTTTTTGGAACAACGTTAAAGTATTTGTTTTTTTCAAGAAATAAATTAGAAACATTACGTCTTACATTTATAAAAGAATTCAAAGGATTCAGAAGGTAATAATAAATGTAGGTAGAAAATTAAACGATATCCAATCGTTATTTATTTATATTAAAAATATTCGTATTGGCAAAATTGAATTTTGTAATATCAAACATTTCGTTCGTCAAAATAGGCATCATTTAATTCTATTGACTTTGGTCGACGAGTTTTAAAAAAAAAAAAACATTTCTCTCTCGTAAAAGTTCTGGCTTTTAGGTGACAAAAAGTCCATGAAAGCATTTTTAATTAAATTAACATTACGAAATTTTTTATTACGCATGTAATGTCCTAAATTGCGAAATAAATGATAATCCACCAAACGCATTGTTAATGTTAGAGAGTGCCACTGCGAGCGAGTTTAAACTCGCATATAAAAAATTACTCTTAACTCTTTGGTCGACACCGTCGTAAAAAGTTTCTGCCCAGATATTAAAGATAAAAATTAAATTACGAAATAAAGAGAAGAAGAAAAAAATTATAATTATAATCAATAAAAAATTGTATGATGCTTTAAGGCGATGCGAGAGAAGAGAAGAGAAAAGAAAAGAAAAGAAAGGAAAAGGAAAGAAAAAAACTTTTTGACGATCAATGAATCGTTTAGCGACAATTAACTAAAACAGTTGCGAACAATTAAAAATTCCTTCATATTACGCGCGATTTAATATACTAAATTTACATGAAAAAAAAAAAAGAAAATATAACCAGAGTTAATAAGAAATTGAGTTAAGTTACCTTTCAAAAAGGATTCGTTGTTTTGCCGATCGATTTTTATTCGCTCGTTAATAATTCGGAGTTTCCTTCCAATCGATTTTAGAGCGATTCAATGGATAACTGGGCCATATCAGCGTACTTTGTAATCATGAGGGTAGATGGAAGCCGGGTGTAAGTTTATCGAGTTAAACGTGGTTGAAATCACGGGTCACCCTATAGTCTGCCGTTGCCTTTGGGCAAAGCGATATCCCAAGATACGTCAGAAATATATATATATATATATATATATATATATATTCGTTGGTGGTCGGTGGAAGTACATAAGAGGGGGCTGGCTAGCATGGTTTTAGAGAGTCGTTGGAAAAGCTTGGTTCGAGCTTTCGCACCGTTAACCGAGTCGAAAAGGTAATGAAGATAAAATCACGCCGCGAAATCTGCAATTAAATCCGATTCGCCCACTGCTTTCCCAATCTCTCTCTTTCTTTCTCTCTCTCTTTCAGGATGATTTTCACGAATCTTCTCTCGTAGCATCCATTTTCAAATTCCTTTGTGTTCCAGCCTGAATTTAACGGCTAATCAGAATAAATTCGCGTGTAAAATTCTAAAGGGTTTTTAAAACGGCTTTTCCTCTCTCTCCCTCCCCCTCTGTCTCTTTCCCGCTTGATTATTGATTGTTTGTAGCAGAACTTTTCCCCTTTTTCCATATGGATGAAAATGAGAGGAGAAGGATTTACAGGGAAATAATAGAGACGTTTATAATTGGACAAATACGAGAGTTTCCTATAAAATAATAATACAACAGAGGCATCGTATAAACGAAGCTTCTACCTTCATCCGAGATTTTTTTTTGTTCGTTCGTTGGTTCGTTGGTTCGTTTGTTTGTTTGTTTGTCGAGAAAACGATTATCCAAATGAAAGTCATTATCGCTTTATTACGATTTTTTTTCGACAATCCGTTAATATCAAAAGAAGCTTTGCGAGCGATATTTGTTATCCTGAGTATATAGATAAGTGGGAAATAAAAAGAGAGCACTGACCTTGCTTCGTCCATGTTTATGAAGCAAGCAAGAAAGGATTGAGAGAAACGTTGAGAGTGGAATTCTCTGGGGGTTTGCTTGAAGATTTGATGCTAGTGGAAAGAGATAAATGGAGAGGGAAAAAGAGGGACAGAGAAAAAGATAGAAGTGGGAATAGCAGTAGGATGGTATTAATCGATGCCAGAGAACGAATGTAACGAAAGAGGGCGGTCTTGACAAAGGCTAACTTCGTGACGGCTCCCTCGCGCATAACTCAGTTGGATTACCGAGTGCTAACGAGTTAACGACGAAGGTCGACGCGACGCGACGCCACGTCGTCGACACAGTGCGCACCATTTCTCGTGACAAATACTCTGTTATAACATTTGTTCTTCCTTCTTCGTATTCACCTTCTTTCATCCCCCACGAGTCTCTTTTAGTTTTCTCTTTGTTATACGATATTTTCAACCTAACGAATTCAGTCTTTGGTCTTTGAGAGTCTCTCTCTCTCTCTCTCTCTCTCTCTCTCTCTCTCTCTCTCTCTCTCTTTTTTGGTATAGATCACGACAATGAATTTCTCTTTTCAGATATTAGGCAAAGGATATCACCCTGCCTTCCGCAGTGGTGTAATTTCGAAGAAGAATAGAACCATTTCTCGTCGAAGGATAGAAATTCTTTTTTAAGTACTTCCAAGAAAAGATTTATTATTCTTATTATTAGTGTTATTGTTGTTGTTGTCATCAGGATTAGGATTTCTTGAAGAGGTTAATTTTGAAGGAATAAAAATGATGCTTTTGTTATTCTACGTGATATTTCGTATGACGCACGATTTATAAATGATTTAGTTGTTACACGTCTTTATTAGATCTGGAAGATAAGATGGTACGGTTTAATTAATTACAAAGTTGGTCGTAGTAATTCCGACGTAGGAAAGAAACGTACGTAAGTACTTGCCTATAATAATTAGAACGTTAGGACAAAATACGTTAATGGAAGTTAGTTTCTTTGGAAAGAGTCAAGTAAATCCACGCTAGCCATTAGGAAGAAATCTTCAAGCTTAATTACCATTAGGGACAATTAATAGTTTATCTATCGTAAAGACGAAGGGATCTTCTACAGTGTGCCACTAACACCATCATCCACTACCACAGTACCACCGTCACCGCTACTGGGGCTCCGAGTTGCCGACTTTCCGTTTATCGAGCGTTACACAGCCAAGAGAAGTTCCGTCGGCATACCGCGTACATGCCGAACCGCAAACTCACGAAACCGCGAGCTAACGAAACGGGAACGATCCCGAGGATGGAAATGTAGCAAGCTCTCTAGAAGCTAGAGTTCTGTTAGTAAGAGTAATAGCGAAGTATAGTCGGTACAACGTAGGGAAGTCTATACTTATGCATATATGTCTAACGTAAGGGTTTGTATATGTGTATGTATATGTCATCTCATATGAGAAAGATACGTACATACGTTCGAAAATTAATAGCGCTATACCCTTTCCTCTTAACCAACACCTAGTCAAGTAGTCAACCACCTATCCTATCCACCACCCATCCACCTTACTAGCCCTTGCAAGAGGACAATCTTTCACGACCCTTCTCCATCTACTACCTGTCTCTTCTATCTGCGTCCGAGTGAGTAGGGAACACGATATAAATTGAGTTGCGGTAGGTCTTAATTGGCACGTATTAACCAGATCACTCGTGAGCCAATGAGAATTTCGATCGGTGCGCCCTGGCGCAGCGCTTCTCGATGTTTCGCGTTAGTCGGCGAGAAGGAGAGGAATGAGCAATCAGCGATAGTGGAGGAAGGAGAAGGGAGATAGATAGATGGTCAAAATAGAAGAAAGAGAGAGAGAGAGAGGAAATGGATATAGAAGATAATTCGAAGTTCTTGCTTCTATTCTTGTTTCCTGTAAAAAGATAGTCTACCATCTACTATTCTTTGGAAATCTTTTTAGCTCATTTCGTTACTATTTTCCTCAGCAAATGGACGTCTTTTCTTCGAGTTTTTCTCTCTCTCTCTCTCTCTCTCTCTCTCTCTCTCTCTCTCTTTCTCTTTCTTTTCTTTAGCTATATCGTCCGATAGCTTTCACGTTCATTGCTTTTCCTTCGAATTTATCGATAAGAAGAAAGTGCTGTTAGGTATATTTTCTTCTTTTTCGTTAGTTTTGTTTTCCTTTTTTTTATTTAGCCAAATTCCTACACTTTGGCCTCTTAAAGGATTGTCGATGTGTGTACGAAAACGTTAAGATTTATTTCGAGATTCTGTCGTCATCTTCGCCAAGTTCTTTCGCAAAACATCGAGTGAGGTTAAAAGATATACCATCTTTCATCTGTTGAAACTTTCCGGAAGCTTTCCTTGGAACAACCGGTGGTAGAGGTACTCGTAAACGTTTTCGAAAACTTCTCAGCGTCTTAACGTGGATACCAGTAAACTGTCGGACGCGATATAAAAATGATCGATAAATCAGATTATCGGCAAGAAGTAAAAGAAAGCAAAACGTCGACGCTAGATTATTTTCTCTTTCTTTTAAACGATCTGTCGATATCGTAGAAAGATATTTTTCCTTTTTTCTTGTTTTTTTACCTTGCCCTTTTATTTTATTTTTTATTACATATTTTTTACATATTTTTTATTTTTCGGCTCTGTGCATGTCTATGTGTTAATAAATACGTTTCAATATTCAATAACAAATACGAACGTATATTTTGATGGTTACAAACATCGTTCCGTTATTTACGAACGAGGTCATGAATATTCGCTCGCGAATAGCGAACGGCATCAACAACGTCGTTATATTATGCTGGGTTTTCCTCATCGATTCGAAGTTTACGACGACTTGCGTACGTGAGAATATTGCAACGAGCGACAAACTCTCTAAGGGTTCATTGTTGATAAAATTCGTGAGAACTAACATTTCTCAGAATTTTTAACGATGTAAATGTTGTTGTCACGTCGATATATAAAAAAAGAAAAAGAGGAAAAAGAAGAACAAAAGAAATTGGTAATAGAAACTGCAATTCCGATTTACGAAGATACAACGAAGGTATTAAAAACAGTCGACGTTAATGTTACGTTCGAAAATAATCGAGTAAAATATAATTCTCTTTCCATTTTAATTTCCATCCTGTCTGATTTTTTTTTTTTTTCTTTTTGTTTCCGTCGGAACGGTGACAGGTAGTTCACGACAATTCGTAGCTACGAGAAGTTACACGACAAAAGAAGAACAGAAAAGTCAGGGTGATATCGATGGAGTGAGTGGATAAAGCGAGGGTGAAATAAGCCGAACGGGACATGAACGGTACCGTTCGTTGTACTTCGTTCAACTGAAGTAAAAGTTGAAAGAGGACTGTACAAGCAACAGTAAGAGAGGGAGAAAGAGAGAGGAAGAGAGAGAAGGGTCATGTAAACGTCGGATATATTTTGAGCCTCGTGCGTGACATTCGTGCGTGACATGCATGAGTCTGCGCAACGTAGAAGAGCCCATCATCGACCATCTACAAGAAACCAAAAAGAAAAAAAAAAAGGAAGCGGCGAACCTTAGCGAGGGTTGAAAATAATATAAAATAAAAATAAAGTTGTGGCAGAAAGAAGGGAGAAGGAATTTCCAGGCAACTTTAGGTCACCCTCTGCTAACTCTACATCTTTCTTTCTCGTATATATTTTCACATATTTCTTTTATTTTCTCTCTGTCTCTCTCTTTCTCTTTCTCTCTCTCTCTCTCTCTCTCTCTTTCTCTTTTTCTCTAAGTCTTTGCCTCTGTCTTTGTCCCTGTCTCTCTCTGTCTCGTTCTCTTTTCTGACGCGTTGGAGAGATATATGCTTGTTAGATATACGTTCTGAATTATGTCAGAGCAAAGAGATACAGAGGAAGAAATTCGAGGAAACATAACAAGGTTCAGTTTTCTTATTTAAAATTTATATATGAAGGTCCGATATTTTTGAAAATATATTCCGGGATGGATATAGGTACTTTATTATTCCTGTTCATTGTTATAAAAAATTCAATTGTTAATAACTCATTCGACTTTGATAACAAAAAATAGGTAGATAGATAGGTAGGTAGATAGATGGGTATATGTAATATATCATTTAACGTCAGGTTATGTACCTGTATATATATATATATATATATATATATATATATATATATACATATATACCTATATATGTACGTATATATCGCTTATAGACGAATAATTTAGTCGAATGAAAAGGCAAAGCGAAGTTAGGAAGTTCCACGTCGTTAGAAAATAATATTAGATAGAACGTTCGAACAACCGAGCCGTTTAAGTGGAGAGTCAGGATCGTTAGTCGGTTGGAATGAAACGTCGTTTGTGGGTCGAACTTGAGGAAAAAGGGAGTTCGCTTTGCCTCGTTTCTATCGTAACTGAACAGAAGGAAAGAATGTGCAGGCTTGGCAACGAGAGAGCTGAAAGAGAAAGAAATGGGGATAGAGATGGAGATGGAGATGGAGAGAGAGAGAGAGAGAGAGAGAGAGAGAGAGAGAGAG
>NC_057686.1:2959317-2963627 GCF_014466175.1 Vespula pensylvanica
GAGAGAGAGAGAGAGAGAGAGAGAGGAGAAAAAGAAGATGGGAATGTGAAGTTCGGAAGAAGGAAGAAGTAACTTTTCAAAAAGGTAGATGCGACCTACCATTTCGTTTGATCTTAGTGCATAGCCAAACCTTCAGCCTCCAACTTTCCTTCGACTTCCAACCTAAAACTAGTCCTTTTACCTTTTACTGCACTCTCTTTTTCTAGGTACGATTCGCGTATACCTTCACGTTATGCAAGCTATTACAAGATCGTTTTTATCGACAAAGAAAAAAACTGGACTTTCTTCTGCTTCTTTTTTCTTTTTTCTTTTTTTTAGAGGACTATAAAACCATTGGGAAACGTTTAAAAATATAACGATGGTACCGATCAAATAACATTCGCATTTGCAATAATGTAAGCGTTTACATAAGGATTTTGTTAAAGGTTACAAATTAGAAATACTGTAATAAGAAACCGGTGAAAAATACTACTAATCGATGATTGAGTTTCAAGACTTAGAATTTGCTACTAAATCAGACACTCGTCCGGTTTATCGAGACATTATAAAACATGGTATAGTCGTTTGAAATCGATGAAAAATAATAGTAGTCGATGATTGAGTTTCAAGATTTAGAATTTGCTACTAAATCAGACACTCGTTTGATTTATCGAGACATTATAAAACATGCTTTCGTCGTCTTTCAACGGAGATATCGATTCTCAAAGGAGCTACTGTTGCAAGTAGACAGATAGACAAAGGAAACGTAGAACACGATACTATTACGGATCATTATCGCGTCGAGTAATTATTCCAGTCTCCGTGAATGATACTTTGGATCGCTGATTTGTCCTACGGTTTGAGTAAGATGGTTAAATAAAAATGTGCAAAAAAATAATAGTAATGATATATGATCTATATTTATTATAATAAATGAATATTTTATAATAGTTAATGGACCTGCCATCTGTTATATTTCCATCTATCTATAAATGAATATTTCATTCGATGAATTTATTAATCAATCAAATAGAATCCACTGTCGCGTATATTTCGTAAATCATAGTCCGAATTATTTTTGGAAATAATCGTTTATCACGAAATAAAGTTTAATGACGTAGCACTGAAAGGGGGAAAAAAAATTATAAAAATTATTACGAGATGATAAATGATGAAAAAAAAAAAAAAATAAGATAATATATAACTCCCATAGAAACGAATGATATTAGTTCCCTTAATTTCGTTTAGTTTCGAGTTGAAGGAACAAGTCCGTAGTTGACTTTCGCGTACCTTGGTTAATTAGCGCTTTTGGTGAATTTAGAAGAAAAATTTCATACGAGCTATTCCCACGGGTGAAGTCAGTAATCCTCTTTGTTCTCGACTTCGGTCTATTCATTATTATCAACGCTTGAAATCCAGTCGACGAACGGGCGGCAAGTGTGAGAGATTCAAAAGAGATCCGAGATTTTTATAATTAAAAATGTACATTCGCATACGACATGAAACAAATGATGTATATATGTGTATCCGTGCGAATCTTTTTCTTTTTTTCTTTCTTTCTTTTTTCTCTATTTCTTTCTCTCTCCCCTCTCTATCTCTATCTCTCTATCTCTCTTTCTCTCTTTCTCTTTATCTCTCTATCTCTCTATCTCTCTATCTCTCTCATTACGGATGCTGGACATTCATAAGCTTCGACGTTAATATAGTTGCTTGGAAATTAGTTGAGCGAAGCGCTGCCAGACCATTCACGATTTTACGATGTTCTTCTGGATAGAAAATCTCTTCATCCGTTGTGCATCACCGCTAAGTAAAACGTCTGCAGTACAATGGATTTCGTTTGAAATAGTACTATACTAACATGATACGGTAACTCGATTTTCCTTGTTCCATAATTTTCTACATGTTCGTGAAATTTCCCAGAGATTTCTTCTTCGTTTCAGTTAGAATTTAATTCTGTTCATGTCCGTTCCTTTCTTTATATCGTTAAATATTCTAGGAATATATATATATATATATATAATTTTTTTTGCCCTTTTTCTTCCCCCTCTCCCGAACATTTTTACAGGTGACATTTTTAATTCTCTTTGTTTCGAGAATAAAAAAAAAATGAAAAACAAAAAAGACTTCGAAGAATTATTCGCAACGATTGTAAATGCGATATATGAACGATCGATTGTAAGGTTGAAAACGTAATAATTACGTTTCTTCCATTTATATATATATATATATATATATATATATATATATATATATATATTAAAGTTAATTAATACACAGCTAACTAGCTAATTGATTAATAAATAAACTGTGATTATCCAACCGTTGCGGATCACGTGGTCGTAGTCCTTGGAAAATGTAATAGTATATATTGTATCCGAAATTGCTACTATTACGTAAATCGTAATACAATTTATCATTGATGAAAAGACATATTACGTCACGTTTTTTTTTCTCGGTTATATCAACTTTCTCCTTTCGCTTGCAATAACTTTAGTTCTTTTTCGATCTTCTGTAAAAATTTACATTATTCTTTCCGTCTCTTTTTATCCCTCTATCTTATTCTTCTTCTTCTTCTTTTCTTTTCTTTCCTAAGTACATAACTGAAGATAATAAAAATAAAATAAAATAAAGTAAAATAAAATAAAATGAAATAAAAGAAGAAAATTAAAAAAAAAGAAAATGAAATTAAAAAAAAAAAATATACGAAAATACGAAAAGAGGAGGAAGAAAAATAAATAAATTAATAAATGAAACGAATTCATCGTCGAAGCT
This sequence comes from Vespula pensylvanica, assembly GCF_014466175.1. Taxonomy (NCBI): domain Eukaryota; kingdom Metazoa; phylum Arthropoda; class Insecta; order Hymenoptera; family Vespidae; genus Vespula; species Vespula pensylvanica. The sequence goes on from NC_057686.1 coordinate 2,962,069, forward strand.
TGTCTAATAAATAATAAATAATTAATAATAATAGTAACAACAACAACAACAACAACAACAACAACAACAACAACAACAATAATAATAATAATAATAATAATAATAATAATAATAATTGGTGGATGGATCTTGACATGGAAATTCGTGAAGATAGGGATAGGTTATAGGTACGCGTTGGAATGTTTCACATTCTCGATCGAAGTCCGTCGATTCCTCGGCAAGTTCGGCTATGCGATAGTACGCACGATTGCCCTCGATTAATGCCTCGATCCTTCGCTCACTCAGAACGATCGTTCTCGCTATTGTCATTCTCGTCCTTCGTCCTTCATTCGTTTCACACAACTTTACAAATTACTGGCGCCTCCCTGTTACGAACTAGGTGCCCTCTCGTCGCGACGTCAAATTACAATCTTCTTCATCCCTTCTTTTTCTCAATTAACTCTACTTCTTCTCTCTCTCTCTCTCTCTCTCTCTCTCTCTTTTTCTTTCTTTTTTTCTTATTTGTATCATTTTCCTCTTTTTCTGTTCATTTATCGACACACACGTACTTATTTTTCTTTGTTTTTTTATTTTTTTTTCTTTCTCTTCTTTTAATTTTTTACGACGTATCTTCTACCTCTATCTCTCTTTTTCTATTTATTTTCTCTCTCTCTCTCTCTCTCTCTCTCTCTCTGTCTCTCTCATTTCCAAGAATTCTCTACCATTCTCTTTCTTTGTCCTTCTTCGACTTTATTATCCGACAAGATAAGGAAGATTTGTATCGCTCTAAGAGGCAACTTAATTAACCCACGATACATTACACTAATGATCTCGTTAAATGATATATCTAGACATTTTCTAATTTCATTTCTCAACCTTTATATATCTTTCCTTTCCCTTATTTCTTCATTTTCTTTTCCGTCGTTCGTCTTATTGAAATAGTTAGTTTGATTATTTTTATACTTGAAAAATTTTCTTATTCTTCATATCATTTAAAAAAATTCTGATTCTTTTTCTCTGAAGAACCTATTGATTTCCTACGTAACTGTTTCATTCATACGTACGAACGTACGTACATACGCTCGTTCATTCGTTCATTCGTTTGCTCGTTCGTTGGTTCGTTCGTTTGTTCATTCATTCGTTCGTTTTAATATGTATTACTCTAATAAAATAGTTCGTATATACAATGAAAATTGTTTCCAATTAGCTTTGTTAAAGCATATGAAAATAATACGAGGAAGGATGAAACTTTTGGTGAATGGGAGCGGAAAAATGAATGAAACGAATGTAGAGAAAAGCAGAGAAGTTTATTCAACATGTAGAATGGAAAGAAGGGTCCTGTGAGAATTTCGATGTGAACAAGGACAAAGGGCGTACCTATGCCTGTCGACTCCTTCAACTTGAATCGAGCTTCTAGTAGATTTCACTGCGTCGAAATGAGCCACTTGAGGCAATGCATTCGATCTCTAGCAATCTACTACTACTACTACTACTGCTACTGCTACTACACTACTACTACTATTACTACTACTCTCTGTATTTCTCTCTCTCTCTCTCTCTCTCTCTCTCTCTCTCTCTCT
>NC_057686.1:2963637-2968637 GCF_014466175.1 Vespula pensylvanica
CTGTCTGTCTCTCTTCGTTTGAGCTCTTCTCGATGTCATTATAAACTATGAATAACCGGAGTCTCGACTTCTCCTCGAAATACTGGCCAATGTAGCTCACATGAACTCGGTCAAAGACTCTTTATTTCCTTCGTTAATTATCGAATCGATCGAACTCGTTACAAAAGTTTCACTTGATTGTAATTGGAACATTCTTCTTCTTTTTTCTTTTTCCTTTCATTCTTTCTTTCTTTTTTTTCATTATTATTATGTTTTTGTTTTATTTTTTTCTCTTATTTTTCCGTTCTTTCTATGTAATACTTTGATCAAGCTGCTTTCACCTTTTATTATTACTTCGTTTTATAATTAACACTGACGAATGTAAACGAAAAAAAAAAAGAAAAGAAAGAAAGAAAAAAATGAAAGATGTAACTCATTCATTCGAAACAAAATTTCCAATTTCGATCTAATTAGTTTATTTAATGGGAATGTAATGAGTAAAGGCACGTTTATAAATTTATAATTATTTTCACGAGCAAAAAATATGTACTATTGTTGTCGAGTTATTTGCGATGGGCTGATACTCATTTATGAAATCTCCATTTGACCTTCGATTTGTATTCTTAACAATGGTTCAAGCATGATTCATCATCATCCTATGAGATCCGATCAAATTTGCTTGAAAGCTTTTCGAAATTTCACGAATAAGCGCGTGCCAAACAACGTTTTAACGATTTTAATGGAATAACGAAAGGTACATATGATTTCGTATGCATAATGAATAAAACGAAATCAATGGGAATGGTGAAGTTGTTAATCCTTTGCACTTCCAACGGATTAAGCGATCGACTATAGTACGTCGTTCTGCTAATAATCTCTGAATCCGTTTCGACAAATTCTGTTTCGCGTTATGCCCTATTAGAATCGATTCAAGAGTCACTCGTTAATTGTTTTTTAATAACCTCTTCAGATATCTCTCTCATTTCGTATATTCATCTTTTGCATTATAAATTTAGACGAATAAAGTGTAAATAAATTAATCGTAAAATCAAGAGATATTAATTATCAATTATTTCGCATCCTTGACGTTTGTCGCAAATATAATTCGCAATGAGTAGATATAATGAGTACATATATAAAATGAGTGTCGAGTAATTTTCTTTCTTATTTTTCTTGTTTCTTTTTTTTCGACGGTAAAATTTTTATATTGAAGAATTTAAAAGAGATGCCAAAGTTAATGATCGAGCTCGCGACGATCTACATATGTATGTATATCGAAAATTTGTGTCCGCGTTTTGTCGAAATTGAAAATGGCCTCGTAAGCTCGTATTTCATTCCGTGGACGCGTATATCACGGTGACAGCCATTTTCGATTAAGGTGATTCGTACGTATGCATGTAGATACGTATTCCTAGTCGAGATTGGAAAATGTGAACGCGATGACACTTCGCATTCGTCGTTCGTCTAACATTCGGCGAAGGATGATAAGGAACGATAAATGATCCCATAGAATTTATTTACGTTTCTGTTGTTATGGAGTCAAACGAAAGAGCAAATAACTTATCTATATATAAAAAGGTAAATAAAAAATAATAATAAATAAAGAATAAAAAGAATAATAAATGACATAATCATCGTCCTCTTCCTTTTTATTTTCAATATATTTTATATTGAAAATTAAAGATAATTTTTTATTTTCAAATAATTAAGGACGGAGCATCATTGTATTCGTAGCTATTCGAAGTAAATTATTGTTAACGTTTGCTTATCTTTACAATTCGTTGATTCTATGTAATGTTTATTAAACGTAAATCACTTAAATGCACACATCGACCTAGTTTTCACTTTAATACACTATTTAGATTCTCTTCTGCGGTAGATGCATCGAGCCGAAAAGCGTTTTTAGAGTGAACTCTTGTGTTGTTTTATTCATTTTAAGTTCGTCGAGTGATCAAAACGAAGAGTTTCTAGTTAAGTTTTCTTCGACAAAGCCAAATAGAAAACTGGCAACGAATGAGCTCTCGAGTTTCCCTTTTAAAATAAAATAATTAATAATAAACATGAGAAAAAAAGAAATAAAATGATATAAAACAGTCGCAAGGGGGAAAAATAAGTTCCATGCTCGGTTATCTCGGTTCGTACCGAGCCAAGTGATTTAACTTTGTGCAACTTTTTACTTTTTAACATTATTAACGTCCTTGCTCGTTCATTCGAAATTTTACATTTATATACCACCGCTTTTTATTTCATCTCTCGGCTCCTCATCTTTCTTCATGAATACGACTGAAAAACATTTCTTTTCAAATGTTATAGGAAGAATAATAACGTATTTGGTATATTTTGCGGGGACATTAATGTATGATACAAATTGTCTCTTTTAAATGCGAATATAGAATATTTATATGCGAGAGGTATATTATAAAATGTTGATAATATTATATTGTAATAATATTAATAATATTTCGAATAAAAACAGTGACAATGTTCTTAGCGTAAAAATGAATTAAACTTTACTATAAGTTATTTCCTAAATTGTGTTTTGTGAGTTTAAATCGATGTACATACCTATATAGTAATTTGAAAAGTGGAACGGGTTTACGAGAACACAGAAATGACTTCGAAAAGGCACAGTAATAGCTCGAACAACGTCTCTCTCTCTCTCTCTCTCTCTCTCTCTCTCTCTCTCTTCCTCTCTCTCTTTTTCTCTTTCTCTCTTCCTCATTCTCTTTTTGTCCTCTTTAGCTCGCTCTCTTTCTATATGACGTGCAATCAATAAGTTCCGTTGCATCGGTCTACGAGTTTTATATGTTCGACATGCATCGCGAAAAACTTTTCCACCACGCGCTACCAGGTCCAATGTAACATTTTACTACCGAACGAACGTGGAAAATGTGCAAAATTCTCTCTCTCTCTCTCTCTCTCTCTCTCTCTCTTTCTCTTTCTGCCTGTCCTAGATCGACATACCTCTTTAACTCCACTCTATCTCTATCTCTCTCTCTCTTTTTCTCTTTTTCTCTCTGTCTCTCTGTCCCTCCCCCTCTTTCTGTCATGCTCGAACGTCATCAACAGAGTTGTTAAGTTTCATATGAAGCTATGAAAGAAAATCTATTTTTTTTTGTTCCCCTTTTTCGAAACTCGTTAATACAAAATCGAAAATGTCGACATACACGTTAAATGCATTCATTTCTTTTGTTCCTTTTTTTTCTTTTCTTTTTTTTTTATTTTATTTTTTTTTCTTCTTCCTCTTCTTTCTTTTACACAATTTAATTCGACACAAACTTCGTAGAAAATAAATATAATAAAATAGTGTTAAGTGATATAAGTACTTAAACCTATGTACTTAAACGAACACGAATGCGAAATATCGAATGAAAATCTTATTTCTATATTTATATAGTACGTGAAAAATATAATGATACGATAAGTGTACTTCAGTTCGTTGTGGTAGTAGAAGGAAGATTCGTCCGACCGAGTAACTTTCAAGGATGTCGAGCGGAAAGTAAGCACCCGTGGAGAGCGCCAAAGGCTTCAACTGCGAAATGCTTCGACGTGAGACGTAATAACTAGCCGAACGCGTAGTACAAACGGCAGGGTAGAAAAACGGCAAGGGTGAGCGACTTTTGGGGAAATACGAGCTAGCTCGTTCGTTTCTCACGAAGGAAAATTTCTACTTTGACGAGAGAAACTCGGTGATACTTTTCCGTATTCCGCTGGTATTCGGGTGTTCGTTCGCTTTTCATTTCTTTTTCAAAGGATGGAAAGTTTTGTAGGTCATTCAGAAAGTGTGTGTGTGTGTGAGAAAGAAAGAGAGAGAGAGAGAGGGTAGTTATAAAATCGATCGTATAGTTACCTTCTGTATATCGTTCGATTCGTCGATTTATCTCTTTCTCTTTAGTCTGTCATAACACAAGATGAAAGTGACGATAAAGAAAAATGAATCAGAGGGAGATGTTAATAGAAAAAGATAAAGAAAATAAATAAAAGAAAAAAGGAGAAAGAAGAAAAATTTCAAAAAAAAAAAAAAAGAAATAAAGACAAGAGGAAAAAAACGAAAGAAGGAAAGCTCGCACAACCCTTTCGCCGCGACGTACACTCGTTAAAGTTTGAAGTCGCCACGCTTTCTGGTGCCAGCATGACACGAGTTTCATTAATTAAGCTAAGAGAGTTTCGTGAGAATCTGGAGGGGGGCAGATGTGAAGAACTATAGAAGGTCTACACTATGCGTCGAAGGGTGGGTGACACGGACGAGAAGACTTATAGAGGGTAAAAGTTATGGGAATCGTAGATAATAATATGAAAGATATTCTTTCGGAGTTCGTTTATTGTTAAATTGTTGAACTTCGAGAGCGTAGATTTTGAAAATATTTTCAGGGATAGTGGTATTTACTTCGGTAAAATTTTCAATATCTTGTTCTTGAAAATTATTTACCGAAGACCGCAGTAGGGTATTTGAAATGTTTCTTTTTATCAAAATTTCTGGACTTTGAGAACGAAGATTTCGAAAATTTTTCCGCGGGTAAGGTATTAAGTTATTTCGAAAAGCTTCGATATTACTTTTTGAAAATTATTTATTAAAGACCCACAGTCGGATATTTTAAATGCTTCCTTGAAAGCTCTTTATATTTAATTTTCTATAGAACGATATTAATCATTTATTTGTTTGGAATTATAATCTTTATTTAATTTATATTGATCTTTAATTTATATCATATATTGATCTTTAATTTATCGTTTCGTTTTAATATTTCACTTTATTTAGTCAAGAATTTCAATATATGCGATATTTATTTATTGATACTTATAAGTTGAGAATTATTAAATAAGTGATTTCGATGTCTAGCAATATAAATTATTAATTCGTGAAGTAACAATTATGATATCTTCGATAAAGAAAATAAATGAAATTTAAGAAGTAATTATGGCACAATCGAGGCCATGAAACGATAAATTTTTACGGACAGAGAAAATCATATCGGTAAGGAAAGCTCGTGAATGCTAGAACGAAAGTCTTAATGTTCGAG
>NC_057686.1:2973637-3112280 GCF_014466175.1 Vespula pensylvanica
TACTTTCCTTGAAGCTATATTACAGTTATCGAAAATCGTCGTAGATCGGCAAGGAGAAAGAGAGAGAGAAAAAGAGAAAGAAAGAGTAGGAATAAAAAAAGAAATAAAAAGGAAGGAAGGAAGGAAGGAAGGAAGGAAGGAAGGAAGGAAGGAAGGAAGGAAGGAAGGAAGAAAGGAAGGAAGGAAGGAAGGAAGGAAGGAAGGAAGGAAGAACGTTCTCCCCCTTAGTTTGGTATTCGTGCGTCGATGATGTAAGCAAAAGAGAGTCGCGATAAGACGAGATATCACGGGAAGCTTTCTATATGAGAAGGAAAATGTGGAAGTAAAATTGTGCTCGAGGAAAGAAAATAGAAAGGAAAGAGAGAAAGGGAGAGAGAGAGAGAGAGAGAGAGAGAGAGAGAGAGAGAGAGAGAGAGAGAACAAGAGAAAGAGAGGAAAAGAGGAGAGGAGACAAATTTTCTTCCTCTTTATAGACAGAAGATATTTGACAGAGAGATAGAGAGAAAGTAGAAAAGAAACGAATCATATGCTCCAGGCGTGCATTACAGATTCGAATCGATCGTTCTCTCTCTCTCTTTCTCTCTCTCTCTCTCTCTCTCTCTCTCTCTCTCTCTCTCTCTCTCACTTGTCGATTATATCACGGTTCCTTTCGCTTGTCACAGAGAGTCAGAGATTCGTGAAACAAGACATGTATTCGTATTCCTCATGTCAACATGTAAATACGTTCAAGACAAAATCTCGACCTCATGGTCGATCGATCGAATAACTCTCTCTCTCTCTCTCTCTCTCTCTCTCTCTCTCTCTCTCTCTCTTTCGTTCTCTCGCTCTCTCTTATTGTTAGCACACATACACGCACACTCATGGCTGTCGTACGGCATGCAACGGATCTCTCGATGCGGATCGACCATGTCCCCGGGTAAATACGTCGTGCGGTTGAGATCGCTCCGGTATACGTCAGCAGCATCCTATCCATCCTACCAGAAACGGACCACTGGCTTCTCCCTTCAATCTCTCTCTCTCTCTCTCTCTCTCTCTTCTCTCTCTGTTTCTCTCTCTGTTTCTCTCTCTTTCTCTCTCTACTGTCTGTCTGTCTCTCTCATCGATAATACTCGATTCCAAACTACGCTATCCAGGTCGTTGTCTTCGTCGCGACATATCGTGCAAAGTTCTCGACTCTATCCATGAACTCTAACTCCTTATACTATTGTTCGTTCTTCCTATCGTTCGACGTACTCTAACGAAGATTACAATGTATATCTCGGAGGTAAAGTTTTCCTTTCGTTTCATTGGACGAATATGTATTTTCAAGTGATACAAATCTATTGTTGCATTATTGATATTTCGATACAAGAAGAAGGTTCGAAAAAAGAGAATCGATGTAAGTAAATAGATTGTATTCGATGTCATTCTCTTTCCTTAATCAGATGTATCATTGTTAATTTACTTCAAACACCGAGGATGATAGTTCACTAATTGTAAGATAAATAGGATCATAATTTATCCTATATATGCGAAAATCAAAGATATGCATTAGGGTAACTCCAAAGCTATTTGAAGCTCTAGATCAAAGGTTAGTGATCGCTTTGTAGTAGTTTGATGTTACATACGTATATTATATATATACATATACACACATATATATATACATACATATATATATATATATATACATTTACGCCTATATATATATATATATATATATATATATATATAATATTTGTATCATTGAATTCATCATTATAGATTTGTCTATGTTTCGAGTATCACGAAAACGACATTATCTTAGGACATTACCCTTCTTTCGAAAGGTAACGAAAGAGTTTATCATATTTTTCGTCATTTCAGATTCGCCATTTTTATCGATTTTCTCTTTTCTTATATATGAGAGATATTCATTTTGCATGTAGAAAAAGAAGAAGAAAAGATACATAGGAATTTTGTGGAAAGCATCGATTGGTATGGAGTTTCATCTTGCCCTTTAAGAAAGTCGTTGTTCCTTCGTGTTTCGAGTGGAATCATATCGCAATCCACAGAAAGATCGATCGAAGATGATACTTGAGACAAAAGAAAGCGTTACAGACAATTTTCTTCGGTTATAGCCACGAATCCTACGGCGCGACATATAAAGTGCTGAGATTTGCGTTTGACGCGTTCAGGTGTTATACATTCTCGAGAGGCAATTGAAAAGCTTTCAAACCGCGCAAACAAGCTGCGAAACGCCTTTGAAGTAACTCGATCGAGACTTTCCGCGTGAACAGCGCGAACGGAGTTTCTATCGGTTTTCAAATACCACCGGGAACTCCTTCGAACAAGAGGCATATCGATTTTCCGATAAACTTCGGCTACGCCCTCAGTAAACTTCGATAAGGTGACGAGATCTTATCGCTTTATCGTTAAGATTATGCATCTGCATATATTATTATTTTTCTTTTTTCTTTCTTTTTTTTTTCCCCTTTTTTTCTTAACCATATTTGCTTCAGTCTCAATGAAGGACTCTTTGTAAAATACTGAATGAAAGTGATTTATTACTTTCCGAAGTTTCTCGTAATTTATTGAATCCTTAAAAGTCAATAAATTAAATGGTGCTCTCTCCTTTTTTTTTTTTTAGAGTAGAGGGAAAAGGAAATTGAATACAATCGTAGCTTGTCAATATCGCAATAACTGTCTATATATTTTTTTCCCCATTCTTCTATAATCAATTATTGAATAATTTTCTTATTAATGATATAATAGATCTGTTAAAAAAATCTTGTACTTTTTAATGACGATTCAAACACATTTTGACAGAAGTCGGAACCTAATAGTAGAACTTAATGGAAACGATTAATTCTACTAAATGTTGTTCAAAACTGTAAATCTTCCTTAACCACGAGTTCCATGTTGAGTGAAATCCGTTTTCGTTGCAATGTAAACAATGCAAAGATAAACGCTTTAGAGTAAACGGACAACGTTAACTGACACTTGAGATTTTGCGAACTCGTCTATCCCATAGAAACTTGGTGTAAGTATATACGCCTCACAACTGTTGCGTATTTCTATCTTCGAAGTGTCTGTATATGTGTGCATGCGTGTGTGTGTGTGTATCACGAGTGAGTGAAATTCTATAAGAAGCTCTTACACTTTGTTTAATTTGTCTTTATTCCCCGTTTGAAGCGTTATATTCTTTTACGATGACAACACAAACACGAAGTTAGTATTAGTTTAATAATAAAGTAGGAAGAAAATATGTATATATTTTGTATCATGAATGGAAATTATTAATTTTTTTTCTTTCCGAAGAAAAAAAAAAGAAAAAAATAACAAGGAGAATAATGAGAAACCATTTTTTTCATAAACTTTCATATATATATATTTTTGTATAAATTTATGAGAGTGTTGATAATTAATAAACAAATTTATAAATGACTTTTGCGATGCTTTCTTTATTGCAATCTCAGCAACGAGAAAAGGAAAAAAAGAAATTGCAGTACGTTAATTAATTTTCTTCATAGCTGGTCGACTACTCCTCTCATTTCAAGTACCACCGGCGACACCCTTTATTTTCTCACCTAATCACGGAGGCGTCATACTTTGTACCACCCTTATAGTCGATAGCCGTCGACCCTTTTACTCGTGAGACGAGATTTATTTTACCCAAGGGGATGAAAGATTTTCACAAAGTGTACCTACGTGACAACGTGGATTTTCAAAACACGCATCACCCTACAGTGAATTTGTCCTTGAAATCCCTTCTTCAAGCCAATTTCTTCTATGTGGTTTTGAGTTTTCACGAATTTTTGTTACGCCTCGAGCATCTGTCGAGTTTCCACATAGTCTTACTACATCATGCACTCGAAAAGCAATCGATATTTTTTTCTTAATTTAAGAACAACGAACAGTGCAAGTGTTTTGCGATAAATCTAAATAAAAAATCGATGTCAATTTCGCACGACACACATTTTCTCAATATTACTTCCATTTTATCAGATATCATTTATACTTTCTTCCAAATAAAAATTATAATCGTTTAAAAATTATCTTCGCGTTTTATTGTTCTCGTATAAATTTTCCAAACTATATATATATATATATATACATATTATCGTTTTACAATCGAGATATTACTTCTAAAATTCGAGATCGATAGAACGTTTATCAGTCTCCGTAATAAAGATGAAAATAGAACAGCAACGAGAAGGGAGCAAAAAATAAAAAAGTAGTGCCAGTTGTTTTAGTGTACCCTATCGCACTACTCGAAATTATCGTTACGAGGATTCGTTTCGAGAAGAGATGACGTCGTTACCATTCGTCGTTGATCGTAAAAGTTATCGAAGCTAACCGACGTAGAAGCACGGCTGTGTATGCGTGCGTGTGTATGTATATGTGTGTTAACAAAGGGAAAAGGGAAGCAACTTCGATGATCGATACAGAGGGAAAGAGAGAGAGAGAGAGAGAGAGAGAGAGAGAGAGAATGGGAGAGTGAGATAGGACATTCGGCAGAAGGTTCGTCGTGGAATAAAGGCATGAGATACTTTCCCGGAAATTACGGTCTCTCTGTCGAGTATTTCCGGTTTGACGATATAGCATATAAGTCATTTCAAACATTTCACATCTTACGAATTTCTTCATATTCTATGTATATAATAATAAATATTCTTAAATTGAGTCTGACGATTAATCACGTCGATATAAGAATATATTTTCGTACTGATAAATAAAATTAATTTTGTTCATGTAAAATTTCTTGTGATATTTTATCGTATCTGCATTGAACTTACAAAGAGAAAGAGAGAAAGAGAAAGAGATATATATATAGAAAGAAATATCGTTCGAAGAAACATTAAACGAAATTTATCGGAAGAAACAGTGGCGCAGCGGATATATAAGTTGTCTCTACCATTCCAAGTTTGTTGACCGTGAAGGAAAATATAGACGGAAAAAGGACTCGTATTCGAATTTAACATTATTACTTTAAAGCGGAAATATCTTGTTTTTTTAAGCATCCTTTAAAACTAGAAAAAGAAAAATAATAATGATAATAATGATGATGATGATGATGATGATGATAATAATAATAATAATAATAATAATAATAATAATAATAATAATAATAATAATAATAATAATAATAATAATAATAATAATAATAATAATAATAATAATAATGATGATGATGATGATGATGATGATGATGATGATGATGATGAAAAGTAAAACAAATACCGAATCCCTTTCTTTCCTCTTTTTAAGAATCTTTTCATTGATCGAAACGCGAAATTGCGTTTTTATAATGGACATGTTTTTCCAACCTCGAATTCCATTGAAAATGGCGGCAATTGCTTTCATATTTGTCTTTATTTATGCGTAGCCACGAGTTTTAGACTCTACGCATATATTCTCTCTCTCTCTCTCTCTCTCTCTCTCTCTCTCTCTCTCTCTCTCTCTCTCTTTATTTTCTTTTCTCTTTTTATCAGTCACCAATAAACATAAAACTCACTGCCTCTCATCCTCGTAAAGTATAACGCTCGGATGCGTTTTATCCTATGTCCATCCCTTTGATGTCTGGTCATAAAGGATTTACAATCAGTATAAGTTTTTAATTTATTAATGATGCCAACAGAAACTTTTGATGAGCTTGTTAATGTTTTTAAACGAAATCAACCAATAAGATTATGAAATACTTTTCTTTTGTTCTTTTTTTTTTTATATATGTTCTTTCGACTTTTTTGCAAAAATTATATCATATTCTTTGTTTTTCTTTTTTTCTTTTTTATTAGAATCAAAATTAGTGGGATTTACATACGTTAAGAGTTCCATATGATCGTTTTATCATATTCGAATTTATATAGAACGATCGTCGTTTTATAAATTCCGAGTGACTTTCGCGGCTCAGTTATACCGAAAAATTCTTTTATAAATCAGTTTACGTACGAGCAAGCCAGGAAATATATAGTGCTCGATCTCCGAATTCGACTGGAAATCTACTAGACGATGCATACGATATGTATGCAAGAACGAGTTCGAATTGAAGCCTGAAAATGCACTTCCCTGAGATATCCAATCGTATAGATACGAATCGATAGTTTCATCGGAAAGTTTCTTTCGAAAAATATTTCGCTTTTTTCATATTTCGTTTTTAATTCATTTTTCATATTTCGTTCAAAATTATTTACGAGAATATAGTGAACATATGAATTATCAACTATTGATTTCTCTCGCTACAAATAATATATATATATATATATATTTTCTATTATCTATATATTAGTAATTATGTGTTATTTATTTATTTATTTATTTTTACAGCTCGTGGGCGGAGAATTCGACATGGAGTTGAACTTCGTGATACAGGACGCACAAAACATCAGGCACATGTTGGAACTTCTGGATCACTGCCCACCTAATCTCCAGGTATATTATACCTTTCATCGCGTTTAATTTGAACCTTACGTAAACTTGATCGAATCCCATCGCTAATATATGAAAGTTCTAAATGGCTTTCGCGACATATTACGGTAACGGTTTCGAGTCATTTATTATGCACGACCAGTGGGAGTTCCTTATGTTCTTGTTATCGTAAAAAGTTTAATGCAGGAATATCTCAGAAACTAAATCGGATATAAGGAAAATGATTTATGCTCAAATTGATTAATCAACGTTCGTACATATAAAATATTTATTTCAATTTAAAATCGGTCGTTTCAATACGCGTTCGTTGTATCATTCGTTTTCAAATACTTCATATATTTCATTTTTATCGAGAAAATGTTTTTTTTTTTCTTTTCTTTTATACTACTTTTTATTTATTTATTTTATTTATCGAAAAATAAAAAGCGCAGAGATATTTTTTATTTGCATTATTGAATAATTTCCCGTTGTTAATTTTCCCATATCAATTTGTCAGTTGAGGAATGAATGAAAAAAGTAAAGCAAATAATGATAAAGTAAAATATTATTAGATCGTAATTTATTCCCGCCATATCTCTTGTTTGTTTGTTTCTTTTTTTTTCCATAATTATTTCTGTATAATTTTTCATAAATATGATGAAAGCCCAGTGAAATACGGATGGAATTATTTTAATATCCTTACGATATAGAAAGAGTTTGATAAAAGAAAATCGCATTTCCTTTCGATCGTAGAGATATTATGGGGAATTTCAATAACGGTTCTTTAACCATAACTTCTAAAGCGTAAAAAGCTTTGTGCGATTATCTCTTCAACGCGCGTATGAATTTCGTCGGTCTTTCGGTTCACGTTGAAAACGATTTGCTATTGTATATACCTATACACATACATACAATTTTCCATCGATTTGCTTTTCGTATCCTCTCGAAGTCAATAAAATCTTCCTATTGTAATTTCGAGAATTCCTATTATAATTTCGAGAATATCCTATCATCTTATCTTATCGTTATGATATTAATTTTAATTATTAAAACAATCAAATCAGAAGATAATTCGAATAAATTCTTATTCTTATTTCTTCGTGACAATAATTCGAAATCCGTCGATTAAACTTCGATTTAAATTCAAATGCGTCTTTTCTTATCCTTGGAACAGTTACCATCCGATAAATCGAGTCTACAAAGAGGTGGTTACAAATATTTCTTAAACATCAACTTTAATATATAACTCTTTTTGGCGTTATGGCTTCGAAAAATTGGAGTACGGCCAACACCTTCTTCGAAGGGTTCATGAAATCTATGTTTTCTTTGCAAGTTTTATGTATGAAGTTACATCATTCGGGCGCGCGTGCGCTCCTTTATGTGCACACTCTTTTATCTTCCGCGTAGTTATTCTCATATAACGTATTTTGAACTTTTTGAGATTACAAAGGAGAAGGAAATAAAAAGGGTAAAAAAAAATTAATAAATAAAAAGAGAATAGAATCAACTAAAATATAAATATAAAGTATCTAAATAACACTTTATTTCTTCTCTAAGTTAATCGATTTTCTTTTTTTTTTAATCGTCGATGAATAATTAATCGAAAAATGAAGAAATAAAGAAGAAGTAATGATATTTTCTCTTGTGTTATTACTACAGTGCACCGTAGTATCATTGATATAAAAGCAAATTGAAGGTGGTATATCCGGTGGGATTTGAAAGTAGATGCGAGTTATATCTCCCACCTCTATTCGTAGCGATGTTACCAGTACGCAAAATCGCTCGTGTCGTTGACATGGTAATCGAAAACGAGATCTGAAATTCCTTTGTAAGCGAATAAATTGGATGGCGCCGGCGTTGCTAGTTCTGCCCGAGCCAGAAGCATTGGTCGCCGTTTCTACGGCGAGTAGAAAAAGGTGAGTTATTGAAAATACAATATGGTCGTGGAAACCTTTTCCATGGGGATGCATATAGATTCGAAAAGGGAGAAAGATCTCGTATAACATTGCTACCAGTGCGAAACAAGAAGTTGGAATGGAGAAAAATAAATTCAAATAAACTATACTCCATATGCATATATATATATATATACATGTATACTTATATATATATGTATATATATATGTGTGTATATATATGTGCATAAATAAGGTCGGAACTTTGTATTAGGAGAACACATTAATTAATTCATGTTTGATAATAATAATGAACAGAACATTTGTAGCGACTAGATGTATAGGACGTTAAATTCTCAACAGAGAATTTATTTTCGATATCATCGATGAAATTACATTATAATAATTGCATTGTTATTAAGAAATATTGTGTAATAATATAAAAGGATACGTTTTTTAAATGATCGAGTATGTCAAAGTAAATCAACTTTGAGAAATATCGATAAAATCGATCTCATCGATATCTGACTACGTAGACATAGATAGAGGACATTTTTTTATCTTGAAACGATATTTATTTCAGAATTTATTCTTTCGACGATATAACACTTTAAAATTTATTATTCATAATCTAGGAAACAATTGATATGAGTATTTACTCGCTATAGTAAATGAAAAATAGCGTAAAAAATTTTGGGGAATTTATTTAGGTCACTATTTCGACGGTCTTTTTTAATAAAATTATATAGGTCAATGGGTCATGTAAATATATTCTCTTTTCTGGAATATAAGACTCGTAAAAAACTTCGAACAAAGACCATATTATTTTCCCTTCTTTTTTATACCATCGTTAATAACCGTCTTGCAACTTGTTATAAAAAAAAAGTTCTTATAAACAATGGCTTACAAATGCGGATTTTAAAAGCAGATTTTACTCCATCTACTCGTAAGACTTACTTAACGATTTGTTATAAAAAGGATATAGACTGATAAATATATATATATACACGTTCATAAATATAGATAAAAGTAGAAATTGCTAACGATTAAAATGAAATAATAATAATAATAATACATTCTGTAAATACAAAAATGTAACATGAAGTTATGTCCAAATGGTAATCCTTGATTTAATAAATAATCGAACGATACAACGAGAGGAACGATTCCAGGAAAGAGAATCGAAAGATTATGTTTTAATCTTTTCATCAGGATGTTCGCACGGACGATCAAGAGCTTTTAACTGTTATGACTTTGGTATCGTGTAGAATCGCTCGACATAGTCTTCGTAAATACCGATTGCGCACGTTATGAGTAATAGTCCGACGTAACAAAGAAAGGAATGTCGAAGTAGAGAGGAAAAGAGAGAAGGCTATGGAGCCTCGGGCTTCCAGGCGAATCTGCTCTAAAAAGAAAAAAAAAAAAAGAAAAAAAAAAGAAAAAAAAAAGAAGAAAAAAAAATAGAGAGAGAGAGAGACACTCTGGATTCCGTGTTATCGAGTTCCCATTTATCAAGCGCTCTTTTAAAAAAAAAAAAGAACGAAAGGAAACATAGTACACGCGGGCGAGCTTGCTATACGAAAAAAAAATGATACGAGCATGCTCACCCTTTCGCGCTCTTTGTCGAGAAGTGTATTGATTTTGCGCAAAAGTAAAAAAAGATGGAACTCAAAAAGGTGAATGGAGTATAATAGAGAGAGAGAGAGAGAGAGAGAGAGAGAGAGAGAGAGAGAGAGAGAGAGACCAATCAATGTATTTCGATGTTACATTAACAACCCTACAGAATCTTTCATAATTATTCCTTTGCTCCAGATTTTCATACTCATTGGATTTCAACCTTCTTGATGATTCATGTAATATTAGAAATAATTTTTTATTTGTATTAAATTTTGTTTAGATAAAATTTCGCTTAGTAATTTCTCTCTCTTTCTCTCTCTCTCTCTCTCTCTCTCTCTCTCTCTCTCTCTCTCTCTTTCTCTAGAGAGAGAAAAATATCGATTATAATGATCTTCGATAGATCGAGAAAAGGAAAGACCTGACTTACCTTTGACAAATAACAATCGATTTACAGAAGAAACGTGTTTCTCCTCGATCGACTAACAATACTTTACGTAGGTATGCAAATGAAGACTCTTTTCTCGTATCCAGTATGCCTCACCGCCCTTCTGAAATTAAATGTAAAGTATTAAATCAGCCGGCGTCGAACCGCCGTAATGCAATTAAGCAGAGAAAGGTTCCTGAAGCCTTCTCGGCGATACATTAATTCTGCCTCGTGAATTACGCTCCGTCGAGCGCAATGCGCATTTCATTTGCGCCCAACGACAAATTAATAGCGAGAGTTCAGTTGCACGCGCAATGTTCCTACCCAGTTTAAAACGCTTCGTTGATTTACAAACGAGAAGTGACTCAACGGACAATACGACCGACATCTTCCTTCGTTAAATTTCAAGCTGATAAATTTGATAATTTTCTCGGTATAATATATATCTTTCGTTTCTATTATATCCTCTAACATTTCTATATCATTGTAACATAGCGGATCGTATTATGAATTATGATTGTTTTTTTTTTTTCGTTCTAATCGATAAAATCGTAAATCTAGAACATAATGAATTTGTTTGCTCATTGAAGTTTGACAATTACAAGAAAAGAAAAGAAATAAATAAATTATGCCACTGTGTTCCGATTAATCGATTCAGTTGTTCGAATGTTATGATCAAAAATCTCGTAAATTATTTGCCATGGCAGAGTACGTAAATACTTATTTGTAACAGATGCAACTCCGGATACGTGTTAATTGTAGTTAAACAATTGAAAATATTTTATCCACAAATATTGTATGCAACGGGATATCGGTCCTGTTCGTATTAATTCCTTTACGTAAACTTCATTACAAATATATTCAAACGACAATGTCTTTTATGCTGCCGTATTCAGCAGGTTTATTACATTCTCAACAAAATTGCCTTATGTAATATGTATATACTAATAAAACGAGTTGTATACCTGGAAACAAATCGAACGCTATCTAACTCTAAATAATTCAAATGCGCATGATATCGTTTATCTGTTATTAATCTCTTGGATCTACAAATATAGAGATATCAAACAACGGTCGAATACAAATTTTCACGCGTTTCACGACGAAATAACATTGATTCTGCCTATATTTGAAAAACTTAAATAAATGATACATTCATATCATATGAGATTTACAAAGGTAGCGTTGTTCATCAAATCATTGAATCTCTATTCCAATGCTAATATTCGACCAAAATCGAACGTCACAATTGTCGACGGTAACAATAGAAAGGAGTAAACAGTTGGTTATGTCCGCAATTATCGTTCTTTATTAAAAGATATTGACGATAAATCTTTCTCTCTCTCCTTCTCTCTCTCTCTCTCTCTCTCTCTCCCTCGTTCTTTCTCGCTCTCTCTAACTTTAACAATGTAACATGTGCTTCTAATTTTCATCGTTGGATCATAATTACGTTTCAAGCTCGTGTTACGGAACAGTTAGGCGAATGTATGGAGTATGGTTCGCGTTCGCTCGTTTCTATGTACGGCGAGTACTGCCCGAGTACGCGCTCGAGTATGAATATCTTGGATTATTAGCCGACTCGGAATATTAATCCTGGTTAACGGCAAGTGCCACGATAATGCTGACACGCGCCCGACAGTCACGTTCAATTTATGCGAACGAACGTTGGCTCACTACCATCGCCATCGCCATTCTCTGCGATTTATTCGACTTGGTATCCTTCTCTATCTTCATGTCCGGTGGAACACCGTTGAGTGGTACCGCTTCATTCTAACTCAACTTCAATCCAGGCATACGTGTAATATCTTCTTCTCCTTCTTTATAGGACAACTAATCGAATCTAAGTTTTATTACGATCCTTTGATGAATATAAAACGAATCGGAACTTCTTTAACGATGCAATCATTTCAGTCACGAGATTAAAGCTCAACCTTCCCTTCCTCTTCCTGACACCCTCTCATCCCCGTCCTTCCGAAATCGACTTTAATTATTCTATCCTTCGATCGTAGCTATTCGTCGATCCGATTCAACTACTTATCTTCATCTGTTCCCAGAATATTTTATCGGAAAATCGATTCAGACGTTATTTTATATATTTCTCAAACATTCGTAGACGTTCAATATTCGATATTCCAACGAGTTCGAAGTCGAATTGTATTCGAGTTTATATATTCATTTTGGAACGTACCTACGAACTAACGTCTTCTCTATGTCATCTATTTCGACAATTGTATTATTTAGGATACATGGATTCTAGGAAAGCTCCAAAGTTTTCAAGTTAATTCTAACAGATTTAAATATTCATTTTGTCGATTCATTTTGATATTACTTTTGGAATGTTGTACGCTCTTTCGTCTTTCTCATCTTTCGTTTTATCATGTATAGTTTCGAATATATAATTTCCAACCAATCTGCGATTTTAAGTAATTTACTTTCTATGTTAATTATTCAATCAACGAAGACAAAATAAATGACAACAAATTTTTCTCATTGTTTCAATATGGATGGAACGAAAGTTTTTCAATTTCCTTATCCGTAAATTTTGTATTTTATTAATGCATTGCATTTAAGAAAAAAAAAGAAAGAGAGAAAAATAAAAAAAGAAGAGAAAGAGGAAAGGAAGGAAGGAATTTGTCATAAATTGTTCACTTAGTAACTACTACAGTTCGTATTTACCGATCTCCTCGTATCTGCAGCTGTTATTTCATGAAACTTTCATCGAAAGCTTCGTCGTAAATCATGCCGTGTGCGTTTCAAGCGCGTAAGAGGATTTTCTTAACTCCTTTTACGAGGGAGGGGGTAAACACTGTCAACGACCATTTTCGAAACTTATTCCAATACTAACGAAGAACTGGCAAGAAGAAAATAGAGAAAAAGAATGCTCGTTACTGTCAGTTACTGCAATTCAAATATTTTATAAGTTTGTTCCAAGATAAGCAGTTTATCACTGAAGCACTGAATGGATGTAACTTTTCCCGCCGAGAAATTCATGATATTTTTTTTTATGGAAGGAATAATTTATCGAATTCTATGTGTTGCAATATTAACTATATATATACATATTATTTGTTATATTATTTGTATATATTATTTGTTATATATATATATATATATATATATATATATAGCAAATATATAATTAAAATATTGTTATTGGTTCGTAAAGTTGAATCGATTTTTTTTTAAATATATTTCGTTCGAAATATTCAACTGAAATATTCAAACAAATAAACGATTCAGCGTGTAAACTGAATAACTAGAAATTCGACGAATTTTTTGAAAAATAAAAGAGAAAACATTCATATCATATCTACTATAAAACGTATGATAAACCGAACCTCTGAATCTCGTTCTCGCGGAGCATGAGATAAAAAAAAAGCTACGAACTATTATACGTATGCAGTGTACCGAAATCAGGTGTGGATGGTTTTTGTTTTATCACGTGCTATATCTATGTAAAAGTTTTTTCGACGTACGGTTATAATTGGCACAGTTGACCAGAGTCGTTCGTGTAACGTGTAACAGTTTGAAAAAAGTAAAAGAGAGAAAAGGAGTCAATAAAAAAGGAAAAAAATGAGATCGAATCTCGAAATGCCAATGAATTCGTTTGCTTTCGAAATTTTTCTTTTTTCTCTTTTTGTATTTTTGTCACAAAAACTATTCGAATAATTTCACTCTGACAGTCTAATCGTATAATTCAACATGAGGAAAAGAACGAGTAAAATTTCAAAAAGAACAATGAATTTATTCCAATATCAATTTCTTCGATAGTATCAAATTTTCAATCAAAATTTTGAGATCGTTATGCCTTCGAGCGAAGAACTTATGAATATCGATTTATTACGCATTATCCAACCAATTTGCGCTTCCATTTCCAAGTTCTCTCCCATCCCCATTGCTAAGATCGAAATCGTCTTCGTGTACGAGTTGAAAAACTCCCCCACCTTCTCTTCCTCTTCCTCCCTCTCATCTCCAACTGCAAATTCAACTCGGTACAGTTTCGAGTCCCAGTCGTTTTGTCCTAACCTTTGCGTCACGATCTAACAGCTTCCATCTGCATACGATATAATCATTGTGGCGTGTTCGCCGTGACGGCAAATGGCACCATAAACGAGGGTATACTATAATCGTTCTCGATTATTTTCTCAGGATAGTTGAAAACGATGTGTCTCTTATCGGATAAAGTAATATCCACTTTATCGTTGAAGATGACAAACGTGTAACCGATGTTACTCATTAAATGTAAATGACGTATCCAAATAAATTCGTATTAAATGTAACATTGAGAAATGAATTTTCGGAAATTATTAAGCCGAGAATAACGCGGTAGATCGATCTTCTAATTCTCACGAGGTACTTACGTTCTCATTAAAGTAATCGTGACTTTAGAAGCGAAATGGATGATGAATATATTTCAACTAGGGAATCTTTGAAAAGGTGGAACGTGACTCTCGCTTCCTAAGGAAATTCTTACAAAGCTGATTGGAGAGGATGAAACGTCGTTGCTCGGAAAATCGGAACGTGTAATCGAGATCGAGCGGCATTACATTTATCGGCGTAGAAAAACGAGGGAACGCGAGGGAGATAAAAGAGGAGGAGGAAGAGAAGGAGGGGGTGCGGAGAGGGAGGGGTTGTAGTAGCGAGGGTGGCGAGGAAGAAGAGCAAGAGGCAGAAGAGAAAATTCCAAGGAAGTCGTGGAATTCTCATAGCGACAGTCAAACGCATCGATCCGAAGCATTGTCATTCGCGAGATAAAAGGTGGCATTTCTTTATTTGCTTTCTAGTAGAAGAAACGACGTCGTCATCCTTTTCCTTTTATGGTACCTAGTTCTTTTCTTTTATTTTTCTTTTTTTTTTGTTTCCTCTGTTTTCCTCGTATTTTTCTTTCTTTTTGTTTTCTTCCTTTTTCTCTTTCTTTCTTTTTTTTTTTTTCGTCGTCGTCGTCGTCGTCGTCATCGTCGTTGTCATCGTACCGTGACTCACGGTGTTACTTTCGCACAAATATTGCATCGTGTTTCAGTGAAAACGAAAACGAAGACGAGTAGCAGTGACAGAGACGTCAGAATTATCTCACTACTTTGACTAAGCGAAAAAGGGGAAGACAGAAGTTAGCTGCATTTGTTCATTCGAAAAAGAAAGAGAGAAAGAGAGAGAGAGAGAGAGAGAGAGAAGCAAAGAAAAAGAATAGCGACAATGTATCTACCTCTTTTCTGATAACTTAAACCTCCATAGAGCCATGACCCCTTTCTAGCCTTTTCTTAATCCATTTACATCCGAGTAAAATGCATCGCAGAAGAGTTAAACTCGTACACGATCCAAAGTCCGAGAGGTGATGTTTTAATCAAGCTAATGTCGTCCCAATCGTCGTCCCAATCGTCGTCAATCACTCCCTAAACGTACCTAAACGTCTACGTACATTACTTCGTGGAATAGAGAGGATATTCGTCAACGTGCAGTTTCGGACAAACTCACGATCAAAGTTAAACGATAGGAAATTTCGAACGAGGCCATCGCGATGACGGCTATTGTCTCGAGAGGTAGAAATACACCATAAACGTATATTTCTCGAGAACAAGCACGTTCCCGATAAATTTCTCTTGGAATTTCGTTCTAACGTTTCCAACCTCTTTTCTCTTTCGCTATTGTTCACTATATAGAAGATTGGTGAAAAATAAAAATGGAAGCTGAATAGTCGACGATAAATTTGAAGGATGACGGTAGTGGCGATGATGGTGGTAGGTAAAACGCCGAAAGAAATTTCAACGAAGTCGTTGTTTCAACGAAGAGGAATAATAAGGAACGAGGTCGGTTGGATAGTATGGGAAAAAGAAAAGAAGGTTGGCCCCGACAAACTACCATGTCGCTTTTGCTTGTCGTTTCTGGTTGCTGCGAGTCGACGATGAGACCGATGTTTTCTTTCCTTCTTCGGTCCGTTCGTTCGCATTTTCCAGGCGTATCGCCCCCGGGGAAACTAGACGTGCTTGTCATCCTTCCACTTCCTCATCGTCGTAGTCGTCGTCGTCGTCGTTGTCGTCGTCGTTGTCGTTGCCGTCGTTAGCAACAACACCAACTCGAGATTGTGGTGTTCGGTTTGTCGTTGGTGGTCGGTGCTTAACGGTATGCCGCCGAGGGGCGTTATCGCGTGGATTCTATTCAAATGAAACGAGTCCACGAACCACCAACAGACTTTTCTTTTTCCTTCTTTCTATTTTTCCTTCTTTGTTGTTACTCTCTTTACCTTTTCCCCCTTCCATCTATGAACCATCCCCGGGCGATGCTCGAGGTATCGAAGTAGGGGAAGAGAACGAGCAGGAAAGTGGATACGACCTCTCGGAGCAATGGAAAATCGTTCTTGAAACAAAGACGACATCTGTCTCTTACCTAGAGTTTGAGGATCGTATTCGTTTGGTCCAAGTGTCGAAAAAAGGATTTTTTATTTTATCTTTCACCTTCGATTCGAAAGAAACAATGATTATTAATTGAATATTATCGACGCAATGTTTCTAATTACATATCTCTTTTTTCTTTTCTCTTCTGTTTTTTTTTCTTTTTTTTTAATTTTTTTTATTTGTTGAACTCGAAAAATTTTGAAGAAAGGCAGCAACGAATAGCGTATATCGATACTGTAGTCAAACACGGTGAGTTCGATCGCAATCACGTTCGAATAGAATTTTTATCGGCTAACGGGCGAAATTATCGTTCACTTTGGGAGCATTCATAATATGGCGGATATGCCAGGCGAACGAGGCATTTCTCGGTTTTTGGGTATACAGTCTAGTTACAAGAATCATTTATTAGGTGTGTCGCGTAACGCGGAGTAAATTGCGCAGGGTAAATTAGTAGACCGTATAACATCATGAAATGACCGTGGAAGGGCTTTGTCGAGAGCAACGAGACTACATGATGAATATAACAGGCTGAATATTCGAGTACCTAGTTAACGTTAAAGTGGGATTTTTATTAATGTGTTGGCGATAGCATTAACGTCGTAAGTACGATCGTACGTTTCATATCATTTTATGGATAATAGCTATTTCGCTATAAATCGCTGGATCGAAACGTACCGTTAGGAAATTCTTGAAAATCGATTACGCAATAACCCGATTTCGCAATTCCTCTTACCAGAGGAAATTTCAGTGGAGCTAAGTTTCGTGTTTTATTGTTACAAGTTTCTGTTCTAATTCTCGATTCTGTTCTCATTTAGTGTGGTTATTAAAGCGTTCAACTAGATATGAAAATCATCGAGGCATATTTGGTTTGAATAAATATCTCGATCTTTTGTTTGGAATGTGAAATAATTAATATCTTTTTGTTCGAATAAAACTATGTAACTTTTCACCGGGAAAAACTTTAATGTATGTACATATAGAAAATAATATAAACCGACAAAGTATCTCTTTAGAAAATAATGAATGTATATACAATGGTTCGAGTTATTTGAAATCCATTCTTCGAATGTATTCGTAATATAAATCTGATTAGAAATTAGTTACGATTAGTATCTTTAAATTGTTTCGTATATTTCGTATTGGAAAAAAATAGATTAAATTATTCGACGTTATACATTTCTCTTTCGAACAAACGTTCAAAAGAAATGAAGAAATAGATTTTCTATAAATAAATCGTACGGACACTCGATGATCGTTGCTCGTTGTTTTTTTTTTTCTCTTTGTAACGCTTTCCTCGTTCATTGGCTCTCTCTTGACTCTGTTCCGCCATCATAGGATTTCGATATTGCTTTCTGGATTAAATAAAAAAGTCTGCCATTATTCTTCCCTTCGTCGCTTCTCTCATAAGGTCGTAAAGGTATTACCGCGCGAGACATTACCGTGTCATAGATTAATCTTATCTTATAATTAATTCTTAAGTATAACGAAAAAGAGTAAAGGGACGAGCGATTAGAGAGAGAGAGAGAGAGAGAGAGAGAGAGAGAGAGAGAGAGAGAGAGAGAGAGAGAGAGAGAGAGAGAAAAGGTCATGAATTGATAATAGATAGATAAATAAATTCTTATCAAGTCGATATTAATAAGCCCGGCATTCGAGAAACGTTCTCATTTTTAAAAATGGGAAAAGGATGAAATGTCGAAAGGAAAAAGATAGAGAGAAGGAAAGAGAGAAGGAAAATTGTCGCATTTGTATGCAAGAACGTTTTTGCGGTGGCAGCTTCTTTCTAAAAGTGGCTTTGCTAAGGCGAACGTGGCAAGTGAAAGAGTGGGGGTAAAAGAAAAAGAGAGAAAGAAAGAAGTATAAAGACAAGGGGTTGCAGACACGTTGCTGGCAGACATGGCCAAAGATTATGCCAGAGCGTAGGCAATGGGCGGCGCCGTGCACAGCGGGTTTCGGGTAGGAAAAAGAAGGGGATGCTTTTGGCTTTTCGTACAGTTAACGTTAGCTTCCATTTGCCCCAAGGCATTCGTCACCCCCGTGCCCTTTAAACGTAAAAGAAGAAGAGAAAAAGATTCTCTGGGAATACGATAAATGTCTTCGAGATTATTTACGATCTTTGATATCTTTAAATAAGATTTATCTGGAAATATATATATATATATATATATATATATATATTTATTTTCATTTCGATATTTATAAATATATAATATACTAATATAAATATATAATATACTTTCGATACTTATAAATATATAATAACATCCAGATTCTTTCTTGATGAAATAAACGATTAATGTAAGTTGTTATTACTATCGATTCTTTATAGAATCATTCAATATTTTAAAAACATTTAATATTTTTTCAATTCTGGCGAGTAAAAACGAAAATGATAAAAAAAAGAAAAATGAGGAAAAGTAATTTTCAAAGAAATACGAAGGAAAATCTCCATCGCGTTTGATGGAATTATCCGACCATTCGATAATACCATTGACATCCTTTAAAATCCGACTTTCACATAGGGCTTACCGTTCGCAAACGGAATTCACTTCATAATTTGTTTCGGGAATCATTTGGCTCTCGGTTCAATCTTTTACTCATCTGCTTTAATTCCCTTTTCCTATTTTTTTTTCTCTTTCTTTCTTTTTTTTCTTTCTTTTTTCTCTCTTTCAATCTCCTATCCCTTTCAACGATTGATTAAACGTTTCGAATGTAGAAATCCATATACGAATGCGTTAATATTAAATTTCGATATTAAATGATCGTTGATTAAGTAGAATAAAACGTTATTAAAAATTCGTTTTAATAACTTATTTGATTCTCATATTTGAAAATAATTTAATTTTTATATTAATCTCATGTAACGTAATACACATCGTATTATATTTATTCTTCGATCTACGTAGAAAATTTCACATTGCATTATTATTTTGAACATAGAAATGGCATCATATTTTCGAGCAGCTCGATCGAACTGGAAAAAGATTTTATTTCGTTCTGGAGGCACCCGCGTGGAATATATCTCCCAAGTGGACCTGTGGACCTCCTAACGCTCACTCGCGATACCTACGTGTCACAACTTTTCATATTCCTTCTTTTTATTTCGAATTCACTGGTTCGCTTTGCGAAGCAGTCGTGGTAAAAGGAATTCGAAGAGAAATCGGAATTCAGGTCGCTCGGTGGAACGTATCTTTCGACTCGACCTCTGCTTTCATCGCTCTAACTTTTGTCCTTTTTCGCGAGAATTGTAAAAGCGTCGAACATTGGAAGGACACTATGGAATTTTTTTCATATCGTTCTATATAACGAAAAAAAAAAATATATATATATATATATAATAAGAAATATATTAAAAAGGGAGAAACTTGTTTTTTTTTTACAAACGCGTCGTCACAATTCCTTCAAATTTACTTCTCGATCTTTCGATTTCTTTTCGATTAACATACCTGATAACACGATGAACTCTGAGATCAAAATGTCGGAAAATAAAAAATAATCGATCGACATTTTGTCAATTTCCGAAAGAAATAAACGTTCGAGACATTTGTTTCAGTAACAGATAGGTGACTATTATCAATTGTAAGGTAGAGGGAAAAACATTAGAGAAGGGAAAAATCATGCAATTTTTTGTAATTAAAAAAAATATTTATATATATATATATATATATATATATATATATATATATATGATCCTTCAGTATTGTCAAATTTTTTCTGGTTTTGGCTTTTGTTCTTCATCTTCCATTCATGTCTCTTTCTCTCTCTCTCTCTCTCTCTCTCTTTATCTTTCTCCTTCGTTCTCTCTCCATCTTTCATGCAGCAGCCCGTCAAGCTCGTTCTCTCGTACCTCGAATGAAGATAAACGACGATGGTCGTTGACTCGCGGTTTAACTATACTTTACCATACTCCATGCGGTGATTGATCACGGGAAATCTATCGGATGAATAGATTATGGCTGTAATCCTTAGGAAGATGCATAGCTGCGAAGTACGTATTTTAGACTAGACGCTTGATTTTCTTTTCTTTTCTTTTCTATCTTTTCTTTTCTTTTTCTTTTTTTTTTCTTTATAAAGAATCGACGTAGATTTAGTCTATTTATAGTAAAGGATATTGGGATAAAAAGAACAATCATCTCTTAAGACGATTCTTAACGAATTATTACTTCACATTAAACTTCTTTATAATTTTATTCGAAACAATTTTTTTCTGCCTCGATATATTTTATACTACATTATCTACGCGTTAAAATTATTAATGTAGTAATAAATATAGTCCTTGAAATTTGTATGATCGTTGACATAATAATTACGATATCTGACACGAGCATTGCATAATCGTTAAGTTAATATTGGGTCTTGTAGTGGTAGGTTCAATGTGGGTGGTAATAACCATATCATTGAAAACTCTACTCCAAACGACCATTATCTGTTACGACCAGTATTTTCCTGTCGTTACGATGTACCGTGTTTTTTTCCTTTTCTTTCTTTTTTTTTTCTTTTTTTTTCTTTACTCCAACCCTATTCTAACGAGCAACTCTCTGACCAAACCGCGTTACATGACGAGCAAAGAGAGAGAGAGAGAGAGAGAAAGAGAGAAAGAGAGAAAATGAATTTTTATTTCATGTGTACGTTTAATTCGTACTCGGTTATTTATTTTTCGAAGCGAGAGATCGTCACTAGCAATTTGTTAAACTAGTTGATAACATTAATTAGCTCGTACTTCACAACGAACCGCAGCCGTCAAGTCGCGACGATTTGGCTCGTGGATTTTAAATAAAAATTGAATTTCCCGAGATACCTACCAACGTGCCAGCCGATCGATCGTCACTTGCCACAGATGAAGTGATTTTAAAAAGGGAGATAAAAATGTGAATGGAAAAATAAAATATGCTATAAACGAATGAAAAGCTTCTTTCGGAGAATCGACTGAAAATTCGAATTTTCCCTATCTATGGAAACGCGTATCGGATTCTTATTGGCTTTCCCATTTTCTCTCTCTCTCTCTTTTTCTCTCTCTCCCTTTTTGTCCCATTACTTCCTTTCTCTTACTTCCGATAAACGAACATCTTGACCTGCTTTGATCATGTTCGTACTTTATTACCAATCAGTGTTCGCGACGCACGAACGAAACGAAGTAAAAATTTTTCCCCTTTTTTGCATCCCAAGTTTTTCATCTTCCGTAGCTATAAAAAAAAAGGAGAAAAAAAAAGAAGAGAAAAACTTTCGATCAAAAAAAAAAGTACTGCGTTTCACGTTCAAGTCTTTATTCCTGAATCAAGATTTGTTGTGATAAAATCTTCTAACTGCAAAGTTTCATATATGTGTGCCGTGTACATGTGCAATTATGTATACTCTATATAATCGAAGTCGAAATGCGTTGACGTGTTAGCTCGCACAGAGAGCCGATCGATTTTCCAGCTCGGCTCTTCGACAACACCGTCTTCTTGCGAGTTTTCCTGAAAATCGGAATTGGCTCTGCCACTTCCACTTGGTTGAATCCGGTAAGCATTTTCACATTTTCGAGTCGAGCACGGTTATTTCGAGCGAGGCCTTCTCATCGGTCCGATGTTTCATGAACCTCGATGGAGGTATTCTCGCTTAAGAAAATATTAGATTTTTAGACCGATCGTCGA
The DNA here is from genome assembly GCF_014466175.1 of Vespula pensylvanica. NCBI lineage: Eukaryota > Metazoa > Arthropoda > Insecta > Hymenoptera > Vespidae > Vespula > Vespula pensylvanica. Next base: position 2,995,959 of record NC_057686.1, read on the forward strand.
GATTAAAAACAGGTAGATCTGTGAAAAAAATTTAACGCGATTTATAATTTAGGCTATCTTAGGGATATAGTATTTAATATCCTTTTTTTCTATTTTTTGTTTTCCTGATATCATTTTATTTTGTTATATTATTTGCACGCAAGATACAATCGTATAACATTTTTTAAATTAAGTTTTTTACCATAAATTAGAAATATTAAAGATATCACCTTTATGATCAATCAATGATTCTCACCGAATGTACTCTTTACTTCACGAAGAATATTATTAAGTCACGTATTCGGTCAGGTTTTACGAGCTAGTTCGAAAATAATCTCGCAAGACTAATCTCGTCGTTCGAAGCAAAAGATATACTCGAACGTCCCATTGGGATCACATTTTTCGTAGCTAACAAAATCGTAAGATATCCTTTGTATCCAGTATTCCCTAGGGTGAAGCCAATTAACCAGTTTGCCTTTATCTCATGGCGCGATATCAAACGCATCGTCGAAACGTCAGGACGTTCCTCTTTGTGCGACACAATACAGACCCTTCCTTCTAACCTCTCTCTCTCTCTCTCTCTCTCTCTCTCTCTCTCTCTCTCTTTCTCTTTTTGTATCTTCGTTTTTCTTCAAGTTTCTCCTTCCTCTTTTCCTTTTACTAGAAACTTTTCCTTCCTATTTCTCCGGAGATGACGGAATCCACATCTTTTGTTCGACCTTACCCCAGGCCAAGTTGTAGCCTTTCCTTTTCTCTATCCGTGACGCGACATTAAGCCAAGAAAAAAGCACCTAGCACGCGTGGTTTCGCCATAGTGAAGGTTGACGTACTCGTATTATATCCGAGAGACGTCATTAAACGAATGCAGAAAAGGAATCTGATAGACCGATGTGAATTCTCTCTTTACAATAGATTCATTGCGACTTGAATGAATGAAGGTCTCTTGGTGTCTCGTTAAATTGGGAAAAAAGAAAAAAGAAAAAGAAAAAACAAATCAAAAAAAAAAAAGAAAAGAAAAAGCCAAGAAAAAAAAAGAAGGAATAAGGGAAAGGGAGAGAAATAAAGATAAGGTTTTCTTGATGGTTAAATAACGTGGTTGACGATAAAGACGTATATTTCTATACTTTTTAAATATCGCGAGGGAGGTATTTATGCGTGCTTCGTTGAAAATTTAAAGGACGATTAAATATAACTAAATATTTACGAAGAAATTTTTTTCGAAGTCGTTTCGTCGGCTATCGTCCTTGAAATCGTCCTTCGAATAAAAAAGTAAATAAAGAGGAATGGATCGATAGTTGGAGAGGGGAGAAGTAACAGGAGGTGGAGAAGGTAAGAACGGAGAGAAAATTCGAGCTTCGCGAAAATACCAAATATCCGTCAACGTGCTTCGAATCGAGCTCAATCTTATTTGGCTTCATCTCCATAAATCCCCGCTAAATTTGAACGCGCTTGAACGAAAGATATCTGTCTCTCCTTTATCTATCTATCTCTCCTTCTATCTCTCTCTCTTTCTGTGTGTGTCTCTCTCTCTCTCTCTCTCTCTCTCTCTCTCTCTCTCTCTCTCTCTCTCCCTCTTTGCTTGCGAAGATGGGTTCTCTTTAGAAATTTCCAAAGCTTCGACTAGGAAGGCCTGAGGAGGATAGAAATAGAGGGAGAGAGAGAGAGTAAAAAAGAAAAAGGTTGACGACACATATATGTACATGTATATACCTATATACGTATACAAAGGATATGAGTGTGTGTATGTGTGTATCATTTTTTTTCTTTTTTTAAAAGGTCCAAGAAAGGTGGGTGGAAAACCAGTAGGCAATTTGAAAGATATAACGGCTTACGGTCTGACCTTCTATCGTATCTATCTACATACAAAGTCGTAAAATAAGTTTATCCTTTGAGCATTTCGTCACACTTTAGATAATTCTTAACGGATAGCGTTTATCGACGTTCGATATCGGGAAGAAAAAAATATGTTCGTATTAGAGTATTAAAGACGACGAAAAAAAATATTTTTTTTCAGAGATTTATAAAAAGGTCAAGATCGTGTGTGGATTTTTCCTCTCTCTTTTTTTTTTTCTTCTTTTTTAGATATCCCTTACAAATATTTTCCATATAAACAAATCTGATCTCATTTCACGGGGGATGAAAATCATCGCGCACGATATATTTTCCATCTTCGTCTGTTCCGAATGAAAAGCACTAAATCAGGAAATAAAAATCCCTACTGTAGAAGGAGTACTTTGCGACGAATTTACGACAAAGGCAGCGTCTACCTTCTGGTCCAGATCTGCTCGGAAACTTATTTATTTAAAATTCCGCTCTTTCGTCGTGAGTTTCGAAGTAATTCCATCAAAAGTATGCTCGGCATTTCGTGAGAAGTTATTAAAGAGCTCCCGTCTCGAACAGTCGTGTCCTTTATTGACGTTCATGACACGAAATCTTTTTTCTCCCTTTCTTTCTTTTTTTTTTCTTCTTCGAATCTTCGAATCATCGCCAATACGTAGATATAAGTAGATGCTATGAAATGTTGGTACTTTTTCAAAAATCATGCTTACATTTAGCGAGCACGTAATACGAGCATGAGACACAGCATCTTACGAAAGATCGAACGTGCGTTTATGCATCTTTCATGACACGTTTCTGCGTCTTTCTCGCACGTCCGCTCGTTCGCGTGCAACGTTAACTTAAAATATTCAGAGGATTTTGGTATGCGAAGTAAGTCCTCCACCGAGATGCATTTATTATTAAAGAAGCGAGATTCGTAGTCGTAGGTCCGATCCTCCCGAATGTTTTTACCGCTAAATAAAAAGGGAAAAAGAATAGATCGTTCTATCTCTAAAATTGTTTTCTTCAACTTCCGACTTCTATTCTCTTTTAATGCTTTAAGCGTGGAATGAAATAATTTTTTTCCCTTCTTTCTTTCTTTCTTTCTTTCTTTGTTTCTTTTTTTTTTCTTTTATCTGGAAAGCGCTCTTTGTTAAGTTCTTCTGAAATGTAGAAGGATCCTTGACGAAGAGATACTTTTTTACATTTATGAATATTTCTTTTAAGAATGTATTACAGATCCTGAAACAACATCCGACATTTAGAAATGCGAATGCTGGCTGAACAAAGCATGCGTATCGTGAGTGGAAATGAAACAGCTTCGTAGTAAACGTTCTGAATAAGACTTGCTTGCCATATAGGTCATCGATTTTCGAACACCAGTTTCTATCGACACTCGCCTGAGAATAAATAAAAATAGGACTTGAAAATGTTCTTCCCCCTGTATTAAAGCGAGCTCTGAGTTATCACTGGCACGTTCTCGAGTATTACACGACAGTTCGTTCGGTTCGTTTTATAGCGTCGAAAATATTTTTCGATTTGATTAGAAACGTTGAAACGTTGATAAAGAAAATCACACATTCGTTTCGAATATACGATTGATTTATTATAATCGATTATTGTAAACGTAAAGTATATTTTAAAACGTATTATTCTCAAAGAGAATTCAAAGTGTACTCGTTTATCGGAATCACAATGAGGCGTAATATTTATAAAGATTCGATGAATCATTTTATTTTATTTCTCTGAATGATAACAATGCTTACAAAATAAACAATTACGAGTTTCGTTTTATAATATCTATCATCTTTATTATCATCCGAACGCTTTTTAACTTCCTATGTGCTTTCTTTGTGCGATTAACGTAAGGCGTCGATTCCGAGCATCAAAGTAAATGCAAGATCGTCTTCGATGCAAATCAAGCTTTTTTTTCTTTCTCCGTTTGACTTTCTTTCTCATTTTACAAGAAAAACTATTAATGCAGTCGTGGTCGAAAGGATTATTAAATGTCTCTTAAGATCTTCTATTTGTCGCCGCAAAACGACAGTTTCATTCGAATTACTTGTGGAAGTTATTGCCGATCAATAAATTTATCTTAAACGTGAACGTTCACAAAACTGTAATACTTGTCGGAACATTTGTTCGATATTAAATAAAAACACAAAAAAATATATAAATATTTTCAAAAGTTTGTTAGAAAAATATTCTATTGTCTCTTTATACAGATTTTTCATTAATTTTTCGACTGCGTTCGTTCGATTAAAAACAAAAAAAAAAAGAAAAAAAAAACAAAGGAAGAAAGAAAAAAGAAAAAGAAGAATAGATTAATATGGAACAACGATCTAAATAAATTAACTATACGTAACATAAATTCGTACATATGTTTCATCTCGGATCATTAATATCAGAAAATACGATATGGCAGGTGTTAGTAACAACATGTCAAACGAAAGATAAACAAGTGAGAAATTTGATGCATGCAAATATCATATATTTTGTGATTATTATATGATCAATGTGCGATTCGAGTAGTCTCTTTCGTTTGACAACTTTGCAAACTGGAAAATGCCAACGTAATTTGCATCCGATTAACATGGATTTAAAGTTGGACGAACTTTATAATCGTTATTAAAAGAGGAAGAGAGAGAGAGAGAGAGAGAGAGAAATAAGAAGAAGGACTAAAAAAAGAGAAAAGAAGAAAAAAAAACAAAGAAAGAAAGAAAGAAAGAAAGAAATGAAAAAAATATTAGACAGGAATTGATGGAACGTGAGAGTTGAAAGCTTTCGAGCGTGAGGTTAACGCGTGGATAAGAAAGGAACCGGCTTAGAAGAAACTAGGAAGAAGGGAAAGAGTTGACTTGTAGGGGTGAAAAAGTGAAGAACAAAGTTTAATACTTTCTAACGTCCGAGTTAGAAGAAAGCTACGTGCTTTCGAGCTCAAAGCTTACGAAGGAAACGAGAATTTTCTTTCTACGCAAAACTTTTCTTTCCCTTTTCTCCTATTTTTTTTTCTTTTTTTTTTCTCTTTTTCTTCTTTTTCTGTTTTCACGTGCGTATTGTACAAATATATACACTTAAGTACATACTCCTATGCACTTAAATTCTATCTAAGTAAAATTCCTTTGAGAAAATTCTATTTTCTCGGTCGTAGTATATTTTTTTTCTTTCTTTTTCTGCCAAAAATTCGTGAATCTTTGAAAGAAAACGAACATATTTTTATCGTCGAAATTTTAATCGTCGAAAATTTGTTTCATTCTTAGTCTCATTCGTTTTCTCTCTTTCTTCCTTTCTTTCTTTCTATCTTTCTTTTTCTTTGTCTATCTCTTTCTTTTCTTTCCTTTTCCTCCCCGTAATTGTCCGAAAGGTCTTTCGTAGATTTTCGGGATGAAAAGAATCCGTTCGGAAGTCGTAACCCTCGTTCTACATTTTTCCCCTTTTTCTATGTTTTCCCGTATTCGTTTTGTTCTCGTTAACGAGAGGGACCAGCTGGAAAACAAAACGTTTTTGTCGCCGGAAGAACAATGTTCCGGTCTGCGAACACGCTAGCGCGTACTGGACCGAAAGGGTTTCTCTTAGAATATCGTTTTAGTTTTTACGCGTGTAACGCTAATGAGCGAGGCAATCCGTTCATTCTATATGCTACATCAGCCTGATAATAACTTGTACGTCGATCATTCTCGTTTTTTATGAGAAAAATAAAAACTATACGATCATGTCATTAAGCTCTAAGAAAACAAATCACTTAAAATTTTACAAAAAAGAAGAAAAAGAAAAGAAAAAAAAAAGTATCGCTTATTTTCAACGTTTATCGTCATCACGATCATTGTATTGGTTTTTGATTATAAGTTATTATTATTGTAGGCATATAATTCACGTTGATCGTTTATGATATTTTGTCTTTTTCTTCATTTTCTTTTTTTATTATTATTTCATTGTCGAACGTAATCATTTATTACTCTTCCATCTTTTATTTCATTCTTTGGTGCTTCTCTCATCTCTCGAGGGTATCTTTGATTTCCTTCACTTTGCAAGTATAACTATTTCAAATCCTATTGTAACATTATATAACTCTTCGTACTACTGTCTCTTATTCGATTTGAAAAATTTTTCAACTCTCACCGCAGAAAAGGTTAGTGAAAAAGATGATGAGATGAAAGGAGGCATGTAGAAGGAGATAGAGAGAATAACAGAGAGGAAGAGATCAAATTCGCAAAAGTTGATTATATTTCAAGAATTAAAAGATCTCCCCATTGAATTTCATTGTAAAATAATTTTAATATATCTAGAAAAAGGAACAGCTGTTCGAACGATTGCATCGACTTTACTCTCATTCCATTAAAACGTTAATACAAAAATGTATGGTCTATCTAAATATTACTAACACATATCAACGGATAAAAAAATTTTGCTCTTACAACGAGATATCATATGGATATGTATGTATATGTATATATATATATATATATATATATATATATATATATATATATATATATGAATGCATGCAGATGGATAGGTGATAGATACATACGTCTGATCACTTTTATGTAGAACAAACCATTCGTTTGCGTTTTTTTTATCTCGATTCATGATCGGACATGTAACGCGTTACCTTTGACGATTAAAGTCGGATATATTCTTTGTAAATATATCTCACGAATACCAGATTCATGTACAGATATCTTTAAAAATAAAACGTAATTTCAGTAGTCTTTCAAATTAATTTCCTTCGATCAATATTTTTTTACAATATTTTATATATACACGTTTCAGATATTAAGTTATTATTCATTCAAAAAATTAAACGAATTGAAATGATTTATATTCCAACGAAGGCCAACGATTTTAAATGATCGAATTCTCTTAAGAGAGCAAAATAATCAATCAAGAATATATTTATTTATTAGCTGTTTGTGCATATAGATCGAAAAAATGAGGAAGCTTCGAGGAAAAGAAAATAATAATATATAATCGCGAGAGAATTTTAAATAATCGATAGTTTTGTTGAAAATACAGAGAGAGAGAGAGAGAGAGAGAGAGAGAGAGAGAGAGAGAAAGGAAGAGTATGAAAAAAAAAAGAAAAAAATTTGCAAGATCGAAACTTCGCAGCTCTGAGAGCCATTTTCTCTTGGTGATGGATTATTCCGACATCGAAAATAAAAACTTTAAAAACAATCAACGAGGACTTTATTGTATTGACAAACGAATACTGCATTATTTCATTATGCTTTTCGACATGTTTGTAAGAGAAACAAAAAAAAAAGAAAGAAAAAGGAAAGCTATAGTAATTTTCGTTTATTTTAAACTTGGTAACCACAGTCGTTGGTACTCACTATACAAAATTTGCCTCGTAGTCGAGCTTTCGACATAATTTTATTGACTGTAATTTGAAAAGCCAGCTTCGTGAACAGACTGCTATGCTTTACCTATGTACCTTCACGTCTACGGATATACGTTATAGTACTACGTTTGAACGTACATACGTACGTATACTATTAACATTTCAAAATGTGCTTACGCGCGTTCCTTCTTCCATTTTTTTTGCTTTTTTTTTCTTATTATATATTTCTATCATTTCTTTTTCTTTTTCTCATTTGCAATTTCGAGTCACGCAACATATGGATTTATCTTTTACGTGTCGCTTTTAAACGTTACTCAATCGAGATGTAGATCGAAACGTCTTGAAAATTGAAAATGATTACGTAGACGCTCGGTTATATCATTTTGATCGGAATAACGTATCTGTCTTTCCTTATATTTTATTTATTTATTTATTTATTTTTTCTTTCCAAGAAGGAAGAAAACGTGATGTTTTATCTTTCGCTATTCTGTCGGTTTCATAAAGAAAATGGTAGATATGTTGGAAGATACATTTCCGAGTTTCAGCTCGTCCTTTCGGTGAAAGATCATCGGAGAGGAAGAAAGTATTTATAGGATCGTTCGATCTTTCTCAATCCCAGTAGAAGTATCCGCCATAGAATCTACGCTCGGATAGACGTTCTTCATGACGGCACGCACTCGCTGAGAATGAAAAAGATTTTTCTTTCTTCCGTTTCTCGAGAGAAACGAGAATCGCCCGCATCCTTTTTCTATGCTTTCCGCGTGAAAGAAAGCCGCGGACTCTATCGTGTGGAGAAAAAAGAGACACGAAATAGGAGTGTGGGAGAAGGGAAGGTAGATAAATTGACGTCATGTAGAAAAGGATAACATAGGTACGAAACGAGTAGGCGGAGTTCGAAAAGAAGAAAAGAAAATGACGGTGACAATCGAGTTTTCATTTTAACGTTAACAGGTTCTACGATCGCAAGAGAGATAAAAAAATTAAAGAGAAGAAAAAGAGAGACAGAGAGAGAGAGAGAGAAGAGAAAATTCAAGTTTTCTTCTTTGTCTTTCCAATATTGTCTTTCTTCGAAAAAATCGAAAGAAAAATTTCGCAAGTTTCCTCAAGTCTGAATCTGAGACTTTCATGACTATAGCAGATTCGAATCGTCGTCGAAGTGGCTCCATTAACTTAAATCACGCGTACCTTTCTCGTTTCTCCTTCATTTCTCTCGTGTTATTCTCCTTTCTGTCTATTTCTTTCCGGCAAACTTATATACATAGATAGTACGTGATTACGGTAGACAGAATAGAAGACATTTACATTTTCGTTCGAGTCATCTTCTACTTTTATACGCTAGTAACTAGTAATTGTAAGATTTGCCTTATTCATAGATGAATCGAGTATTCGTTCCTTTCAAATTTTCTTTCGTTATCGTTAAGTAACTTTGTCTATGTAGTTTTATATAATTCATGTATTTACATACATATATACATACATACATATATATATATATATGTATATATATACGTAGGTACTACGAATAATATATTATACAGTTATATACCTTCGCGCAACATCAAAAACGATCGATATAATCCGCTTTTGCATTCTGTAAGCGGGTTTTCTTCACTCAGATATCACATACGTACGTTCGAGTGTTACATCGCGCTCGTTCGACCGTTAAAATAAAATCTATTATCACTTTCGACGTGTTTTATTTTTACAAATGTTTTTTTTTTTTACAAGTTTTATATACCTCCGAAAGATTTGTGGTTTGATCGTAAAATCATTCGCATGGAAATTTCAAATCCTCATTTGATGTTGAATAATTTATTACGCATTTATATGCATTTTTGATATTGTTAAAAAGTAAAAAGGAAAATACAATAAGATAAAGAAAAATAAATTGAGATGAAAACGTGATAAAATATAATCACATTTGACAAAAATTATGGTCGGTAATAATCGAAATAGTATTTATTTATACTATGTATATGATACGTAGTTTATTGTATATGCGTACATACGTATATCTGTAATCTACAACAAAAACAAATACTACGACGAAATTAAAATTGTACAATAGGGCATATCGATGAGCTCTAGCGATTGTTTACATATACACACATATATACATCTCGCTAGTATACGCGAAACAGGCTTGACACCAACAACCTTGTTTAAACTGGAGCACTCGTAAACAGATCTTTGTCCTTCGGTCAAGGTTCTCTAACAGAGGAGCTTTCGCTTCTCATTCAGTCTTTGTGTAACCTCCGAGCAACGTACAAGTAGGATCAAACAAAGGAATATTTGATCAGAGCCTGAAGGTAATTTTTAATTTATTTCTATCCATTTTATGTAGTAACAGCAAGATCACAATTATTCGCTCCTCTTATTTCTACATATTTAAAATACGTTTTTACCGACTTAGATAATAATGATTAATACGAAAATAATTACGATAGGATCTTACGTAATTTATACCTATATACTGATCTGCGTCATTTTACGTTTGTATCTGCGTTTCAATTTCCGTTCGCACGGATCTTTCGAATAATGCTTTTTCGTACTTATATAGACAAAGAAAAGTTATAGTAAAGATAAAGAAAAACGCGATGGTAAATACATAAAATTTGAAAATTTTGTCATGATTCACCGCAAGGTTCAGTGATTTCGTAGATAAGGTTAGCGAATTTCAATTTACGAAGATGGAAAGACTCGAACGACATTGGTATGTCTCCAGATAGGATTTAAATTGCATTTTGATGCGGACTTCGTACAGCAATCACAATGTAATGTGGGAAGCAATGAAAAGGAAAATGAGCTAAGAGAGAGAATTAGATCGAGCGTTTGCGAGAGAGAAACAGAGAGAAAGAGAGAGAGAGTAACATATTTTTTTGACCCAACCAGTCATAAATTCCATCTCATTCCCCTGGTTCCCGACCAATCACATAAACTTAGTTACATTTTTACATTAACGATCTTTTCCCATTTCTCTTCGATGATTTAACGTACTGAGATTTATTTTTTCAATCTATAGAACTTACGAAACACTTTTGGAACTCGATAGAACGTAATTTGCAGCAAAATTTTACGATATTTCATAAGCTTACAAATGGAATTAATGAAAATGTATTCGTTGAAATTTATTAAATTTATTAAATTTATTTTTATGCGCGCACACATACACATTTATATGATTACATTTATTAAAATTTTCAATGAATATCACGTAATAATAAAAATCGATTTGATGAATAGAATCGAGTAAATATCTATTGAAAAATATTTAGTCGCAACAAGGTGACCTTTGCATTAGATATTTAGCGTACTTTTTCAATGAATATCACGTAATAATATTTTGTCGTTAATAGTATATAATAATAAAATTCGATTTGATGAATAAAATCGAGTAAACGTCTATCGAGAAACATTTAGTTTAGTAGATAAGGTGACCTCTGCGTTAGATATTACCGTACTTTATCTCTATTGTTATATTAACGAATCTGTTGCGATCAATACGCAAAAGTGACGATTAGTTTTATTAGTTTTCCTTCTCTATAAAATTTTATTACGATACCTATGATTATAGACAATATATTTTGATTAAATTCATTCATTAAATGTAATGAAGATTATCATTAATTGGATAAAAATTCAATAGTATCGGGAAAAGCGTTAGTTTAACAATAGATTTAAGCTTGAAGGAAGATTAAGAGCCACTGATTTAGAGAGGATGTTGGATACCACACCATCGAAGAATCCGATTCGCGAGGGATAATTGCGGAACGTTAGCGGGCGACATAGCGAACGTAGTTCCATTGTTCTACGCTTGGAATTGGCAAATACGAAACTAGGAAGGAGCGTCCTTTACCTGGAAATGAATCGATGAGTCGAGGACGCGTGATTTTGATGAACTCGTTAATGAGATTTGAGATTATATGAGAAAGAGAAAATCAAGAATACATAGAACAATTAAAAGACGTTCATCGTACGATCGGATAACGATCGAACGTATTAATATCGAATAGATATCATTTTATTACTTTATTTCGAAATTATATTGTCGTCGTTTTCATATAATTGTTCGATTAAAAGATAACAGGTACAGTTAGTTAGTATTTTTAGAAGAGCAATCTTTAATATACCTTACCACCTCGTTAAAATCTTACATTTTGCTACACTCGTTACGGATTCACTTAAATTTCGAGATGAAGTAAAATTTGCGCATGAAAAGCAAAAGGGACAGAGACGGAGAGAGACGAACTTTCTACGATCTCGTTGAGAACTTATAATATATATATATATATATATATATATATATATATATATATATAGCGGCGTCATAATAATAAAACTCGAAATACACATCTTTTAGAAGAGATTCTTCGTATTTTCACGGATCTCTTCGTTCGTTAATATTCTTATATCAAGTTTAATAGAAACTCGTGTATTACGGACAACTCGAAAGTCTCTTAAAATTTAACAAGAATATTTCAAAAGTGAAAAGCAAAAAGCGTAATGACAAAAAGGAAGTATTAAAATTTCCTTTGTTAGTTATTAAGTTATAAGTGTAGTAAAACTGCGAGAGCAAATAGGGATGTATGAATTTTGTATAACAAATAATACCTGTCGATACGGTCGAAGAATTTTCGCGAAGCGTCGTGCTGGCATTCAAAGCACTTGGACGGTAATCTTTCCAGATTTTACTTGAAAAAGAATTTTCCAAACTTCAATTTGTCGATTTATATATATATATATATATAAACACACACATACAACATTCACTTGACCATTTCATTCGACATAAAGCTATTTTTATTCGTGTCAAGAAATTGCGAGGATCGTACGTATTACTTAGATTTTCTTATGTGTTTTCTCAAACGTATTCTTTATCTTGCAAAGAATATTTCACTTCGATAAAAATCCATCGTATTCGTTTTATCGAGATATATCATGAATGGAAATAACAAAAAGGATTCGCAAACTTCGACGATCTCGAACTAGGTACTTACGTTCTTCCAGAATTTTCATAAGAGAAAAGTAATCCTCAGTTTCTCGAATGATTCGCACGCGCGATATTTCGAGATTACTTGGTGAAAATTCCCAAGAAAATCACCTTTGAATCTTGGCGACAAGTAATTTCAAACTCCTCAGTCAAAAGGAAAGAGCGTGCAACCACGACGGTCTCTTCTTGTTGACAACAGGAAACTCTCTCATAAAGCTTGCTTTCTAATTTATTCCAAATTTATTAGAGAAAGTACAGAGTCGCGCGGAATCGCATTACGGAATTAACTTTTCGAACTTCCGAAGATTCCATGGTAACATCACCCGATGAACTTTCAAAGAAACCTTTTCTCTTCTTCTTTCATCATCCCTCTATCTCTTTCTCTTTTTTCTCCATCTCTCCTTATTCTTCACTCCACCTCAAGTAAGCGATATCAATCCAGTTAATTTTATTTTTCCTAAATGTAATCACAAAAAAGAAGATCATCCTTAATTAATATTAATTATTTTATACCGCTCGTTGATTTCTTACATTTATAAATTTAATATTAAATTTCTGATATCAAACTCTTTTTCCAAGCGTTTTATCAAATCGTATTTTTATTTTTTTAAATCGATGCGTCGTCTAGGAAAAATGGAGAACAAAAAAAAAAGAGAGAAAAAGATAGAAAAATTTGATTCGATTTAACGTAGCAATGTTCAATCGCCTTTGCGAGATATATTGTGTGTATGTATATATATATATATATATATATATATATATATATATACACATACACATATCTAGGAAATTTCATGCTTCACCTGCCGACCTACATGATTACGTAAACATATTGATTAGGATTCAACAGTCACAGGCATCGAATCGTCTGTGTACGATGGAATCAACAGCGCGCGACGTCATTGAATGCGTCGATACTACCACATACATTTATATACGTATCCATATGAACGTGTGAACGTGTATACTCGGTCTGTGGACAAATTGAAGAGTGACGAGGTATTGTTACACGTTGAGCGAATTACGGAGAAAAGCTGAGAGAATGCGAGAGGGATGTAGAGATGGATGGACGTATGAATGAACGAGTGGATAGAAAAAGAGAGTGGGAACATTTTTGGAGATCATATATATATATAATATATATATGTGTGTGTGTATGTGTGTATATGTGTACTTATAGGTATCTATATATATATATATATATATATATATATATATATATATATATATATATATGTAATGAAAAAGAAAAAATAAGGAAGAGTAAGAGAGAGCATATAATATTTTCAATGCACAATTTATTCCTCTAAATGTAAAAAAAAGGAGTCTATAAAAAAGTAAAATTTTATTTGAGATCGATCAAAGGATCTATGCGTATGATTAATAATGTAGCATAAATACTACCCCTTTTAAAAAATTATCTTTTCATCTTCGTATTCTTCATATTTATGATTATTTTATCTTTATTAATCAGTTATGATTCTTCGTGCTTTGAGTCAATTTGAAAAGAAAATTAGAAGAAAGTGAGGAAAAGGTAAATTGACGAGGACGAACGTAGTTGCAAGACGTTCCCATTTAGGTACTTTGTAAATGTTGATTTATATTTGGAAGATTAAATATTCGTGAAAGATAAACAGTTGAGGAAAGCAGTTGAAGTGATCTCATGTTGTTTTCCTTTGCTTTCTACTGAAGCAGCAGCAGCAGCATTCTGGGAGTCCATTCGTAAGAGTAAAAGTTCCATTCAATTTCATTGCTAAAATTTCATTGTAAATATGTAGTAGCGGTAGTATTTGAAATCTTATTCGCATCTATATTACCACGATATGTACATATATTTTATACGTTTTTCATTTTTTTTTTGCAAATTTATTTTCATAACAACGATGATTATAATATTAACGAAATTTGCGAAAAAGAAGAAAAAACGAGGAAAATTCAGAACGTCGAAAGAATTTTTCTAAATGAACTCGAGAAAAAATAACGAGGATAAAACATCGTATTAAATCAAAACGATACATAGTTTTAAAAAACGTACATAGTTATTTACGTCCGTACTTTATCGTTCGTATACCATAAGGATGTTAATTGCAATTTACCGTACGGATGTATCAAACTCATTTTTTTTTTTCTACGTAACTCAGATAATCATAAGATTTAATATTTGCCAAGATAGAAATATCGTTTCGTTCTTTTATCGCTGATTTCTTTTCAAGGAAGGTATACGAGGAAGATTATATAAAGCTAAATATATTTATTTTTCTCAATTACAAACCACCATATATAGTTTCTCTACGTACATATTCATTTTGCATACGGATTCACCGTTGCATTACGAAAAAAGGGAAGAGCGAATATTTATTAACGTTGCCTTTGCTAATGAAACCGTCAAACAATTAAATCCTTAATAATTGCATCGCGAAATGTGTATTAACAAAAGAGATAGAGAGAATGTGTATTAACGAGAGAGATAGAGAAATAAATAAAAAGAAATAGATATACAGTGTAGTAATTATCGAAAAAACACTTGTACTTTATCACGGAATGTATTGTTTTTACTTCTCACATCGTAGAACGAATCGGTAAAAATAATTATTTTCCGATGGATTTTTAATATTTACAAACGTTTCGTAAACTCCATCATTCGTAATTTTCTTTCTTTCTCGTTCTTTCTTTCTCTCTCTATTTGTACATGTATATATATATATATATATATATATATATATATATGTCTATTAACTTTTAAAAAACTAGTTCGTTTTGATCCGTATCTCGCCCTATGTAAAATTCATGTATGTTCACTACTGTCTGTCTTTCTTTTTTTCTGTAGCTCGTTTCTTTTCCACCAAAAATTTTTTTGTTAGCAAAAATATAACATTTCAAAGCCAGAGTAACGTATTTGTTTAAAAGAGTGATTTCACGTATCGCAGAACACTCGGGTAATTACTTTAGTAACGTCAAAGAAAGAAAGAAAGAAAGAAAGAAAGAAAGAAAGGAGATAAAGAGAAAGGAGGAGAGAAGGGTGGAACGACGGAAGAAGAGAAAAAGGAAAAGAAAGAGAGGGTAAAAAAGGAAAAGAAAAAAAGAAATGTACAAAGAAAGGAACCATTCTTCCGTACAACGTAAAGTAGCGTCATTAGATGAATTTTCTATTATAAAAGACCGAGCGGTCGACGACGAGACGTGGATCAAGGGAAAAAGAAGAAAAAAAAAGAAAGAGAGAAAAAAAAAAGAGCGCGCGAGTACTCGAATTTCTCTGTGAAGGAGAGGCAAATGTAACCGGATGAACGAGAGCTATAGAGGAAAAGATAGAAAGGAATTAAGAAAAAAATCTCTGTGTTTCTTCGTAGATATTCGTATATCGTGCAAATATTCATTGCATAAAGTGGAAAGAAAAATGTGTGTGTGTATGTGTGTGTATGTGTGAGAGAGAGAGAGAGAGAGAGAGAGAGAGAGAGAGAGAACAAAGACGAAGTCAGAAGGAAAGGAACTTTTCAAATTAATTAGCGTTAAAGTCGAAACTCAAGAAAGATCACAGGCTCGTAATTTTAAGGCATCGTTGTCTGAAACGTCAAAAAAAGAAAAAGAGAAAAAGACGAAAAGGAAAAGCTACCCTCTCCGTTGTTACAAAACTTCCTTGTTTGACAAATTCCTATGTTCAAATAAAGCTTTCGTTGTACGTTAGAGTTAATAAACGTGCATCGAAGTCATTACGCTTAATAAATAACGATCGTTGATGTGAATGTATAAGTAATTACACATATATACGTATACTTTCTTGTACTGCAGTTGGTGATTAATTAATATCTCTTTTTTTTTTCTTTTTAATTAAACTTTACACAAAGAAAATAACAAATGGTAAACTTTAAGACGAACTTTTGGATCTCTTATCGTCCCTTTAAAAAGGAACTGAAAATTGATACGCGATAGATCTTGCTTGAAAAATATCAAGAAAATGTAGAAAAAACAAAAAAGAAAAAAAGAAAAAAAAATACTCTTGATTGAAATATCGCAATAGAAGTTTTGATATCGACGAAATCATTTTTCACTTTTCAATTTGCCTAGGTCGAATACATACAAGAATAATTAATTATAACCGCGAATTCGAATGAAATCGAGTTAAAGTTGAAAAAAGAGTTGATTAAAAGGAAAGTTTTAAAAATGCTCATTGGTACGGTTTAAAACGATAGAACAAAAGTTTTACCGTTTATTGTTAGTTCGTTCCTCAAAATCAGTTCCTTTTTGTTTACCTCTTTTCTTTTCTCTTTGTTCTTTTCTCCTTTAAAAAGAAAAAAAAAAAAAGAAAAAAAGAATAGATATATCCAAACCAAAGTAATTTTATCTTTTTCTTCTTATTTTTTTCGTTATCTTTATAATTCTTTATTATATATAATCCCTATCTTAATATTCCTCTTCTTCTTCATCTTTATCTTCTTTTTCATCTCTACTTATGGACATTCAGATCTTCATTATTTCCATAAAATAACGACCCTTTACGTAAACCCTCTATGCTTTCCATTCATTGCGTTCTATGAAATGAGTTTCGAGTCTCTCCCCTCTCCTTTTCATCCTAAACACGCATACATTCTAGTTGTGCCATCTGCTAACGGCAAGCGTCTTACTTGTATGTACTTACTTGTTTCATGTAACAGCAACTCTAGTACATAATATCGTCGTACGTAGTGCGCCTTTAAGACCCTTTAATCCTGTAGTAGACGAAGGGAGTATATATGAAATATGAGTCTGACGTAGTCTTGAAAATATAATCGGATGTTCGATATCAAAACCGTGAGGTAAAAAATAAAAGCATAATCATACTCTCCGATAATTTGCGCGAATATTTATATCCATTGCAACACTGGTCATATTTTTTTCTCTCTCTCTCTCTCTCTGTCTCTCTCTCTCTCTCTCTCTCTCTCTCTTTTTTCTTTTTTTTTTTTAGATTGCAATCATCGTACAAAATTAACGAGATTTCTCGTTTGAAAATATGCACATATACCAACGTGTTTTGAATTAAGCAGGCTTTTGAGATGGAATCGCCCAAAGGGAATATTTGGTAGCAATCCATCCGATTGAGTTAAAACCTTTAACCCTGCTGTTTCGTAAGCAGCTTACGTCGTTACACGCTTGAGAAATGATCCGTAGCTCCGCAAGCTCGATAGAATTAAACTATTTCAAATTCCAAATGTTCCGAGTTAAATTAAATATAGTTGGCGTATAGAACGCGCGTTATTACGTCGAACATTTACTTAATTTTTAATCTTATTAGAATAAAGATTACGTTTAGATATCTGGTATATATCGTCTAATAGAAGATACATATCTATTGAGAATATCTATATATAACCTACGTTATATTTGCCATTAGAAATATTATATATCTATATCGATCAATCAACGACGAAGATCGATCCGATAGAAATTGCTCTGTGAGGAGAAACATCAATTATTCAGACTTGGAGGCTCGTTTGAGTTTAACGGCTAAGTATCGACGAAATATCTAAGCTCGGATATTCGAGAGTATCCAAAGGCGCAAGTCCCTTTGTGTTATTACGTAATCTATAATTTAATTCCGAAGGAGACATCGTCGATGGTGATCGTGCACGGAATACAAGTCTGATGAAGCTAGCGAGAGAATCGTGGATCGAGATCGAATTGGAGATCTTGGAACGGTATCAGATCCGAAACTAGAACATAGTCTTCGTTGTCGTCGTAATCGTCCTCGTCGTCATTGTCTCCGAACGAAGGGCCACTCTGATTTTATAAGGGATTAATTAATACCGACTTTGTAACCGAGATTCTATCTAGTTCTTTGTTTAACCTCGTTTACCGTCTTTTCTCTTCTTCTTTTTTGTCTATCTTGCAAAAATGCGATAATGTTACGATGTATATATGATACATATATATATAGAACAGGTGTGAACTTTTCTCTGACCTCTGTTAAAAATAAATTACGGATGTTAATTGTTCTTTCAATTATTTCGAATATTCTTTTCTTTTGAATTTCATTTCAATGCAATCCACATATATCCGTAGAATTAATTATAATGTAATGTCGTAATTAATCAACCTTTTGCTATACTCTTTATTATTGGAATAATTTCATTTGTAATTTTTTAGAGGGAATATATTGTTAAAATTTGTACTTTTGCGATGACGTCATTTGGGATTTTTTTTTTTAATTTTTAATTCGATTTAAATCTGCCGGAGTGACGTGAGTGTAAAGAAGGAGAGCGATAGAGAGAGAGAGAGAGAGAGAGGAAGGGAGGGAGGGAATGGTGTACCAATGAAACTCGTGGTAATTAAATATGCACCGTATAACTAATCGCTTTTGTAATTAGCAATTAAGTGAAGATCCAACGCGAACGACTTTTTCCAACGGAAATTACTTGAAATTTAATCAACGCTGGCTCTCTCACGCGCGAGTGGACATATTCTAAAGGAATTCGTTTCATTTCGCAAGTTCGTCAAAAACCTTTGATTTATCAGACAAATAGGATATTTAAATATATATATATATATATATATATATATATATATATGTACAATTAAAAAGTATGCTTCAATGTCGTAATTAATCATAATGGCGATCAAATTCGGAGTCTAAAGACGTTTTATTTCAATAAATTTATAAAACAATCAAATAAAAATAAATTTATAAATACAATATACGCAAATCGTAATATACATTTATCTTTTTCAATTAAAACTCGTCTTGGAATTTTTTTTTCCTTTTTTAGATTATTCAAATCATACGTCCGAAAAGTTTTTACTGGTATATTTTTGATTGCAAACGTTGCGATTATTTTTAAAACGGACGATAAAAAAAGTTTTGAACGTATGTTGGTAGGTATTTTATGATGCAAGAAATATGCATGGGAAGCAATGTTCGTGCTCGGTTCATTGTACGTTTCAACAATGCGCTTAGATGACAGTAGCGAGTGGATTTATTATGAAAGAAGTAGGTTCTCCGTTGTTGCCACCTGAAATTGTGGGATTCCACTAGAGAAAATTATTACTTGAGTGAAATATTACTATCGTTACGTACGTTCGTACCTACATATATACCATGCACACGTATTGTCCTGAATTAAAGAAAAAATATATGTTTTTATTTTTTCGAATAATTTCGAGAGAAAAAATGCTGCTGGCGACTGATTTGAGAACATTGTATACGTTTCACTGTACAACATTCGTGGAAGAATAAGTCACAAAACTGACGGACCATCGAGAATCAGAGCTGCTACTACCTACAACTACAACGACAACAGAAGTAACGTTGAGGCGAGTTCGAAGAATGGCCCTCTTCAATGTCGCAATCAGGCTTTTAAAAGCCATGCGGCATTGCCGTTGTCGTTGCTGGCTTTTAGCGTGATACGCTCGTTGAAAAGTGGGTACCCGTTGAACGAGAGCCACCTCCAAAAGTGCGTTTTAATGCACGATGTGAAATGGGGATGGTGGTGAGTCGACTAACCGAAGGAAGAGGCAAAAAAGGAAGAAAGAAATCAAAATTGAACCGTCTTCGAAAAGATAATTCTCCAAAGATTCTACTTCAAAAATGGCTTACGTGAGAAATTTATACGTCGATAATTTGGTCTATAAATGGGACTGTTTAAATAACGATATGTCGTTTATTAATATTTTATTCGGTTATATATAATATATAAATTGTTATAACCAAATTTTTGAAAGAACTCCATATATATATATAATTTTTTGTCTACATACATAATAAAAATTTTTGAAGGATTAACTGTATCGTATCCTTGTATCTTATATTTTTCTTCTTTCTTGTATTTTATTCCTCTTGTAGTATTTGAAATATGACTAAAATTTCAGAACAATAAACTATGTACCAATGGAAGGATTTTACTCGTCGCAAATAATACAGTAGTTAAGCTGTCCGTTCGAGTTTTAAAGAGCTCAGGTAGGATATAATAGGCGGTATTATAAAGGATTAGACTGATATGTACTTACCAGCAGTCCGATTTCGCAAATCTTGAAACAAGTGAGGAAAAAGAGAGAGAGAGAGAGAGAGAGAGAGAAAGAGAGAGGGACAGAGAGAGATAGTGAGAAATAGGAAGAGAAAGAGAGAGAAGGATGAAAAGGAAACGAACACATGGGAAAACCACTAAATCGCTTCTGGTTTATCCTTTAAAGAATAAACATGTTTCGAAGTTAGATCTAACCACTGACACTGATAGTACCGCAATAGAATAACGACTAGTATATCAAACTGTTTATGTTTTCGAAATCTGTGGATAAACCACGTTGTTAATTATTTATCTTATGGCTTTACTAAAACATATTCATGATTTTTATATTATCGTTATGATTTTATAAACGATCTAAAGAAAATTAATCTTTTATTTATTATGAAATTACTAGCACGCAAAGCGATCGAGACAATGATAAAAAACAATGCTAAAAAAAAAATAGAAACAGGGAAAGCATCGTTATAAACACACTCAAATGCTACTGTTTTTGCGGAAGTCAAATGAAACTATTGGCCAGGTCCAGGTTTCCGTACGTAAAGAGACCGTGTGTACTCGCAAATACTAATATTGAATCTACCAGAAGGGTCGCGTATGTTTACTAATCCTTCGAGATTTCATTAATACTAGAAACCATTTACACGTTAATTGAGCTTACTTCATCGTAAAGAGCTAGTCGTTAGAGTGTTACGTGTGATTTCATTTGGTAATGATCCTACATTGAAGTATGTATAATAAATTTTAACTTGTTTTTATGATATATCTTTATTATATCGCAAGATAAAATTGACATATCAATAATCCATTTATAATATGGTAAAGGTAGAAATATTTATATTATTTATTATAAATAAGCGGAAAGTGTGCGCACGGACGCACGCGCAATAACGATTGCAATGCAGCAATATCGTTAAAAGCATACCGCAACGTAATATTCAGAGACAATGTTTGTATCGAATATCGATCGAGATTGGCTTCGTTGTATGCAAATTCGTTGGATTAGCTTCGCTGCAGTGAAATATTTTAGTAGCTCGGTAATTTCGGGGATAATTACACCACGGCCTTTCCCATTTTAATCGGTACTATGCATTCCTTCCAATTTTATTCTGATTGTTTCCTTTTTCTCTACGAACTGTCGATAGGCCCGGATTGTATGTTTGAAACAGAAGATACGCAATTCGAATTGGGATCGAGCAAATTGCATTGGGAATTCTCGGCTGCGTTGGATAATCATGATGTTATTTTCATGAAGGTTAAATCAGATTTAATTGAGAATGCAAACCACCGAAGTGAAAGAGAAGTGTTATAGGTGGACGATAATTACTTTAAAAAATAATTTATCCGTATTGAAAAAGAAAAAGAAGAAAAAAAAAAGATAATATATGTGGCTGTATTAATCGTTTAAATTGTTTTCGTGAATCTCGTGGTTTCTTGCATTTTAACAGACGTGTTATATTTTATGTTTCAGGCCGAAATATGGAGCGTATTTATTGCGATTTTAAGGAAAAGCGTTCGGAATTTACAGGCATGTACAGATGTAAGTCTTATAGAACACGTGCTGCATCGATTATCGCGAGCGGAGACTGTTGTTGCAGGTAAATTAGATACTTTTTCTTCATTTCAAAATATTACGCAAATTTTCTTTATGAGTTGCAAGTTACGTTGAAATATAACGCGCAGTATTACGATTTAGATATTAGATTTTATAACCCAGGAGATTTTATGCGGTCAATAATGTCATGTATATCTGAATAAAATTTTTTAATTTCTTAACCTTCTTTCGCAGATTTATTGATCGATATGCTCGGAGTATTAGCGAGCTACAGTATCACCGTGAAGGAGCTGAAACTTCTCTTCGGTGCCATGAAAGCGGTTAAAGGGAAATGGGTAAATTATTAAAAATTTTAATTAAGACTTCTAAAGTAAGCAACGAAATTTACTGAAAGTAACTTTTGTGGAAAAAAAGAAAGTAAAAAAAAAAAAAGAGAATCCAAATGTTTCGTCGAAGATTCTATTTTCTTATTTTTTTGCTTCTTTTTTTTTTCTTTTTTATAGTGCCTTTTATAGTTTCATAGAATTATACTTTCGTTTTACAGCCGCGACATTCGGCGAAACTCTTGAATGTACTTCGTCAAATGCCGCAACGAAACGGGCCCGACGTATTTTTCAGTTTTCCTGGTAGGAAAGGATCGGTAAGTGAATCTTGATTTCTTCTTTTCTCTGTAACACACAAAAGTAATGTAAACACTCTAGGCACACGGACGATGTGTCCTTTAGCAGAACGATTCCTTTTTACCTTACAACTTCATCGAAGATGTTATTCGATTCTAAACTCTATCAAACTTCGGATAAGAGAATTCACGTTGTTTCGTGAAACTCCCGTTTCAACTAACGTCGTTTAAATTCGACAGAGTATCGATCCCTTCTAACCACAGCGCGAGACCTTAAAGACGAAGCCTTGTATTGAATCTCTCGAGAATCCTGAGAATCGAGATTAAACCGTATCGCTATAACGAGGTATTATCGATTACCGTACATTCAGCAGTGGACTCATGCAGTTACGATTACACGACGCGTTCGTTATATTCTATTAATTAATCGACCATTAGAAGACGAAGGAGATAAATAAAAAAACAATTTTAATTATTTTAATCCCCAAGAGGTAATTACGTCGATACGTTCGATCGTATGAAAGTATAAAAAATAATATCCACAAAGCAAAATATGATATTTAGATGGGGATAAAGATTTCGTTATCGAAAGAAGATATTTGATAAAGTATTTGATAAATTATCCCTAAATATTTTCATTGTCGCATTGAAGGCGAAAAAGATAAAAAAGAAATTTTAATTATTTTAATCCCTAAGAGGTAATTACGTCGATACGTTCGATCGTATAAAAGTGTAAAAATATAATATCCGTAACTCGAAATATGGTATTAGGGGATAAAGATCTCCTTATCGAAAGAACATATTTGATAAAGCATTTATAAAATCAGTATCACTAAATATTTTCATTGTCGCAACGTTCACTAAATTCTTTGGACAAATTGGAGAAGATTCCGACGGAAGAAAAGTATTCATCGTCGTCTAATACAATAACAAACTTGACGTGAAATTCGCGAAGTTGTGAGACACGGCTTGTCAATTAAAGCCCGATAACAATGTTTGACGATGCCCCATGGCTGTAGGGGATTAACCGTACGCGGGAATAAGTGGGACGTGTTTGCCTCGATAGTGGACCATCCAAGTGGTGCTCAGCTATTAATAACAATTACAACGTTTATTCCTTTCTATATTAATTTTCAATTTGGCTTTCGATTTATGCATTCAACTTTTCTTTTTCCTTTTCTTTTCTTTTCTTTTTTTAACGACATCTATTAACAAAATTTATATCGAAAATCATAATCATGTTATTAAAGGATTGTATCAAACATATGTTATATGGATAATAAGTTTCTCGGAAAAAATATTTTAGAACTTTCGCAATCTCACGAAAAAGGAGTTGGTAGAAAGAAATGGGTCTGTAGAAAGAAATAATGGCGACTTATAAACACAACTCCCTCTCCTTTCTTTTTTTTTCACAGGCAATAGTATTACCTCCATTGGCAAGGTGGCCGCACGAGAACGGGTTCACATTCACCACGTGGTTTCGTCTGGACCCCATCAACTCGGTTAATATCGAACGAGAAAAGCCGTACCTCTACTGGCAAGTGCTCTTCCATCAAGTACTTTTACGAGAACACCCTCTTGAGTTGAAGTAACCTGCTGCCCTTACGGAAACCAAACCCCGTGCCCTTAATACGGCCTTTTTAAAGTTGAAATAAAAATAAAAAATTAAAAGAAATAAAAAAATAAAAAAATAAAAAGGAAGAAGAAAAAGGTCGACCTATTATTGTTACAGGGCAAAAATTTATACGGCACACTTGCGAATTTCATTAAATCGCTGTTTTCCTTATTGCATTTAATAACCATTAAGAGGAACAAAAAAAAAGGCTTTGCGATTTTGAAACAATTTTTTAAATCGAACTTTCTACGCCTCGAGGGCACAGTGATATATATATATATATTTTTTTTTTTTCACCATTTGTTCGATATGTTAGATAGATAGACATTTTTTTACGTTTTGCTAATTGAGTTTTGCGATGACGTCGGAGCGCGAATAAAAATCATGGAAATAGCGGAAAAACCGGTACGAATTTGGAAACAAAGGGTCGGTGGTCAGAACAAATGAAATATTCGACTAGGGAAAAGATCCCTGTACTCTATGCTTATACTCTGTTCCAATTTACAATTGCACGCTTTCCTATGAATCACTCTTTCTTTTTTTTTCTTTTTTTCTTGTACGTGTGTGTGTGTGTGTTTTTTTCTTTCGACGACGAGTCTTCTCTGTAATTACTGACTATTATTTTTCTTCTGTTTCTTTTACAGTTTTAAGACTAGTAAAGGAGTAGGATACTCTGCGCATTTCGTAGGCAATTGCTTAGTCCTCACGTCTATGAAAGTGAAGGGCAAGGGCTTCCAGCACTGTGTCAAATATGAATTTCAACCGCGAAAGGTATATGTAGTATATATTTATTCGTCGTAAAAATTTTACCTCTCGTTTCTCTTTTTCTTCTCTTTTTTCTTTTTTTTTTTTTTCTTTTTATTCACGTGCTTACGAGACGTATAAAAAAGAGAGAAAGAGAGAGCATTTATGATTAAATATTTTTACAGTGGTATATGATCGCCATAGTGTACATATATAATAGATGGACCAAAAGTGAAATTAAGTGTTTGGTCAATGGTCAATTGGCTTCGAGTACGGAAATGGCATGGTTTGTGTCAACGAACGACGTAAGTAGTCTTCAATTAATTACATTGTACATTTTCACGAAATTAATTAAAAGCACATAGGAATCTTATAAAAAGAAAAAATCTTATAAAAAAATATTTTCGTCGAAGGATCAAATGAATGATCGTGAGAGAATAATTGTCCAATTGTTAAGATAAATATTGCAGGTATAGTAACGCGTTAAATTTCATTTATATTTATTCGGTTTGATGAATGTACTTTCGGATGCATTTAATTAATCAAACGGATAAATTCAACCGTGATATTTTGGACAGTACAAACCGTTTCTCAGAGAAAATACTATATTTATTGTTCAAAAAATAGTTCGAGATCAAACAGAAAGGGTTGGTTTCGGTCAGGATAATATTACCTTATGTGTATATCGTATACGTACGCTCGAAAACTTTGTTCATAGCCATTCGACAAGTGTTATATCGGAGCTACACCGGAATTAGACGAGGAACGAGTATTCTGTGGTCAAATGAGCGCGATATATCTATTTAGTGAGGCACTAACGACTCATCAGATATGCGCTATGCACAGACTAGGACCCGGATATAAGGTATGTTTTTCAAATATCATTGATTCAAATTAACATATTAATTCTTTATATAAAGTTCTCTTTTACCTCTTTCTTTTTTTTTTCTTTTTTTTTTTTTTGCTTCTTCGATTCCTATCGGACAGAGTCAGTTTCGTTTTGACAACGAGTGTTACCTGAATCTGCCAGACAATCACAAAAGGGTGAGTGATGAGCAGGAGCTCACGAGCATGGTGGACCAAAGTATGCAAACTGTAAGCATTTTGTTTTTATTTTCGCCCACCGTTTATATTTCATTTTGCACTCTTTTACGAACTATTCCATTTATATACTGCGTACTCGAGTCCGAGGTAATTAAATGAAATTTAAGAAGAATTATGTTTCTTCGTTTCTATTGAAACGACGGTGTTCACTTAAATGTGGGATATATTTCTTCGATATTTCGTAGTATTCATCACTTTTTCACTTCTATGTCTCTCGTCTATTTTTTCTTTCTTTTTATTCTTTTTTTTTTATCTTTTTGCTTCGTACTCTTTTAGATATTGTATTTATTTATTTATTTATTTATTTGTTTATTTATTTATCTAGTTATTACCTGTTATTCGATATTTTTTCCTTTTATTTCCCCTATTGTATCACTTCGTAGATATATTATTGTTAATTATAATTTGATTCCTCTTTGAGATGCAATATTATGACTTCATTTAATTATTGAACGCAATTTCGTTGGATTTCTCATCTATTTTATCTTTTTTGTCTTTCTTTCTTTTTTTTTTCTTGCAACGTAGAGTATGCAATTTTTTTGCGCATGCTAATTTCGTAGTCCAAACGTGTTCCAATCGATTTTAATTTTCTGTCATCGTCCGACGGATAAATATACAAATCGTGGAGATATTATTTATTAATTTTATACGTATATATAATTTATTAATATTATACGTATATTTTAAATATATGCACTAATATGAATATTTATTTGTATAGATTATTATTAAATTTCCTATACGATTTTGAATTAAAATCCGTCGGGCGTTATGCTTTCCACATATTATCGTAGCTTTGCTAATCATATTAACGAAACGATTATTATGATTATCAAAAGTTTTGATGGAAGGCGCTTAAGGGTATCGATTATTAGGTGAACGATTAAAATACATGTATGTGTGTGTGTGTGTGCGCGCGGAATCACAGGTACTTTACGACGGAAAGCTGTCAAATGCTATTGTGTTCATGTACAACCCAGTGGCTACAGATTCTCAACTTTGCCTGCAAAGTGCACCGAAAGGCAACGTTCCGTATTTTGTACATACACCGCATGCTCTAATGCTTCAGGTACGTATTTGTAATTTCTATTTGGATAATGTCAACATGATGAATAACTTTAATTATTAAATTTAAATATTATTTCATTTGTTTAGGACGTCAAGGCTGTTATAACGCATTCGATACATAGTACATTAAATTCGATCGGTGGTATCCAAGTGCTGTTTCCTCTTTTTTCGCAATTAGATATGCCTTACGATTGTATAGCACCGAACGACATCAAACGAGATCCTACATTATGGTAAAAAAATAAAATAAAATAAAATAAAATAAAATAAAAAGAAAGAAAAAGAAAAAAAATTCTATTATATACATTGAAGCCTTGATGAAAGGGACGTACGAACTAAACTGAAATTGAATTTGCTTATATTTCAGTTCGAAATTGTTGGGCTTTATATGCGATCTCGTGGAGAGCTCTCAAACGGTTCAACAGCATATGGTACAGAATCGTGGATTTTTGGTAATTAGTTACATGCTTCAGAGAGCTAGCAGAGATCATCTGACTACGGAAGTTCTAGCATCATTTTTGGAACTTACAAAACATCTGGTAACCTGTCTCAGTGCGAACAGCGATCTGTTGCTAAAACAGGTATTGATAAACTCATAGTTCTCTTTTCTAGAAAGTTAGTTTAGATTGAGATTAAATTAGAATATCGATTTAGTAATCTACGAATTAAAATTTTGAAATTCGTGAATCTATACAACATCGACGTCCCCAAAAGAAAATAGTATCCACTTATAATTTCATTTTTTTAGAGATAGATAGTGTTTGTTGTACTAGAATTTTATTCCGGAAGTAATACGTAGGACCACTTTTTTTCGTAGAATTTCTTTTACCTAAAAACGAAGTGTTACGATTCGTATACACGTTCGAAGTAAGTTTAAATTAAAATATATTTGATATCCCCGATCGTGTGTATTATTATTATTATTATTATTATTATTATTATTATTATTATAGTTATTATATTTCAGTTAAAAATCTCCCAAACGAATAGTCGATGCAATATAATTTAATAATGTAAATTTGATACGTTGTATAATTAAGCATATTATTCTATATAGGAATATACCTTTTTTTATCAGTTAATCATATTAGATATTTTTTTCTTTTCTTTTTTTTTCGAGAAAATAATATTTGTTTAATAATTTTAATATATGGCTGCAACGAGCTTCATTATCGCCCTCTAGACTGTTGTATGCCGCCCAAAATTTTAATATTTTTGAGCACTGAATATTGCAATAGCATGCAAACCATACGAAAGCTTCATTAGGCATTCTTGCGTATTTTTCGTATTAATTATATTTCTTAATTGAGTTGCAGTAACTTTTATAAATTTGTTCCTTCGTGAATATACAGATATAAATTTTGAACGTTATATTTGCAATAGAAAAGCATGAAAATCATATCACTCTCTCTTTTTCTCTTTATATCTGTCTCTCTCTCTCTCTCTCTCTCTCTCTCTCTCTCTCTCTCTCTCTCTCTCTCTCTCTCTCTCTCTCTACCTCTCTCTCTCTCTCTCTCTACCTCTCTCTCTTCTTTATCGTATGAATTTTGCGTTTTCATTAAAACTTTGGATCGCATGCAATCTACCGACTTTAAGGCTTCCTGTTTGTCAAAATACGCCTTCGCAAAGTGTTACGTCGCGCGAATTTCCATGGCTTTTTGACATGAAAAGGACTGTTCGATTATCATTTTTTTGCGACGCTCAAATTCACCACTCACATGCTAACACTGAAATATTTTTACTTTTCTGCAATAATGCAATGCGTATATGTTGCCTAATCCTATTTTTTCATCAATGATTATGTATGTTATTTTTCTTATTCGTGTATCATAACGAATAATAATTTATGGTATGATCCAATGATACATTTATCACATATCTACGTGTTCTCCTTTTTCACGAATTTTTTCTCACAATTCTTATTCAAAAAAGTCACTTGATCTGTTTTGTTAATGTTTTATTCCGACGTAAAATGAAACGGAGTACATTGTTTCAAGTTGGTTTTGTTAATAAAACTTTTCAGAGATATTTTTTTGAGATTCTTCATTCCGATATAAAATCAATTGAAATCTAAAGATTGAGTTTGCAATTGACAAAACTTTTAAAGTGAATCGTCGCGTTTCACAAAATGATTGAATCATTGTAAAGTCGAAATATTCATATTCTTTTACTCGACACTAACGAAAAAAATTCATTATCACATTTTCTTAACAAAATCAGTAAAAAAGATTGTACCCGTACTTCCAATTGTTTTTAAATCAAATGCATGAGTATTCTACGCACAAAGCTCATGTCTACGTATTGAAATTTTCCTTTATCATCATTTTTATAATACCTTTGATAAACATATATTGTGTATACATATATATATATCTTTTCTTATTATTTCTTATTATTTCTACACTATTTGATCATGTATTAAGCAACATACGCATAAAAAAAGCAGTATTAAGAAAAAAAAGAGAGAAATCTATTGCGAATGAAAAATTAATTTATATGAGATCGCATTTTGTGCCGCTTAATATTGTTCTTATTAGATTTTTTTTCCATGATATAAAGAGAATAATTTTACATCCATTTGAAAACGATTAAGAATCATTAATCTATCGATAGTATTATATATAAGGCGAAGCAAACGAATTGGATGGAATTTCATTGTCGAAGAAGTATGGCGATGATATAGGCACATATTATGGTGTCATAGACAGGAATTCCATAAAAGTCGGCTAGATTGGTGTGTCCGAAGAACAGGCAGATCTATGGTGATGTAGTTGTTTTACTTTTCATTCCTAACCTGGCAGCTATTGGATCACGTCCTTTTTAATCCCGCTCTATGGATATACACGCCAGCGCCGGTACAAACCCGGCTTTATTCGTACTTGGCCACAGAGTTCCTCAGCGATACGCAAATTTATTCTAACGTAAGACGCGTCTCTACTGTCCTTCAAACGGTGCACACGCTCAAGTATTACTATTGGGTTGCTAATCCCCGTGCCAAGAGTGGAATAACACCGAAAGGACTCGGTGAGTTGCAAAAGCTTTATACAAATATATATTTTTAATTTTTTTTAATTAAAAAAAAATTTTTTTTTTTTAAGCTTTTTAACATTTTGAACGAACTCGTTTCCATTGAAATCCTCATCGTTTTAACCGGTTATTAAAATGTTTTTTTTTTCTTTTTTTGTAGACGGACCACGACCTCAACAAAAGGATATCTTGACAATACGTTCTTACATTTTACTATTTCTTAAACAATTGATCATGATCGGTAATGGCGTAAAGGACGACGAATTGCAGAGTATTTTGAATTATTTAACAACGATGCACGAGGTAAGAATTTATCTAATTCATTTTTGTTCAATGTTTGTTTAATGGACGGTTCAGTATTCACGAAGGATTTATTCGCAGGATGAAAATTTGCACGACGTTTTGCAAATGCTTATTTCTCTTATGTCCGAGCATCCTTCATCGATGGTACCAGCGTTCGACGCGAAACAAGGCGTTAGAACGATCTTCAAACTTTTAGCGGCTGAAAGTCAATTGATTCGTCTTCAAGCTTTGAAATTGTTAGGATTCTTTCTCAGTCGCAGTACACACAAGTGAGTGATAAAATGTTTCAAGATATATATATTTTATTATTCCAAGTTCTAATTAATTTAAAATTACAATAGAAGGAAATACGATGTAATGAGCCCACACAATTTGTATACTCTACTAGCCGAAAGATTATTGTTAAACGAGGAAACATTGTCCTTACCAACTTACAACGTTTTATACGAGGTATCGTCCATGTTCTGTATAACTTTTAATGACTCTTTTTTATCTAACTTCAATCAACATAACGAATAATTTATAATAAATAATATTTGCAGATAATGACGGAACACATCAGTCAACAAATACTTTATGCTAGGCATCCCGAACCAGAGTCACATTATCGTTTAGAAAATCCTAGTAAGATTCAACAGAATTATTATAGAATATATTCGTACGTGAATATTGTTCTTATTATTCTTATTCTTTTATTTCAGTGATTCTTAAAGTAGTAGCAACACTGATAAGACAATCAAAGCAAACGGAACAATTGTTAGAAGTGAAAAAATTGTTTCTTTCCGATATGACATTACTTTGCAATAACAATCGAGAAAATCGTCGAACCGTATTACAAATGTCCGTCTGGCAGGAATGGCTCATAGCTATGGCTTATATTCATCCAAAGAACACAGAGGAACAAAAGATTTCCGACATGGTTTATTCTCTCTTTCGAATGCTCCTTCATCACGCTATCAAACATGAATACGGTGGTTGGCGTGTATGGGTTGATACTTTGGCGATAGTACATTCAAAGGTCAGAGACAAATGGATAAATAATTAAAATCAATTAATTCGCGATTTTACAAAAAATGTAATATGGTTCTTTATCTTTCTTTATTTTTCTTTTTATTTTTCTTTTTCCTTTTTCTTTTTTTTTTTTTGTAATGTTAATTCACTTATGAAGGTATCCTACGAGGAATTTAAACTTCAGTTCGCTCAAATGTACGAGCATTATGAGAGACAAAGATCCGATAATATAACGGATCCCGAGTTGAGGCAGCAGAGACCCATTAGTACAATTTCTGGTTGGGATCAGCAACATTCAGGTAATAATGGTTACAATCGACCATCGCCTTGGACCAATCAACAGAATCATGAAGCACAGCACGTTGAAAGGAATTACAAAGTAGGTTGTGCATGTCCAAATTGTCCTTCTGAAGTTAGTCTCCAGTGACATGGAGTATCAATCGTAAAAAAAAAAAAAAAAACATTTTCCTTTGTAGGAATTTGATGGAACAGAAGGAAACGATCGTCTTGAGGAAACGTGTAGCTGTGATCTGAACTCCATAGACAACACCGAAAGCGACGGTAGTCCGGCAATCGTCAAATCCCATAGCGAGACCTTAGATACCATGCAGTCCAGCGAAGCAGTCTCTTTAGATTCAAGATTGAGCGACAAACCGGAGACACCAACGACGGCCCGAGAGATTCACACAGACACACCGACAATTTTGGAAGAGGCAAATAGCGAAGTAGCTTCTTTGCCAACGACCCAAGAGACTAGCGAAGTGATATCGATCGAAAGTTCCAGCGATATTTACAGCGAGGTACAGAAGAGTCCAAGTCCGGATTCTATGGTGGTTCAAAACACGGTACAGAAAGAAGACGATGTTGTACAGCAGGAATTGGAAGCTTCTACGAAAGATCAAATAGAGGATAAAGAGAATAAAACGAATGTCGATGTTATTATCGAGAAAGAAGACGAAAAGGAAATGACGAAGAACGATGATTTGAGTGATGATAAAACTGCCAAACTTGTAGAATCTAATGATTCCGAAACAAAGGAAGAAGGTAACGATGATAAGTCTCATGAGACATTGGCTGATAATAACGACGCGAGTAGTAACAAGGAAGAGAGCCCGAGAAAAATCGTAGAGATGTCAGAAAAGATGGAGGAATCCAACGACGATGAAAAGAGGTCCGAAATTATAAACGATATGGCTAAGGAAGAATCGGAATCATTATTAGAGCCAGCTGACGATTCGAAATACCTTGAGAAGCTACAATTGGATAATGATCGAGAGATCATAGATAGCGATACTTCTGAGGCATATCTGACACCAACGGAACAACAGGAGACATCCGCGGAAACAAAGACGGACGTTGCGGATGTCTCGAAGATCGATGAAAAAGATTTTGCGGAGAAAGTTGCTGTTTCTGAAGAAAGAAACGTTAGGGCCGACGAAGATATCGAAGAAATCGAGGACGTTTCAAAGGGTCCAGAAGATTCGGTCGATACGATAGAAACGGATGCTAACGCGAAAGCTACAGATAGCAACGATGATAAAATGGAAGAGAAAATAGCAGTAGTAGAAGAAAAAGAAGAAGAAGAAGAAGAAGTAGAAAAGGAAGCCGAAAAACTCGTAGTGAGTAGTACGTTAGAGGGCGACGAACGTGTCGCGGCCGCTTTAAAGGACGACAAAAGTGCTGTTATTAATAGTAACGACGACGAGCAGGTAATTGAAAAACACTCAAAGGAGCCGTCCACTATTTCTACTAGCGTAAGTGATAATAAGTCAGACATTCCGGTGAGAACCGACGAGGTAGGAGTAACGGATAGTGTTTCTAGTAATAGCGATATTCAAAGTTCTGTAGATAATGTGACGCAAGTGCCAAATCCT
This sequence comes from Vespula pensylvanica, assembly GCF_014466175.1. Classification (NCBI taxonomy): domain Eukaryota; kingdom Metazoa; phylum Arthropoda; class Insecta; order Hymenoptera; family Vespidae; genus Vespula; species Vespula pensylvanica. The sequence continues at coordinate 3,028,995 of NC_057686.1, forward strand.
AAACAGCAAATCCCAACAATATCTACGGTCTGTGATGCTACTAAAAGTTTACCCGATGGTGTGCCTCAAAACGTTAGTTCTAATGTGGTTGCAATGGACAATCCAATTACTACGAATGACTTAACTCCAGATCACGTAGATGCCCACCGCAGATCCAGTTTACCGATCGTATCCTCCGAGACGGTTGCCGAAAGCAACGCCGAGGAACCTCCTTCTCTGCCTGTTCCCTTACGAAAAACATCATCGCCCCAAAAAAGACCAAGGAGTGCCTCAACGTCCACGCAAGTGGATCCGAATCATTTTGGTAGGTTCTTGCTCTTGTCCTCTTGTTTATTATTATTTTACTTTATCCAACGTTAAAGATAAAATTTTTTAAATTGATCGATCAAACGTCGTTCCTTGCAGAATCGAAAAGAACGAAGCAAGGAAATCCTTCCACCAGACCAATGTTCAGTCCGGGACCGACCCGGCCACCATTCAGAATACCAGAATTTAAATGGTCATACATTCATCAGCGATTATTATCGGATGTTCTATTCTCTCTCGAAACAGATATTCAAGTTTGGAGAAGGTAATCTATACGTAACGATACTTTATTCGCAATGTATTCAAATATTAAACTAACGAGAGACGTATCTTCACTTTGTAGTCATTCGACGAAATCGGTATTGGACTTTGTGAATAGTAGCGAAAATGCAATTTTCGTAGTCAATACCGTTCATCTGATTTCTCAATTGGCCGACAATCTTATCATAGCTTGCGGTGGGCTGTTGCCGCTTTTAGCTTCGGCTACGTCGCCAAACGTACGTATTTTCAAGATCGTACGTTGAAGTAGTCAATGATCCTATTTGTATTTGAATTTTATTGTGATTTGATATCCACAGAGCGAGTTAGACGTGATCGAACCGACTCAGGGTATGCCGATAGAAGTAGCAGTTTCGTTTCTTCAAAGGTTAGTCAACATGGCCGATGTCCTGATCTTCGCAAGCTCCTTGAACTTTGGTGAACTCGAAGCTGAGAAGAACATGTCCAGCGGTGGAATTTTGAGACAATGTTTGCGACTGGTTTGTATCGTTCATCTCATTTTTCGAATTCGTCATAATTATTTTATCGTTTACATTCGAGTTTATCGAACGAAATGGTATAATCGAAAGTCTACTTTGTTATATAGCATCGATAATACAAATAAAATTTTTGAAATCATTGAAATTTATCAAGAAAAATCATGAACATTAGAAATGCACATCACATACATATTTATTCAAGTATCAAAAATCGATAATTTCGACAAATATAAATACTTTGGTAGTGTGGGAATCGATATTGTATTAGTACCTACCGAAATAGCATAAATATATACATATGCGTAGTTTGCCTCATATCAACATCCCACATTACATTATGTATATTACAATATTTCATAATTTATTATCACATGATATATGGTGATCAGTCAAAAATTTGTCTCTCTGTAGAAATCACGGAACTTTCATATTACAGTAAACTGCTTATCAACCAAAATTTAGTCGAGGATTATGTATATCGCAGAGAGTGTCGTCTTTTATAAATGTCTTGAACATTAGTTTCAGATACACGAGCATACACACACACACACAGACAGACAGACAGACAGATAGACAACAAACAGACACATATACATACATATACACGATTTTGCTCCACAAAGCTAGCTAAAGATAATTTTTATTATTAAAAATACACGGCTGTGTATTCTCGCTTGTGAAATTTCTGTGTATTTTCTCGCATTTAGTCAACTTCAGACATATGTACATACTAAAGATTCATTAATACCTTACCCCCGAATACAATTATTTTTACGTACATATATATATATATATGTCTCTGATAAAATGCTTCTATAGGTCTGTACATGTGCCGTTAGAAACTGCTTAGAGTGTAAAGAGCGTGGCAGATCGTACAGCATGTTAGGTCGACAGATTGGTACTAGTAATAAATCACAGCACATACAGTCTCTAATACGAGGAGCTCAGACATCGCCCAAGGTACGTTACTTCCTATTGTCATAATTCAGCTTACATTAGAAACATTTAGATTAGTATTAATTAGTATCATCCTAAATCGCGGTAGAGCACGATTGGTCCTTAGAAGGCCCCCAATTAAATACCTTTACACGAGCGTGTCTACGCTCTAATTTCGAAGATATCAAGATTTACTTTTTTCTTTTCTTTTTTTTTCTTTTTCTTTCTTTCTTTCTTTCTTTCTCTTTCTTTTTCTCTTTCTTTTTTCTTTCTTTTTTCTTTCTTTCTTTCTTTCTTTCTTTCTTTCTTTCTCGTTCTTCTTCATTTCTTGTCCATGTCAGCGCACTATAGAGTCTTTAGAAGCGGATGCAATATTTTATATTTATATATCGAATATCGTTGCTCCTTTATAGAACATAGTGGATAATCTGGCTCATCAGTTAAGTCCTGTGAAGGATCCGGAAAAATTACTTCAAGACATGGATGTGAATCGCTTGAGAGCCGTGATATACAGAGATGTTGTAAGTAGATATGTACTTTGATCGATCCTATCGAAACTTCGATAATACCTTCTTTCACCAGTTGTATTTGAGACTCGAAGAGGAACTCGTTTGAAGAAATTTAATGAATGGTACGTCAATGATCTCTTGTTTCCTCATTTTACAGGAAGAAACCAAGCAGGCACAGTTTCTGTCCCTGGCTATAGTTTACTTCATCTCTGTACTAATGGTTTCGAAGTATCGCGATATATTGGAACCACCGATATCTCAACGTCCACCAAGTCCTGTCCAAACGATACAAACTAATGGTGCCGGTTTGAGACCGGGTAGTCCCTCAGGTAAGATTCCATGTCATTTTCAATTATCTGATTAATATACGGGCTGGCGATGATAACAATTTTCTATCAAAATTAATTAATATTTCTAAATAGTTCATAAACGAACTTAAAATAGATTTGATTTTTATATTAAAAATATTCAAATAGGGGGGATATATATATATATGCATACGTATATATATACACGTATATATATATATATATATATATATATATATGTATGTATGTATGTATATATATATGTATGTATATTGATTGTTCGATTTTTAATGAGATAGAAGATTGATGGACAATGGTCGGTCTCGTCTTTCTTTCTTCTTTTTTAAAAGATCTTCGTATAAGAATTGGAATAACAGGTTGATATAGATTTTTTATTATTTTTTTAATTTTAATATTTGTAAATAAGTATCGGTAGCAGTATAAACGTTCTCCTGTCACGAGTGATAATTTATTTGGTCAAAACTCTTACATGTCAGATATGTTTCGTCGTTTATTTTTCTATTTATTTCACTTCGATTATTTCGATTATTATAAATGAACGAACACATTTCTTTCTATATCTTTGTTCAATCACAATATTCCAAAGCATGACTATTCAATATTATAAGCATGTACTTTATAATCGTAAGTCCTGTGAACGATAAAAAAAAAAAGAAAAGAAGAATAGTCTCTGCCCTAATGTAGCTAGAAACGAACTTTTATTTCCTATTCATTTTAGGAGATTTTATTCGTCTGATTTAATAATAATCTAATTCGATCATCATTCGATATAAATTAATCCGATATTGAATATTATAATTAGCTCGAAAGAAATTTGAAATTCGATCAAGAAATGATTTCTCGTTCGGAGTCCCATAAAAAATTTTTCATTATAAACATAATCGTAATTATATACATCTATACGTCGTAGTTTAAATATATATATAAAACACGATGCACTAAGAACCACATAGTTGCAATCAAAAAATTAGCACACAACACTAGATAGAACGCATGTACGAGATGGCACTAGTGTGTGAGATATTGATTTTTTTTTCTTTCTTTTCTATGTATCTGACAGTGAGGGTTTTGATGTTTGTCGAATGTTCTTGCACCTTCTTCTCTATTGTTTATATACCATATATTTATTTTTTAATTTCGTTGGCAGCTAACATTCGATTACAAAATAGAAAATTTTTTGTTTTCCAAGATTCCGACGATATAGAATTCTAAGATTGGAAGGAATAGAAATCGTTTGTCCATCGTTAGATTTTTATAGTTAGGCGTTCGTATATTTTATTTTTCATAGGCTTGGATTATATAAAACAGAATCGTGATATGGATACGCGACCGCAACTATTATTATTTATCTCCACAAATTATGTCACTTTTTTCAGCTATACTTACATGTAATCTTACAATACGTGACCAATTGTATGCACATAGATCAAGACACAGAAGAAGATATTCGTTTGAAACGTCTTCCTGGTAATAATCAATTAAAATCCTGTGTTGATCACAACATACTAACATTCTTAAACGATTAGTCCGTAACGCAATCCTGAGTTTCCTGATTTCTTCTTACTCTTTCCTTTGATTTCACTCTATCCGTTAGGGAACAAACAAAAAAAAAAAACAAAAAACAAGAAAACAAAAAAAAACAAAAAACAAAGAAATTAAACAACAAAAAAGAGAATGGAAAAAAAGCAAAAAATAAAACAATACAAAAATGAATGAATGGAAAATGATCTTTCGGAAAGAAAGACGTGATCGAGAGACAAAAAATGAAAGAAAAAACGTGATAAGGGAATTATGAGAAAAGGAAAAAATAAAAATAAAAAAAAAAGAAAAAGAAATAGGAAGATCAAAATCGCGATGTTGGTAAAGGAATTGGTTAAAAAAACATGATTCTCCCCCCCCAGGAGATGGGAATGGTGGTGGAGGAGGTCGGCCCCTGTTTCCACAGTGGTCTCACCACGTGTACCCACAGTTCCTCCCGGGATCTCACCCTAACGCCAATGCGAATGCCAATGCCAATGCCAACCATCACATCAGCCAGCACCACCACCAGCACCCGCTACCGGCTGCCAGGCACTCTAATCGCCAGCCACCCTCCAGCTATTATCTCCCGAATCACCACAACAACCATTACAACCATCACCCGAACAACCATAATTATCATCGACACCATCATTACCATCATCACAATAACAACAACCATCACCATACGCTTCAAAAGCATATAGATCAGCCCCGAAATCTCTGTCATAGAAACTCCGCTGTCGGTCTGCAAGGTAATCTCGATTGCTCGAACGCTCTTCTTCTTCTTCTTTATTATTATTATTATCATTATAATTATAATTATAATAATTATTATTATTATTATTACTATTATTATAATTATTATTATTTCGCTCCTTTGTGGAATGCCCTTTATTATTTTTATTTTTCTTCGACAAGAGTTTTCGTTGTTATCGTCGCTTATTGCTCGCAAGCACAACGCTGTTCATTAATGAGTTCGAACACTACCTTATTTCTCCTCGATAGATATTGTCTTTGGGTTAACCCTTTTGTGAGATGATTATCTCTTTAGTTCCGTTCGATTTAGTTTGGATCGATTGGAAACAGTTTGAGATCCTCTGCACGATTAGCCTCGTTAACATTTTAGATGATTAACTTTTCTTTTGCGTAGGACAGAGTTGTTAATGCGTGATTATTTGCGGAAAGTTTTATTCGAGCAAGATCGGCCGATGCTTCTTAAGTTTCTAGAGATTAGGAACGTTGTTGTATTTTTGTATTGTTTGAGATATTATGTTTGAAGCTACACTGTATGTTGTTTAAACGTTTTACCAATTCCTCATCCCAATGTTTTCCTTTTATAAGTACACGAAAAAACTTATACCCAAATAAACATATACCCCATACTTTCCGAATGATTTTTTGTCGCATGATAATTGTTCGCTTACAGAACCACAAGATACAATTGTCAAGCACGTTCGATAAAGCACCAGGACATATATTGCACGACGTTGAAAGTTCACTACGGTGCACAATATATATATATATATGATATGTCTATATATATATAGACATATATATATATTTGATATATAAAAAAGCATCGGACAAACAATTAGAATGTTAAAAACCAAAGCATTTAGGTGAGAATTTGAGTAAATGAATCGTCTCCTGGATATTTCTGGAAACAAAGTTCGTTGCACTATGCATAATTATGTAGTTGTATTTTTTTCGTCGCAAAAAAAAAAAACAAGAAAAAATATATATATAGAAAAGAATGTATCAGCAGCATGAGTCACAGTTTTGTTTATGCTTATCGGAATGATGAAAAATTAATGTTGATAACGAGAGTCGTAAAAAAAAAAGAAAAGTAAAAAAAGAAATGAAAAGAAAAGAATTATCCTAGTTTTTGTTACGCAATAGCTTGAAAATTTTTTACGATTTGATCGTATAAATTCTTTTGACAATTAGTTTTGTTCAAAACCTGCACCATGCGCATCGTTCTCTTCGTTGATTTAGTTCGATCGACGTGTAACGAATAAGAATTCTAATTAATTATTTATCAGAAAATAAAATCCATGAAATGGCTATAAATATCGATTTAATTTAAAAAATTATTTGCAATGATAGAAAAAATTTTGCTTAATCCTTTTACTTCTCCTCTTCTTTTTTCGTTGAACGTCGATCATACGAATCTCGATGTCAAATAAGCTTTGCAAAAAGAGATTCGGCTAATTGATTTTTCGAATCGATCATCGATCTTAATATTCGTAAATCGTGTTTTCAGGAAGCGCAGGCATGATAAGCCAGTCCGGTTCTCAGGACGACGGTGAATACGAAGTTATTATAGTGGACGAAAATAATTCCTCCATCTTGGCCGACCACGACGTTACGTCGTCCGGTCCACCATCGACCAAGGTAAGTCTGTTATCAACGTTTTCAACATCGATTTTTTATGTAAAAAAAAAAAAAAAAAAAGAGGAAAAGGAAAAATACAAGAAAAAATAGTCATCGTAAGATTCAATCAAAAATTCGTGTACGTGTATTGGGAACAATTAAAATTTGGAAGGTCTCTCAGGTAAAGATCTTATGAAATCTCTTTTATAAATAATTTTCATTATTTCTTTGTTAACAATTTTAATATATTTTATCGCTAATAATGTGAATCAATATTAGAATCGATTAATAAATTACTTATTATCATTCGAAAAGAAAAAAGAAAAGAAACGATAGATCTTCGTGAGTTATAATCGATTTTATTCGAAACTGCATGTTTCCCCTTTTTGATGGAATTATATGAATGTATTATTTAATACGGCCTTTTACGTTCATATTTTATTAGTAAAAAATTATGAAATTTCATTAACTATATCCGTGTGATTATAATTCAAAATTCTTCGTTGTTATTTCTATATATTTTCTAACCTTTGTGTTGCATAAATTTTTTTTAATTATTAAAATTCTATAAGAAAAGAAAACCTGGCACTTTCTCAAAAAGGCACGATATTTGGTGCATTCGCTGTAAATAATGCGACGTTAGTCCAATGCACAGTTAGCTTTGCATTAATCTTCGTCACTATTAAAAATTTATTCGCGATAAAATAATTTTTTCTATCGTCAAAATTTTTTAATACTCAAATTCAAACGATACGTAATAAAAGGAATATACATTTTCATAGGCAACATATTCATACACAATACAATTTACAGAACAATTCAATTAGCGTATGTAGAAAAATATTCTATAGGCATTTATAAAATTATTTAAATCATAGTTGTTGATTGAAATTTCAAATTCTTTAGAAAGTAGATCACGTAACTTGATAAATGTAGATTGAATTAATGTAGTTAACAGTTCCTAATTTCTACATAAAATATTTTAACGATTAATATACACGAATTTATTGCAGTAAGACTCATCGATATTTCATTACAATAATTAATTAATATAACTAGTCGAACGTCGGTGTAGACTTTAAAGCAAACATAAAAACACATATGCACACATAGCAGCACTACGTTTCTATAAATACGTCAAAAGGATCCTTTGAGATGAACCACAAAAATTTTATTTAGTTGATTATTATAATAATATTTATAATTTAAGACGAACACAAAAAACTGTTTGAAAAATATGCCGGATAGTGAAAACAATAAAAATTAATTTTGAACCGGACGATTTTTTTTTAAACAAGACAACGTCATTCTCGTCAAAAAACAATATACAGTTTCGTACTTACTCGATTTCAAAAGTAAATCAAATCGTATCTTAAGGAACCTTTAAGTATGTTCGATGTGTACGGCATGTTTCGTTGAAACAATTGATTGGGTGTTTAGCACTGACCTAAGTAGTGTCATCGTAATCACTCAAAAATTCTTTAGTTTATCGTAATACCGTAGCATGTAAAAGGATAGTTATCACGACTCTCCCGCTATCCCCTATTATCTATTTTCCCTTATCGTCGAAATAAATAATTTGATAATATCGCAAAAGATCGAATTTCCATGTGCTCGCACTTTTGACATATATATATATATATAAAAACACCTATATATCTATGTAGTTTCAGATACCTATGTATCTGTAGTTCCATTTGAAAGACTTTCCTTTCTTTTCTTTTCTTTTTCTTTCCATTTCTTTTCTTTTTCTCTTTTTTTTTTTTTTTGTTGATTTATCCTTTCGAAGCATGCGAAGTGACTGTACTCTGTAATTTTTCTCATCGTTAACTTCCTCTGCTTGCATTGCTATGCGTACTAACTACTGGTTCTGAAGGGAGGTCACAGTGGTGTACCTCGACCACGGACAATTCTCGAGGATTACACCTCGTCAGAACCAACGCTTGGCTCTTCTACGAGGTCCGAACCACTGCCACGAAATCTTCAGGTAAAGCTATCAAATCAGAGACTACCAGTGCAAAGGATGAAAATACTTGAAAGGGAAGAGAAACGATGTGCGAGTTCGCACATATATTCCTCTATCTCCCTCTCTCTTCCTCTCTCTTCCTGTCTCTCTCTCTTTTGTTCCTTCTTTCTCTCTATCTATCTATCTACCTTTTTATCTTTTTCGCTTTCTTCCTCTCTCCCTTTCTCTCTCTCTCTCTCTCTCTCTCTCTCCCTCTTCCTCTTTGTCTCTCTCACCCTCTTTCATTTATTTCTATTCTATTCTATTTCTATTCTAACTCTTATGTCTAACTTAATTTCTTATCGTTAATTCTCCGGAAAAATTTTTTAAAGCACCAAAATAGTTTTGCAGCATTTATACGTCCCGAAGGATTATTAATTTGCGTGTAAAAGTCAAAAAGACAGATATCGCATCGTATAAACGAACACCCAGTTGACGGGAAGACGCAAAATTCTCTATTTTGGCTAATATATCTACTATCTAATATATTTACCTTTTTATTATTCTATCAATCAAATATTTTAAAAGCTTCATTCGAAAGACGAATGTTTCGCCATGATAGAAAACGTCTGCATTCTATATTACCATACCACATGTATTTTAATAGCACATATGTATATATATATATATATATACATATATATCTACGTCTTACTGATTTCGTAATGAAATCATCATGTGTGTATATAATATATGCTATTAATTTCCCTTATTTAAATAAAATATATACTCTGGGTAGTATGATTACATTTTTTTTCTGTCGAAGCTTGAAAGTGAAAGAGGCTTGATTTTTTTCTTTGAACACACATATATATATACTACTATATATTATTATATTAGATGATTGCGTCTTGGCAATGTATTGACAATATTGCATGTCACAGCAACTACGTAGCACGGGAGAATTGTTACTTCTTTTTTTTTCTTTTTTTTTTTTAACAAGAAAATCTGGACATACGTAACTACATTATACTGTGTTCGTAAATAGTAATTTTATATATATATATATTATATATCATGAGTAAATGAAAAAGTTGATGTGTTTAAAAGAACGTAGGTTACCAATTAAAGTCGCTAGTTCGAAATAAGAATAAGTAGTACTTTAATCGATTAGTATTAGTAGCAGTAGTAAATATTCCCGATTTAATAAACACATTTTATCTCACACAAATAAAAAATTTATACCGTAAAAAACAAACGTAAAAAAACATCAAATACATCTTCGAAATTTTTTTCGATCGTTAAAACGTCAAGTAATAATAATAATTATTATAATTATTATTATTATCATCTAGAAATTCTCGCGCCAAGTTAGATTTGTGATCTTTGATCCAATCGTAAATCGACGTAAGAACATTTATCGTCGACAGAATCGAAGATTCTCCGATTAATTTGGTTAATATAAAAAACAATGAAGTTCATCGAAAAATATTCGACTTTCCTCTTAGAGCAACGACTCTAGCGAAGAGGCTGTTCATCGTAGCAACATCACCGCTGATCCAAGTCCATCGGAAGTGACGACGGATAACGAGAACAAGCATAATTCATCGGAGGAAGCTTGGACCGACGTGAATTTGAACGAGGATGGCGATACGGTACCCATATCGAATCCTCGAGAGGATCCTCGAAATATTCATAACATCGCCCATTCTCGTGGTAAGATAATCGATCATTTTGTTATTATATTTTTTCTATTTATATCTTTTATCCGACAAAATTGTATATTTTGCATTGATTTATTGCAAGATAGATGAAATAGATCTGAATAATAAGTTCTATCTAAATTTTTATTTGCATATTTTTTTATTCCATATAACATTATTTGTAAATGATGATGATGATGATGATAATAATAATAATAATAATAATAATAATAATAATAATAACAATAATATGGAAATAGTGATTATATATATTATATATGTATGTACCATTTTGATCTTCCTTTCAAACGATTTCTTTGTTTGTCCAAATTCAGGTGATATTCAGAATAGCGAAGGTAACGTTCTGGAACAAGAGATAGTCGGTAATGCGGAACGCGGAGAGAAACCCGCAGCAGAAATTTCCGTGGTTCGTGTACCGGATAGACTCGTTGTAAATGCGGCATCGCCGAGACCGGATGATCTACCGATCAAAGGATTGGTCGATCATCTCCCTGTGCCAACACCGTCAAGAGAGGCTTCGCTTACACAAAAGTTAGAAATGGCGCTTGGTTCTGTTTGTCCTCTTCTTCGAGAAATCATGGTCGACTTTGCGCCTTTTCTTTCGAAAACGCTAGTCGGATCGCACGGACAAGAACTATTAATGGAAGGGAAAGGTACGAGTTCGCAATTAATTAATTTAGAACGGTACTTGACGATGATCATTTTTCATTACGTCGTATAAATTGTTTTTTTTTTACTTTCTCCGTTGTTGTTTCTATCTAATAATTAACGAGAGTAATAACGAAACGTCATTTATCATTTGCAGTTACTGTATTTTCTCGTAGAAACTTTTTATAATCTAGAAAAAAAGAAAAAAGAGAGAAAGAAAGAAAGAAAGAAAGATTCCGATATGTAGTGACGAAAACTTTTCGTTGTTGAAGCGACGATCATCATTAGTATTCACTATGATCGCACGAAGCCTCGATATTCGCGCAACGTCGCGTACGATCGTCGTGTCACATTCTCGATGGACGTTTATTTTTTCCGTCATTCCAGAACGATAAATCGAACAGCGCTTGTAAATCACCTCTTTTCCTTTCTCCATCTCTCTCAAATCGTATTCTCCCTTGTTTTCGCACTTTAACAGTTTCTCTTTTTCATTTGAACAGGCTTGACCACGTTTAAGAACAGCAATTCCGTGGTAGAACTGGTGATGCTGTTATGTTCTCAGGAATGGCAGAATTCTTTACAAAAATATGCTGGTCTTGCCTTCATCGAGCTCATCAACGAGGGCAGGTAAAGAGATTAAGAAACAAAAAAAAAAAAAAGAAGCAAGAAAATCAAAAACTAATAAAACAAAAAATAATGCATTATCCTAACGTATTCATTTCGTCGATTTTTTACACAGATTATTGTCCCACGCGATGAAGGATCACATAGTAAGAGTCGCGAACGAGGCAGAATTTATTTTGAATCGTATGAGAGCAGACGACGTATTGAAACATGCCGACTTTGAGGTAATCGTATGAAAAATGAAATAGAAACATATTAATCGTTCTTATGATATTATGACGAGGGTCATCGCAGCTCGTAATGTTTAATAACGATGTATTAATGATTGTAGTCTCAGTGCGCTCAAACGTTGCTAGATCGGCGAGAAGAGGAAAGAATGTGCGATCATTTGATCACAGCAGCACGAAGGCGAGATAACGTGATCGCCAGTAGATTGCTTGAAAAAGTTCGTAACATTCTATCGAACAAACATGGCGCCTGGGGTTATATGGATCCAATGGCTGCAAAGTAAGTGACTCTTTTATTGGATTTGTAAGTAAATAAAAAATAAAAAAGAAGAAGAAAAGAGAGAGAAAGAGAGAGAGAGAGAGAACTTCAATTAAAGAAGTTTTTCTTTTTAAATCTTTTTTTCGATTTTTAAATCTTTTGTTCGTCGTACAGGCTGGCCGAATATTGGAAGCTAGATGCTTGGGAGGATGATGCACGTAGACGTAAGCGTTTCGTGCACAATCCACTAGGCTCGAGCCATCCCGAAGCTACGCTGAAGGCAGCCCTTGAACACGGTGCACCCGAGGATGCGATACTTCAAGCGCGCGAAGAGTTTCACGCGCATCTCGCAGCCTCGCGTGCACATCAGCAACAATTGCAGTCGGCGGATCTAATGGACGATAGTGAACTCCTCTCAGACGACAGAGATCTCGATAACGACTTAACAGGTTTCTATCCATTATTTCGCTTGCTTATTTCTTTATTGAACGTTTTCGTTTACTCTTTCTTTTTTTCTTTTTGTTTTTTCCTTTTTCCAAGTTGAAGAAAACGACATTAAATATACGTTCGCCTTGGATTAACGATGAAACATCAAATAGAAAATTATTCTCATTTATTTTTAGGTCCGGTGAATATCAGTACGAAAGGAAAATTAATCGCACCGGGTATAGTCGCACCTGGGATTATTTCGGTGACGTCGACGGAATTATATTTCGAGGTAGACGAGGAGGACGTGGAATTTAAGAAAATCGACAGCGAGGTAGGGTACTTTTAATTGTTCAAAAAAAGAAATTATCAATTATTCTTTATCAATTAGATAGATTATTGTATCAAATTTCTGAATGTTCAACATATTTTAGACTTTACGGTCGCATACTCTCTCATCAGAGATAATCGGAAGATTTTTAAATTAATAAGACATTTATTCGCGTGACGATCATAGCTGAAAGGTTCTCAACGTATGCACGATATTACGTCGTTCGGCCGCAGGGTTTACATATCATTTGCGAACAGTACGTATAAACCAACGGAACGTAAATTTAACGACTTTCACGAGTTAGTATCACGTTTAGGTTGGTCTCGTTTGGTTTTATCTTGACCAACGGCGACACTAACCACATGCGTTTTACATCGTGACATATGGTTCACGTAATCTCGATAGTTAATTACTTGGCTTCTCTCCTCTCTCTCTTTTTCTTTCTCTCTCCCTCTCTCTCTCTTTCTCTTTCTCTCTTTCTAACATTTAGATTAGCACTTCTATATAAGATGTATTTGGCGCAACCTGCTGCCTTGGTAGAGTTATCTTCTTGAAATATGAGCTTGGCGTTCTTTCGAAACGATAACCTAGCGTTAGCGAACGTGGACACGAACGAAAGCGAACCTTCTTATTTCCTTCTTTCTTTTTATTTTTTTTTTTTTTTGATTTTATTTATATTTGCAATGCCCGAAGGAATACAATGGCCGTTTCGCCGATAGATTTTCCTCGTTCCGTATCGTCGAGCCTTTCAGAAATTGAATCGTAAATGCGAAAACCGGTTCGTCCACGAAGGGGCGAGCATTAGCGTACAACGAGTCGTTCGACAGTAGAGCGGTTCTCCTCTTTGGTGTCTTCGATACGAGACTTCATCACCGATACTCCTCTCTCGTTATCCTTTATTATTTTTTCCAAATTCTTCGAAGGTCCTTTGAATCATACATGTTTTATAAAATTCGTTCATTATCATTCCATTAACTCATCCTCGATTCGCGAGGCCGGTCTCACATCGCGTTTATATTAATATCCTGGAAAGGCACCTTGCCTTTCTACCAGGAAGTTGACCGAGCTTGGACCGAAAGGAACCGCAAGAATCCGCGTTTGGTTCCGCGTCGAAGAAGGTAAGATTATTGAGGTTGTGGATGTCGCGAGGGTCGGAGGGTAAAGGTAAGAAAGCGAAAAGTGATTTACGAAGGCATTTATCTTGCGAAGTGTCCTTTTAACCAAGGAGAGAACATCGAAAGACGTAGAGTCGAACATCGAAACATCGTAGAGTGGTAATCGTAGAGTGAGCACGCGTATTCGTCCTTCCTCACCGCGTGACGTGGAATCGCTTTCGTGGGAAAGCGATGGTAGCCGAGGCCACGAGGAAGAATATTAATCATGCCAGGTAGCTAAGAATTTGAATAAACGGGATCCATAAGCGATGAGACGTGGCGAAAGCTTCCATGGCAGACAGTCTATCTCTATCTTTTTCTCTCTCTCTTTTTCTCTTTTTCTCTTTCTCTCTGTTTGGTATCTCGTTGACTATTATAATTGGTTTTCATTGGAATTGATTTGGACGTGTGTCCATGCTTATGATTCGTGGGGGTGGTCACTTTGATAGAGAATAGTGGCGAGAAGATCGGATGGATGGATAGGTATAGAATGAAAGAGAGAAAGAAAGAGAAAGAAAGAGAGAGAGAGAGAGAGAGAGAGAGAGAGTCTTGGAGATCAGGAACGAGATCCAAGAAGGACTGGAAGAAGCGGAGGTACGATTATCATATATCGGTCGTAGATCTCGCGTTTGTATAACTAGGGAATAAAACAAACAGAGGAGGGCCCCATGGGGTCGGCCGATCTTCAGGGTCGGCAATTATGAGCCCCCCGCGGGCTTCGGTATCTACCTACCCATTCTCTCTCTCTCTTTCTCTCTCTCCTCTTCGTATCTTTTCTCTGCGCCTTCTTCACTCTTTCTCTCTTCTCTTTTCTTCCATAACACGTTTACCGAGCATTATCAGTGGCATAGACCAGACTAGCTTCTCTGGAATGCACAAAATTACTGTTCTTGCACCTTCCACCATCGTCGAGAGGACAGTGCAATGACTCGTAAAGTCTCATACTTATATCTCTCATACATACGTTGTTTTTCTAGAGATTCGAGAAATCTTTCGAGGGAAAAATATCTCTGATGCTTATACTCTCTGTTGCTTTGTCTTACATCTTCATCTCATTTTATTTCTCCCTTTCTCTCTCTTTCTTTCTGATCTCACGTAGGCTCCAGCAAACTATTCCGAGCCACCTGTCGTCTTTGATATTCACATGAAAGAGAAAGAATGGCGAGTGGAGACGCGAGTGGTCGCTCGAGTCGGGTTCTCTTAATTGGAATCCTTTTTAAAGGAGGAACGCCGAGAGACCGCACCTGGAAGCGGTATCAGAGGAAAAGAGAGAGAGAGAGAGAGAGAGAGAGAGAGAGAGAGACGAAAGAAAAAAAGAGAGAGAAAGAGAGAGACGAAAGAGAAGAAAGAAAGAAAGAAAGAGAGAAAGAGAGAGACTAGTCGTTCACGATCGAGACACACTCATTAGTCGAGGATGTCCCGAGGGTAGGCGGGAGGCTTCGTCGAATTCGTAGGCGATGGATCACTCGATAGTCGAGTCGAGACTTAAGCGATCGTAATGCGCGGCTCTCGGAGAAAAGGATGCACCGATAGAAAAAGAAAGAGAGATAAAGAGAAAGAGAGAAAGAAAGAAAGAAAGACAGAAAGAAAGATAGAGAGAAAGTGGCCCCGGGGAGAGGATCGCATATCGGTGGGCAACAAACGCCGCCCTTCACTCTTCTCCCCTTTATATCGGTACACCTTCTTTTTCCTTCCTCCCGCGCGTGAGCACTCGCCCGTGCCTGGCCGATCGTGTCGATTCCCTTTCCCTCCTTCTTGCTCCTTTTCTCTCCTTCCTCCTTCCTTCTTCCTCCTTTTATAATGGGCCTGGGCAAACGTATTTATCGTGATTTATCGTTTACACGGACCTCCTCTTTCTTTCTTTCCTTGTCTATCCTTTCTCTTCGATGCCGTATCCTTGTCCTTTTCTATCTCTCTTTATATACGTCGTACATTACGGACAAAGAGGAAAAGAGATAGAGAAAGAGAGAAAGAAAGAGAGAGAGAGAGAGAGAGAGAGAGAGAGAGAGCACACACCGTGCGATTACGTCGAGAACGCCGAGAGTGAATTATCGATAGTCCGCGGAGAGCATTAATATCTAAAACAAATAATGACCACCGTCTCCCGGGGTTTTGAGACTTTCGATCGAACCCTTTTTGTCCCGCCTCGATGAAAGGGAGCGCCCTTTTCGTCTTCTTTTTCCGTCTCCTTTTCTCTCTCTCTCTCTCTCTCTCTCTCTCTCTTTCTCTCTCTCTCATCCTCTAACTTTCTTTCTTTCTTTTCATTTTCTTCTTCCATCTTCTTCATTTTTGCTTCGAAGCGAGAAGAAGTTCGGCCATTTGCTTTTCGCACCATCGATCCGAGTAATCAATCCTTTCACGCGTCACTCGAGGTTTTTGTATTTCGAAGAACCATCTCAGAAGGTCCCTTGAAAGACTATTGCCTTTTGTTTTTGATTGACATAGTTCTGATGGTGTATTCTTTGCTGACATTTTTAATTTGGATTTTTTTTGAAAACCAATTAGTTTAGAATTAGGACGTTCGTGTAGTCGTATATATTATCGGTATAATGAAATTTTTTTCCAAATTTTAGAAAAATCTTAATAAGTTACAAGGTAATATTTAATATTAATCAGGAATGATCTATCAACTTTTTCCTATTAATTATAAAACTTTTTCTTGATCTGTTCTTATTGTTAGTTAAACTATACACGATCTTTCAGAACGGAAACTGGTACGAAATAAAAGTGAACCGTCTCCATTCAACCCGATACACGCGCTCGCAATCAAACGTATATTCAACGTAAAAGAAATTCTTACCGTCGTGTTTATTCACATTTTCACGCGGCATCGAGGCGAAGTCACGATTCTCATTTTGCATAACGCAGCAGGCTGTAATTATAAGTGTTTCATTACACACGCAAGATTCTCGTCGCTCGATCCCATAACACGGAATATTTTTCGGTTCGACTTACGACCGTTCCGTTTTACTTAATCCGACGTTTTCTCTGACTAATAATAATTTCGCTACTCGCCAAGTTTTCACCAAGTTTTAACGATAACGTTAATTCAAAATTTATACGATTTACATAATACAATTCAATAAAACAAATCGTATGTTTATATAAATGTATATATAAATGTTCGTGTAGGTATATACCGTTTTAGTCAGCACGCACAACAAATATTTACAGAAGTCCAAAAATCTTTAGAAATATTTTTCTAATACTTATTAGTCAGTACGTGCCACGGGAGTATCGCCACGGGATACTCTGACTTTAAAGGAGTTACGAATAAGGAGTTACGATAGAATTAGAATCAGGTAGTAAGAGGGAGAGAAATCAACCGGCTAGGCAGGTGGCCTGATTTAATTTTTCTTCTTTTTTTTTCTTTCTTTTTCTCTTCTTTTCCTTTTTTTCAAACATCAAACCTCATTGGCAAATAAGAAGAACATTCTCGTCGATGATTATAATCTACTCATTAAAATAAGAATATTCTTTATCGAACTAAATCATTACCATCAATTTTTCTCCCATAATCGTCATGTAATCATTCCCTCAAACTTTCCATCGACATATTTATTATTAATTTATTTGAAAAAAAGAAAAAATATAAACAGGATATTCTTTGTTTTTCTTTTCTCTAAGACGTTGATCCCGCGCGCGCGCGCGTTCGTCGGCTTCTTGGTGAAAATTATTACCTTCTTGCGTCGTGAACGTAGGTGCATAAGAAAATCGAAGAGGTTTGAAAGCGGAGAACGATCGAAAATACAAATTCTTATTCCGCGAAGCTTCGTACGCGTCTTTCGATATCGATGAAACGAGAGGTAGAAGGGCGGAGAAAGGGACGATGCCTTTGCCTGTACCTGTGCCTGTGCCTGAGTCTGAGCCTGAGCCTGAGCAAAGCCTAAAGGCACACTCTCTTCGCTGCCCACGCGTGGCATTCAGATATTCCTCGCAGACATCTTCGGGGATGTCTTCGTATTTTCATCGAAAGTCTTAAATTACCGTTCTACGAGGCTCGCCAGCCACGCTAACGGACACCCTTGTGTCTCGATACTCGACCGACTTCCACTCGATGTTCCAGATTACGATCTCCGCTGACTCCGAGAAAAGTTATCGACGATAAAGAGAAGTCGATCTGATAAAAGAACTCCTGCCGGAGTTCGTCGGGACTGACGACGTCGATTTGATTCCAGTAGTCGCAAATTTTTCGATCGTTCGATTTGATAGTTGCGATTTCTTGAATGAAGGTGGTAGATTGTTTTCTTTTCTTCTCTCTTTTCCTTTGTTGCGTGAAATTTATCATTTAAAGGAGTATCTAAATTCGGCTGATTAGATCGATACGAGTTTTTTCGAAGACGATTCTCGCTCGTCGGACCGTATCTCGGATGTAAAGTGTATAGACACGTTTCTTTTATTTTTGAGGATATATATGTTTCATAGAAAAATTGTATATGATAAAATTATTTTATCATTTACGATTTAATTTCAATCATCGTTGAAAAGACAAGTAAGAAGACAGATAGAGAGAGAGAGAGAGAGAGAGAGAGAGAGAGAGAGAGAGAGAGAGAGAGAGAGAGAGAGAGAGAAACATGGAGACATATATATTTAATGATATGAAATAGTCTACTAACTAAGATGTTTAAGAGAAATGAAAGGAGGATGCTAGCTAGTTCGAATGCCAAGCGGCTCCGGTTTCTTATCCGATGCATATGTATGAAAGTCGCGTGATGTATCGCGAGCGAGAATATAATAATGCGACTGTAATTATTCCTTAGCACAACGGCGCGGCAACGCATTAGCTTGGCAGCGACGATAGTCTTAAATACAGTCATCGTGGATGCGCTCGGTCGTACTTTTCGTTCCATTATTCCTAACGCGTTATCTCGAAGATCTTGCGAATGCAAACGCACCTCGATAAATAACGAACGCCATCGGCCTAGCGCATAGCCAACAGCTGTCCGGTTGTCGTTGGCCTCTACGACTTACGAACACTCTTGCTTCTTGCCCGTCGATAATTCCTTCTCCTTTACTCAATCTTCAAGGCTACCGTCTCGTCTTACCAATTTATTATAATTTTTTCTCGCGACAGGAAACTTTAACGAACTCGTGCGATTACGAATATTCAATTACGAGTAACCATCGCGTCGAATTCAATTTTCAAGAATTTTATTTAAATTTAGATTTCAAAAAATACATATATATATATATTTTTCTGTATGTATGTATTTATTATAATTTGTATCGACGTTAAAAAGAAATATTCCAGTTGATCATGGGTATACGGGTAGAGAAACATACGAGCAACGTGCAGACATTTAATCGTTCGATGCATCCCAGAGTGCAGAGTGTTTTAGCTTCTCGACATTGTGGTAGCTCGAGAGCGAAGGTTCGGCTGCACGAAAAGGGGAAGGCAGTTTACTTTAGCAAACATCCATCAATTCGTGGGCTGGACACCGGGCCAGAAGGTATGAGCTACGAGCCAAAAAGAAACGCTACGAATTTGTCGAGAGAGAAAGAAGGATAAAGAGAGAAGAAGAGAGGGGGCGGGTTTTCGTTCTCAACGAGGCAGGGTAATCACTGCTATTAGCGCGGACATTACTCCGGTGGTCCGCCAATCTCCCTAGCACTCCATCATATCGGTACCTCGGGATTCTTAGGTCGTCGGAGAAAATGGGACCCGTTATGGACCCGAAATGCTCCGTTCGCTAAAGCTTTGCTCCTACCGGCTCGTTCGTCATCACGAACTCGGCTAATCGCGACGACGTAACTGACATGACGTGTGAGTAATAGAGTAGGAGGATACATGGTATATATATTCTGCAACATTTTTCCACGACTCTTTATTCATTCTTTTTTTCTCTTTTGTTTTTGTTTTTTTTTTATCCCTTTATCATATAGAAGTTATTATGAGAAAGGATCGGGATAAAAAGTATAAGTTGCAATTTCAATTTTTAAATGGTTCAAAGTGATGCTAGGCTCATTGTTAACCGGTTAAAAATCAATAGGATAATAAAATCAAATATCATCGCTTTCAATAAACGTTTAATTTTGTCTATAATAACAACGATTCGCCATGGCGTTGGAATGATCAATATCAATTTTACGTATGAATAAGTCATTGATTCGATCTCGACGACATCGGTCGTTGATCTACGCCAACTAACTATACCAACAAAACGATTGGACTGGCAAGTTCGACGACCGTTCTAGGCGTGATCAGCGATTATCTTCGAAGAAGCCGATGATGGATATCGTGAGTAACTGTTTCCGTGGCAGATCAGCACTGTCAGCGAGCTCAGGTAGACTTATCGGCTACCGCTTAACAGCAGAAAAATCGGATGAGTCAGAATTGGATTTAACGATTGGATGAATTGTTTTCTAGAGAAAGGAAAAAAAATAAAGAGAAAAGAAACAAGAAGGAAGAAAAAGAAAAAGGGAAAGAAAAAAAGAAAAAATCTCTTGATCATCTTCGCGACGCGTCAAAGAGAATAAAAATCATTTTGTGAGCGATGGCGCCACGAATTCACTTTCCCACCTTTCATCAAGGCAGCTTCGGTGTTTGTGAGAAACACGAAAGGAGCAAGATGAAAGAGGATGAAGAATAAAGAGATGAAAAGGAAAAATAAAGAAAGAGAGAGAGAGAGAGAGAGAATATATACTCAAAAGCGTAGAAAGATAGAGAAAGAGAGAAGGGTCTTAGTCGTCGGATAGGCGGGGCCGAGTTGGATCCGATTCGGAGTGTGACGGATGGCGCCCACCTGTGGATTCATTCACTAATCTGCTCGCTAAGCAAACAGCCCGAACACACCCCGTCATTATCGCTGACGGCGTAAGTAGCGCCCGATCTCGTCCATACCCAATATTTATAAGATCTCTCCTTTTCCCGCAACCCCCTTGATCGCTTCTTAGCCCTCTCCCACTTCTACTTCAACCTCCCACCTATTTCCTTCTCCATCGTCGTCCTTCTTTCTTTCTTCTTTCTTCTTCTTCTTCGTCTTCTTCTTCTTCTTCTTCTTCTTCTTCTTCTTCTTCTTCTTCTTCTTCTTCTTCTTCTTCTTCTTCTTCTTCTTCTACTATCTTTCTTTCG
This sequence comes from Vespula pensylvanica, assembly GCF_014466175.1. Lineage (NCBI taxonomy): Eukaryota > Metazoa > Arthropoda > Insecta > Hymenoptera > Vespidae > Vespula > Vespula pensylvanica. Next base: position 3,050,137 of record NC_057686.1, read on the forward strand.
TTGTTTCATTTTTTGTTTCTTTGTTCTTTTTTTTTCTTTCTTTCTTTCTTTCTTCTCCGTCACCCTTTCAACGCATTGATTTTTCGACCATACAGAGGCACCCATCTTTCTATCCTCTTTCATCCCTCTTCCTTCTTTTTCCCTCTATACGATCCTCGTATAGTCGACCATAATTAACCCTCATGCCGATATCGTTAGCACGTCCCACCTTTTTGGGCGCGCGTGCCATCTGGACGTATGCTTGAAACGTGCCCTTTCTTCTTGATCCCTTTGACATGACACGGAATTGGAGTTGTTTAACCTTGACAACCCGTTAAAATAACACAGAATAAAAAATCCCATTCCTTTTTTCACTTTACCAATGTACTATCCTATTCATTAGAATCGATCACTTTCGAGAAAGTTTTATATCTCGTGAATATTATTAGATACGCCAATGGACGACTTAATTAACTCGTGAAATTGATCCGTAATTATCGACCGTAATGGGATAAATACCATGAAAATTATCTGTCCGTTCGAAATGTAAATAGAATAAAGTAAATATTCTCATTGGTGCGATTATTAATTAGGATCATTTTCCTCGTTCTCGGTTGTATTTAATATGAAGCGAGGTAACGAAAGGATCGCATTAAAGAATATGCATAAGAGGAAGGAGATAAGAGAAATTTCACCTCTGCCTTACCCCCTAATCACCCGTTCTCGCCTTTTCTATCATTAATCATGATCGCGTGCGTAACTCTCTCTTTCTCTCTTTCTCTCTCTTTTTTAAAGGCCCTCGGGTGGTGCTTTTTCAATCCGTCGCGAAATGGCTGCGACTACGAGGACGACGAATCGATTAATATTAATGAATCCTTCGCGATAGGCGAGCGCGCAAATCATGCGTCCCGAAGATAACGCCAAGAGAACGTATATTTTCTGCGATAACGTGCTTGCACGCGGACTTATGAATAAAGTGTGTTGTGTAAATATATGTATATATACATACGCGTACACATACATATAGCCACAAGCGATGGAACATAATTCTATGCTGCAAAATCTACGGGGGCACACGAACTCGTCCCAGACACGAGCCTCGTAAAGTTTCCGCAGGTTCTTCATCGATGCTGGTTTATGTAATCGATAGTCGTGAAATAGGAGATGGGTGATGGTGTAATTAGAACGTGAGTTTTACTTTCTAAATTTATTCGACAATATTACGTAAGAGATAATATTTAGAAAAGTCATCTCAAAATAAATCGAACGATTAGAAAATTGTTATCGTATTAATATGATAATAAAATTTATTTCGATGGAGAACTCGTTTTGATATTATTTAATAATATATAAAGAGAACTTACATATTTAATATTTATTCGATGTGTGCAAGGAATGTTTTTACTATCAAATAATAACGTAAACTAAGAAAGTAGTTATCAATTAAAATGTTCCCTCGACGACTAAAATTCTCGTCGTAGAATGAGAAGGTTTATTGACTCATTAATCATTTTCTACTCGATAACTCGTTGTGGAGTGGGCGCGTCAGCTGTCCCATGTGATTTTCATTCACGGCATACGCGCTTGTTCGTCCATTCGTATGCGCAAGGAGATGAAAATTTTTTTTACAAAAGAGGGAAAAGAGTGAGAAAAAGAAAATAGAAAAGATGATAAAGAAAAAATAGAAAAAACGGAAAGGAAAAAAAAAAGATATAAAAAAGAACAAGAGAGAAACGAAAAAATAAAAGAGAAGGAAAGAAAATACATGGATGATGGCAGGTATCGCAAAGAGAAAGAAAGAAAGAGATGGGACGAACGGATAGTCAAGAAATGGGAATGTTGCCCGAACATCGGGAGAGAGAGAGAGAGAGAGAGAGAGAGAGAGAGAGAGAGAGAGAGAGAGTGAAAAGGAGAAGCACAAGGAGAAAAGGAGGGAACGAACGAGCGATCGAGCTGGTAGTTAAAACTATAGGCATCCCCATAATTTAGCGATTATTTTGACAAGGGTATGATCTCTTGACAGTTTGTTGGCCTTATGGCTACGCTCTGAAATATAGCTATTTAAATAGGCACTTAGAAGTTCCGCAAGGAATACATACTCTAGACTCGAGAGTAGACTCGTGATTAGACGACGCGGTTAGGTGACCGTTTCTTTGACCACGAGACATGTAGCTGTGAATGAACTAAAGTATGCAGAATGGTTGAGATAGGTGAACGATATAGATGAACGTCTTTTAGACTAGTGAAATTTCAAGAATTTTTATGACGTTGTTTACAGAAGAAAAAAAAACATACAAGAAAGAAAAAACTAAAAGGGAGAAAAAAGAAAAAGGAAACAACTACCTATACGAATGGGGAGTGAAAACACGACACGCTAAACAATTAGAGTTCATTGCGTGCGCGTAACGAGCGATCTCGCGTGACACGCTAACGGCGATGTTGTAGAGAACCGAGCAACGAGATGGAAATTGTTGTAATTAAACACTTACTAGCACACCGCGAACATATTACTCGTCATCGGCCTTACAGAAATGACGGTAAATTGGCGTACTTTATAAAAAAGATTTCTCTAAACGCGGGCTTTTTTGAGAATAAAAAGGAAGAAAAAGAATATAAAGAGAAGAAGAAAGAAGAAGAAGAAGAAGAAGAAGAAGAAGAAGAAGGATGGTAAACGGATCGAGGAAACGATCCGGTTTTACGACAGGTTACCAAGTTGCTCTTGAAACGAATTAATCTGCGTACCGCCTTTGTATTATATCATGGATTATAGGTACGCGAAAGAAATGAATCTTTTTTCCAATTTGGATCATGTATTTTACTGGCTACTGGCATTAATCGAAGACTCCAGAGAAAGAAGGGTGGACGTATCACGGAGTCTCGATTAACGATCTCGATACTATATCCCTACGATTAATTCTCGTTAGGTGTTCTATAATTTACGATTGGATATTCTCCACCGGTCTTCTATAAAGCACATGCCTGATATCGAGTGTTCGGGCTACGAATGAACATCGTAGATAGTTTGGAATATTCTTTGTGTAAGAATAAGAGGACGATCTTTTTTCTTTCTCGCGAAAAGAACATCGAAAAGCGAATAGTCAAGTTTATTGGGAAGGAAACGATATATTCTTAGATGCAAAACGGAGCTTAGTGCAAAACTGTGTAAACTCGAGGTCCAAAATTTTTGTTGGATTTTTCAGAGATCGGTTTTCTACGAGTGTAGGTTCGGTATCTTTCTCTTTCTCTTTCTTTTTCTTTTTCTCTTTCTCACTGACCTGACGGCAACGATTATCCGGTTGTTAGGTGGCCCCCATCGAAATCGGTAGAAGGAGGCGTAGGTTTCAGTCACGGTTTCGAGCTTACTATTCGAGCCTAACAACGGGTTAGACGGCCAATTACTTTTTCGGATAAACGGATACGTTGATTCGACTTGACAAATATTTACCGTAACTGCTCCGACGTATTTCCATCTTTCTCTCTATCCTTACCACTAGTCTTTCTAACTCTTAACGCGTTGAACCTTTATGCATACGCGTCCGATCGCATTTGTTCTTTCATTTGCTAACCCATGAATGTATAATTAATTTCTTAGGTAATGCGTGTCAAAGAGATTAGATTAACGCATAGTGCAACGGTATTTTTAATCCATTAACTGTGGAAGAATATATGGAACGTGTACAAAGTCCGATGGTCGCTCGAATCCATAACGATTTCGCAACTTGGAAATTGCGATCGATTTCTGTCGATCTTTTTTTAAATCTTTCATCACGATCGTACGAAGAAATATCTCCGATCGTCTTCGATCGATGCATCGACGTTTCTTTTACTTCCTTTTTTCTCTTTTTCTTTCTTTTTTGTTCCTTTTCTATTTTTTTTTCTTTTTTCTCTTTTTTTTCTTTTTTTTATCCGAAGATTCCCTTTACGTGAATTTTTATGCAAGAGAATGGATAAGGCGCATCCGTGAATATACAAATACTTCCTTCGCGAAGGAAACCTCTCTCTCTCTCTCTCTCTCTCTCTCTCTCTCTCTCTCTCTCTCTCTCTCTCTCTCTCTCTCTCTCTCTCTCTCTCTCTTTCTCTCTCTCTTTCTCTTCGCAAAGAAGGGAGGTCCGCCCGCGGCTGGAGGCGCGACGTAGCTTGAGTTATGGCGCAGGTTAATTATACAAAACATTCAATTATACCTCTCCCCTCCTGCCGACCCTTCTTCGTCTCTTTCCTCTCCTCGAACGCACACGCTGCTCATCTCGATAAAAGAGAGAAAGAGGGAGAGGGCTACTCGCAAAAATAAAATCAGACGCGATCGAATCCGATCTCGTTCTTCTTCCATCTCTTTCTCTCTCTCTTTCTCTCTCTCTCTCTCTCTCTCTCTCTCTCTCTCTCTCTCTCTCTCTCTCCATTCTTCCTTCTTCTCTTACCTTCTCGCGTTTTTTTTCTTTTTTTCATTTAACGTTCCTTTTTCTAATGGGTTTGTTTGTTCCTCCAAGTTGTTGACGATGCTTTACGATATTTCGTAAGATACATGGTATAGGATGTTGCTTTATGACAAGTTCGATTACCACGTAAAGCAAATGTCGTTTCAAGAGCGAGAGATCGTATCCTCGACATACTTCTTAATTATAGAGTATATAGAGTCCGATCTGAGAAAGATGACGCGAGGCTAACGAGTCTACTTACATACTTACTTACTTACTTACTTACTTACTTGCTTGCTTGCTTGCTTGCTTGCTTAGTTGTTCCTTATTAGACCAAGTGCGAATTAAAATCGATGCACTGAGATCGCTTTGTTCGAGCAAATCCTCTTACAGCTGCGTTTGATTCGGACTTATTGTTTACGATTACGTCAAAGGAATTGAAAAATGCGGGTCTGTTCATTCTTCGAAAAATTAATGATCAAATATTATCGATCCAACGATTTATTGATTATCGAAAAAATATCTGCTAGTTGTATCGCTTTATAAGAAATTAATATAACCAGAATTATGCTGGTGTGTATATAACACGATTATGCTATTAATACTTTTGCGAAATATGCGGGTCAGAAGTCTGTGTATTATGTAGATATATCACGCGATTTATTTTGCTTAGTTCGTACGATATCATTTGATCGTATTAGTTAACTTCTCGTCAATTTCAAAGGTATACAATAACTTTTAGGATAGGACAACGTTTGTAAATAATATTACTGATGGAAGGTTAAGGTTTTATAGTTTTTTTGAACTTCTCATCTTCGAGACCGATCTCACGAAGGGAAGAGCCCTTTCCTTGTCCTTCTCTCATGTTGTCCGAATGATCCAGCGTGTCGGCGGTCATGTCGCACCGGTGAAACTTACCGATCGGTCCTATCCTGAAAGGTACCATTTGTCACGAGTCTCGAAGGTCTCTCGAGATGCCTTAAAACAAAAAGTAAAAAAGACCCGAAAATATTTCTTTATGGAGAAGAAGAAGATAAAAAAAAGAAAAGTAGAACCAACAGCCGGAAATCTAATTCATATTTTCACGTGAGAGAATGAACGATTAGATGCAAATTTAACGAGATTAGAATCAATTTCATTTCTGTTATTATAAAACAATAAGTTCCTTCTTTCTTTCTTTCTTCCTTTTTTTATTTTATCAGGATATTTTTCACTGATATGAAGATAAAACTTTGGATCTATACGAAGAATGATTAAAACATTTCTACGTTTTGTTTTTAATTAATTAATAATATTTTCGAGTGATACTTTTAGGTGTATTTGAATTACCGAAAGTATAGAACGACGTTAAAAGAGTTGGAAATTGAATATTAAAATACTTGAAAGAGATCTTTAAAAAGAAAGAATTACGTAGGAAGATGTAGAGAGAAAGAGAGATAGAGAGAGAGAGAGAAAGAAAGAGAGAGAGAGAGAGAGAGAGAGAGAAGGTGCCGGACGTCGGCAAGGCTGAACGTCGTGGGAGCACCTTACGAAGAAGGTGTTCCTTGGTCCAATGGGAGGGTGGAGCAAGAGGGGGATCATAACGCAGAGATTTTACGCGCCGGCGCCGGCATCGAGCATCGGCGCCGGCGCCCCCCGCGGCCTCAGACGCCGCAACCATAATGCCGAAGGGCCAACCATACCAGCAAACCTTACCGACGAATTATCTCTTTAGGACTATCGCGATCTTCTTCCTCTTTCTTTCTTTTTGTATGTTTTCTTTTTTCTTTTTTCCTAAATACTCCCTTATATTCTTTTTGCAATTTCTTTTTTATTCACATGTATTTTTCAATTCGTTCAATAATCTTTCTAATACAGTTTCGTAAATCGATTTAATTGGAAATTATTTAAATAATTTTTGAAGAAAACATTTTTTTAAAACAAATTATTGAAAAATTGATCTATGTTTGTTGGTAATTTGGTGGTTACGTCATAGATACCATTTAAAAATCGTACACACGATTGATCCATATATCATTGAAAATTCACTTTCAAACGACCTTTCGTTTAGAAAGCATTCAATATCTTCTTAGAAGCTCTCTCACGGCAATTGCCATCGAAGCAATCGCAATCCCAGAAGATATTTATTTTCTCTCGATCGTGTACGACTCACATTACATCTAACGAGGCAATACTTCGTAACGAAATCACAACCGGGAGATTTCTCCGCTTGAAAAAAAAATTATCTTTACATCGAAGGTTTTATCAAATAGTTGGCAATTATCAGAACTTAATCCGAAGACGATAAAGTTGAACCGTTATCGTACATAGTAAATGAAATTCGATGAACGTTTAAGAAATGAATTGTGATCTTTAACGTGGAACATTAAAGCTTGTGATTACTGTATATCGCTTTAATGACATAAAACGACCTCGTTATAAAATCCACTTCGGTCGTTTCATTTACGAAAAATAGAAAAAAACGTATTATATAAAACGTAATGTCAGGTTTCATAAAATATTGATCACGAGAAAGTTAATAACGATAATAACGAATAATTATCCTTCTAGTTCGTAATACGTACGTAGAAAATATATGTATATCCGAGAGTTATTCATCTTAGAAAACGTTAAGAAGGTGAGAAGGTGAGATTAAAGAAAAAAATAATGATCGTCACTTACGCGCTTTCTTTCTAACAGCTGATCGAGAAATCAAGAAGAATCGGTTTGGCGACTCAATGAGTTATCCAGTATGATTACGTTCACGAGATCGATCGAGCGTCTATAAAGGTCGCGTAGAATCTCATTTCGGAACGATCTCACGTCCGATCGTTAATTACTACGGTTATTAATCCTAACCGCGGGATATATCATCGTATATAGCCAGCCCGAGTTTTCTTCTTCGACGAACCGGTTGATTTATTCTCAGACCTTGAACCACGATGGAAAGCGAAGACGAGACTACGATAAGTTTGGTCGTTGTTGCCGTGACTACTAGCTGATATTCCGAATCTATATTATCCTCTGTGACCGTACTTTTCAATATCAACTTTAAAAAATTCGTATTAATGAAGAATAATATTAAGACACGTCTGACTCAAACTCGATACGCACAGTGATAATTAAACGTATATGTAATTTAAATTAAATTTAATCGCCATGAATATAACGAGAAGCGGATACATAATACATCTAATATTTTCAAAGATGAAATCGAATATAAAGATCGAAAGAGAAATAAAGAAATGTTCCTTAACTCGTAACCATCTCGAATTTCCTTCTCACCTCCAGCAACGAAGATGAAACCTAAGCTCTACCGTATTCCTGAGACACCGTAAAAATGATATACCGACGCCCTTCGAACATGATCCTCTATGGTTTCGATCCACGGGATACGACGTTTCGTCTTCCATCCTCCGTATCGAGAAACTCTGTCTTACTATTCATTGTTTTATACGAGCTATAAAGATGTCAAGCAATTAAAAGATTCGGTTGATTCGGCATAACGTGGGCGAGCGACTCTTTCTCTTTCTTTCTTTTTCTATCCCTATCCCTATGTTACTTTCTCTTGACAGTGGGTGGATAAAATCGGGTGGTTGTTGGGTGGGTGGATAATCGAAAACAAAATTCTCGTATGTGGTGCCCACGTTTACTGGCCTACGTTTACCCGAAGTGGACACCTGACATTGTATCGCCGTTGTCCTACAAAAGGCGTCTCTTACGACCAACGATCGTAAATGTCCACGTTCAGGCTGCATTGCTGCGTCGTGATATACACTGAGCTGTATATTACGCAAGTAAATGCGCGACGATCTCACCAAGTGGTTTGAGGTTAAACAGCCACCGTCTCGTCTTTTTCCCTTTGATATTGCCCATTATGTTTTTTTTTTTTTCTTTTTTCTGTTCAACTAGATATTAGGTACTAGGATCATAATCCATGCGTAGATTCTTTTTATACGTATTGTTTACTTTTTACGATTTATTTCATCGATTTTTTCATCGAAGATCGTCTATCAGAAAATACGTTCGAGGAAACTTATAAATGAACGTAATCGTCGAGTCTTTCGTTTAAAAAAGAGAAAAAAGAACAAGAAGAAGAGTATTAATCGTAGAAAAATGCTTTTAAAATTTTTCCAAATAATATTCGATGAAAAATAAAATTCGGAAGCAGCGAGAAACTTCGATCTACCGTAGTATCGTTGTCGAAGGGCGACCAGCCACCACGTCGGAAGAACCGTCTTGCTTATTTAATTCTCGACCGTCGATGTAATCAATTCCCACTGTGAATACCGAGAGCCATCTTGGTAAGGATGTTCCCTTTAAAGAGATACTATCCGAAAGTCGAGATTTTATCTCGGGAAAAGAGTTTGCGAACGAGCCGCGTTCTTTGGAGAAAATGATTGGCCGACGAGAAGAAAGAGAAAGAAGAAGTCTTGCGTGGTTCATCGAAAGAACGCCGAAGGAGAGAGACAGAGAGAGAGAGAGAGAGAGAGAGAGTAAGAGAGGGATGAGAAAGGAGAGACGACGAGTAGTGGACGATGACAAAGGCCGATGGTGGGAGATTAAAACAATGCCGTCGTCTCGGTTCGAATAACGCGGGTGTGACAGGTCTTCCTACCTTCACCAGAAAACAGATTCAGCTACGAGGATGGACCTTAACGAGGCCTCTCTAATAAATAACCGTCCAGTTCGAGTTTCTCCTTTTCCCCTCTCCAACCTCAGCTCACCTCTCCTTCCTTACTCCTCCGTACTCCGTTAGTTTCTTTCTCGTCGTCTTCTCTTCTCTACTTCTCTCGTCTGCGTCTTCGTCTTCGTCTTCGTCTTCGTCTTCGTCTTCGTCTTCGTCTTCGTCTTCGTCTCCGACTTGGATCCTTACGGATGGTAGAGCAAAGGGATGGACCTAAAACCGGGCCTCGAAGATGGATGTGTTTTGAGGCGCCGCCGTCACCTAGGCAGCCCTTTCCAACAGACTTCCAGTTGGACTTACCTTCGAAAAGAAGAAGGGTAGCGACTAGGAGAAACAAGAAAAGAGAAATGAAAAAGGTGATTGTGTTAAAAAACACAAGACACCTTGCAATCGAAGAAGAAAGAATCCTTTTCTGTCCTTTTTTATTGTCGGATTGTTCAAGTTGATCTCGTTCAAAATTCGTTTTAATCGATATCATATCGGTTATATATGCGTTAATATATTTGAGATAATAAAGAATTAATAATTTATTCGTAATCTATTATCTCGATACAATTTGCATGATTTTATGGGATTTTTTTCTCTCTGGATATTTCATAATTTTTTCTTTCTTTTTTTTGTTTTCTTGAATCACTCGAGAACGTAACAAAATATCGGATATCGTTTTGTCCGAACGTACAGAAACGATGGCAACATTTTCATCTTTGGAAGAGAAGAAACTCGAACGCGGGATCGTCGTTCGTGTCCTCGATATATACCTGGCTCGCTGTTAACCCCAAGGGTTTCTCTTATCTTCCACCCGATCTTCTTCACGCATATTATACTACGTGGAAAACAGTAAGAGTAAAAAAAGAAGAAGAAGAAGAAGAAGAGGAAAAGGAAAAGGAAAGGGGACGCACGAGATGTACGCATACTAGCGGCGGAATTCTCTTGAGTTCTGTCGCGCGAATAACAGGATCAGGTTACCGTCTTGGAAGGAAAAGAAAATAAAAAAAAAAGAAAGATATATATATATATATATATATATATATATATATATATATAGAGAGAGAGAGAGAGAGAGAGAGAGAGATGAAAAATAAAGAACAAGGATATCTCAAGAGTGGTGTCTCTTGAAGAGAATTTCGAACGACGACATGGTGTGGCAGTTTGATTCAAAAAGATTCGAGAAATCATGCGAGGGAGGAAGTTAGAAAGGGTTGATCGTTCGTCGTTTCTCGGTGAATTAAACTTCAACCTCGATGATTTTTCTTCGCTTATTCCCTTTCAAAAAAAAAAAAATAAAATAAAAAATAACAAAGAAAAAAAGAAACATCAAAGCTTGGTATCGCCTAAACATCTATTCTTTTTCTTTTTTTTTCTGATGATACTTCACAAAGTTCGACGTCCTTTATTCGAAAAGTTTTGTTTCATTCCGTTCGTAGATAGCTAAGAAACAGCTAACGATTGAAATGAATTACTGCCGAGACCGATGTTCGCCACCCTCGTGAGTCCGGAGTACAAAGCCGCGAGGAATCCTTATCTATTTTTAATTCAGAGAAAATACTTTTACGATCGATCGAGTCGGAGACGAGCGCTCGTATCTTTTACGATCGTGGTAGGACAGAAGAAAAAAAAAGAAGTCCGTTTGAATTGACGAGATAAGGATTGCATACTGTAGACATTTATTAAAAAATAGTGTCTCTACTCTTTCCTCCTATTTATTTCTTATATTGTTCAAGCCCATCCCTGTCTATCATCGCGGGATATAAATCTTCGGCGAATCGCGCGATTGACGTCTATTTAATAGAAACGCAACTACACAAGGATGGCGCGGGATAACATTAACTCGTTCGGGAGTCGAGGGGGCTGGTCTCGCCGCGACGGGTGGCCATTGTGAACCTGGAACCCCTGCGAGCCACGGGCTTTCTCTCATTCTTGTGCCTGCCAGCTCCCTCGTAAAGTCAAACGTTGACACTAGCCGCGGGACATCGACTCTGTGGCCCCAAACACGCGTGCTTTCTCTTTCCTTCTTTCTTCCTCTCTCTTTCTCTCTCTTTTTCTCTTTCTCTTTCTCTTTCTCTTTCTCTTTCTCTCTTTCTCTCTTTTTTACTCTACTTTTATCCATCTATACTTATTCTTATTCCTAGATAGAAATACCTAGATCGTTCGTATCTTTATTAAGGTATTAAGAAAAAGGAATATGGATTTTCTTACATGATTGATTAACTTAATAGATACTTCGTTAGTTTCTATTACCGGCAAGAAAATTGAGATAATATTTTCGATAGTATACAATTCAGTATCGTAATTGGTTTGCTTTCTATTATCGAGGTAATCAACAAATTATGATACAAGATATATTTAATGAAAATCTCAGGCCATAAAACTAAGATCTTTACGATAGCGCGGCTTCGTTGAAGAACGCACACGATGCCAGTAATCTTCGGTGATCTTCGCGAGAAAAATTGAAGAAACCCGAAAGGTTTTATGTAAGAAGAGAAAAGACTTCCCTGTTTCTTTTCCATCGTCGGGAGAATGCCTCGGCAAAAGTTAGAAAATCTTGTTGCGACGTAATAGTAGAGGAAAACGATGTAAAAGAAGAAAATAAGCCGAAGAGGGAAGAAAGAACTCCGGCATCATTCGTTAAATTAGTAGGTTTTTATGGGTGCATTAGCAAACTTAACGACCTAATCAAAGCATCGTCCCGTCAGAAGAGCCGCGACGAAATTGACGTTAGCATCCTGACACGGGAATTACGACGCCTCGGGCATCAAGGATCCAAACTGACAATGATTTCTTTTTATTCTCGTCGAAACATTATTTCCATACATCCATCCATTGATATTTTGCCAATTTGTGTGAAAAAGAAAAGTATTCACAGTTTGAATTCGATACGTTTATCGATAGTTTTTAAAAGATTTATTGAAACATCGATCTATCAAGAACTTTATTGTTACAACTGTATGTTTTATTATAAATATAATTTCAAAAAAATTAAAACAAAAAAAAAAAGAAAGAAGAAAAGAAATAATCAGACACGAGTCTTTGTTACAACTGAATGTAAATTAACGTTCTATGGTAAGAATGCGAAAAAGTCCGACATAGAATCTCGAGTTTCTTTCCTTCGAGGAACTAAGTTAAAGTGGAAGAGGGTCTTGCCACGAAGGAGGTACCTGGTAACGTGATACTCCAGGACCTCGTCCTGCGAGATTCTAGTCGTACTTCTTTATCGTTTGAGCAAAGTTGAATTCACCAGTGGAAGGAACGATGTGGAAGAGAAAAGGATAGATGGTGTATATCTAGAAAAAAGAAAAAAAAAAGAAAAAAGATAGAGAAAAAGATGAGGATGAGGAAAGAAAGAATAGGAAGAAGCAGCAAACGTAAAAGAAACAAAAGGATCGCTTTTCTCAACTCGTTCCACTCGGCGGCAAGATCAAGGTGGCGCCACGCCTCCGGCCCGCCTCCTCTAATCATCGGCTCATTACTCATTAGTCCTAATGAGCCACGCGCGCTATCTATACCAGGCAAAGAAGACACAACTGCTGTGGAAAAGCGATGAAAGGAACGCTCGCCAAAAAGGGACATGTGCGATTTCAAACATAATACCTTCGATATGATATGTCCGATTAGTTGATACTCAAAAGTTGATAATCTCTTGCGTATTCTTATTGTATTGTTTCTATTTGTTCGTTTGTTTGTTTCTCTCTCTCTCTCTCTCTATTTTTCTTTCTTTACACATCTTGCGTAGCAACTTCGAGAAGATCGATAAAACCTCCATCTTTTGGAACGGTCCGCGAAATGGGTAGTTCGCGTCGAACGTGGGTCAGTCGGGTATGATTAATGAGCCAGGTAATGGAAAACGTCTTCGTTCCCTTGTTCGTGTTATGCTAATGTCGAACTGTAATATTTCCTTTTTTCTCTTTCCCTTCCTTTTCCTTTTCTTTTTTTCTAAACCATATTTAGAAGTTGAAATGGAGAGTGTGCGAAAAGGATTGATATTTTATCCGTAGTTCGATCCTCGAGTCCGATATCTTATATTTCTCGTTCAAACCAGTAATATCGGTTTGTGAATCGTAAATCGATTTGGATAATCGATTAGAATACTCGCTGAGTATATTTAGTCGTTAGATCGAAGCTTTAACAGAGGGGAATGATTTCGTAGAATCTTCAGCAGCCCCTTTTGTAACAGAAACTAAGCATAATGGTGGACTCTCCGCAGTCCCTGTTTCCCATAAAACAAGCCATGACATCGTGCCCAGTGAAGCGACCACGTGTGACGAACTCGCTCGCACCAAATGCACAGGAGCGCGCTCGCGCGAACAGAATCGCTCGCGTCTCGTTACATCCGTCACGAGCGTCGGCCCGTAAAATTGGCGCCACCTGCCACCCTCCCCAGAATCCGAGTACCCGCTTTCTCTGTCCGATCGGGAACACTCTGACTCATCCCTCCAATGTATTTAATGCATTTATAATATGCGATTTAATGATCCTTGACCCTTCTCTGGCGTCCTTCTCCGTCGAGAAATTCCTTCGAGTGGAAGTTATTACGAATCCACCGGCCACGGGAGCCACAAAAAGTGCTATCGTCATTTGTTCACGCGTCACTTTTTTAAGGGATATCACTTTTAGAGCCAGTTGTACTTTCAACTTATTTTTTTTATTAGATATTTCGATATAGCTGTATGGTCGTTCTTGTAAAAACTTCTGACTCGTCTGATCGATACATACATTTCTTGGTAATATTTGAGAATTTCTTTTCTGTATGTGAATCTGTGAAGATCTTGTTTTTTCTTTTCCTCTTTTTTTTTTATTGTTTTTTTAACAAACGATATCTTCGAAAACAAAGTAGATAATGGAATATGATATACGCTGAAGGAAGATTCAATTGACTTAATTACGATTAAATCCATTCATTAAGCAATCGTTAGATTACGTTAGATAAGAAGGGGAAGCTAGAAGGAAGATGGAAAACTTGTCTAACATTTGTGGATGAGGGAGATACAGAAAATCGAGAATTGATCTACAAAATGTAATGTGATTGTTTCCGAGCCAACGCTCGGAATGCAATGAGGGTTGACTTCAGCTTTGCTCTGTCTTTCTCTTTCTCTTTCTCTCGCTCTGTTAGTGATGACTTCATTCCCATGCGATCACGACGCTCGTTCTCTACCCATTTCTGAAAGCTTGAATGTAATAGGGCGATACTAAAATTCAGATACAAGTCGTGCCAGTTTTCTTTTTCTGCCACTGACGATTATTGACGTCATTACGGCTTTGAACGTGACTTCATACAAATTTTGATAAAAGATTTTGAGAAATCGAAGTAACATTTATTTATTTATTGTTCTTTTAAACTTTATCCGACCAAACGTAGCATACATATACAAACGAAAGCTATTTTTATAATAACCATTAATAATTGTCCCTTTATATTCAAATCCTTTTGTAAACTTTTAATCGAAAAAAATGATCTGGTTTATCATTCGGAAAAATCTAAAAATTCCACTCTACCGGAAGTCGAACTATACGAGTACCGTTGATCGGAAAAAGAAACCCTTTTGGTACTGGTAGCTAGGGCTGTAAGGAGAAAGCTGGAGAAAAAAAAAACATAGGTAGGAACAAGAGAGAGGTTCGCGATCGGCAAGAACAAAGCTCGCGAGATAGGCCCCAGTCGCCATTGTCCTGCGCCTGTTTGCGTCCGTTTGTGTCCCGGCGCAAATGTCCGACGCTTTGTGCCGTTCGATGTTCTCGCCATGGACCAAACCCAGCTTCTCTATCCCTCTCTTCGCCAACTGCGGGGAAAGGATTACCCGAGAAATCCTTTAATAGCATTGTTGGACATTTGAATAACACGAAATACGATATGAGATCGGCCCTGGAAAGAGGCCTCCCTCTTCTTTCTCATTTTTCTCTCTCTTTTTCTAACTCAAGCTTAGTCGAACGGGGTTCCGTAGATATAAGGTTACGGTCCTGTTCTAAACCACCCTCTGTCTCTTTTCTTTTTTTCCTTTCTTTCTCTCTCTCTCTCTTTCTCTCTCTCTCTCTCTCTCTCTCTCTCTCTCTAGTCAGCCTGGATTAATCGTTGGCAGCTCGTCGAGATTCACTAAGCGAAAACATTCTACTCGGGCACGACAAGATTTCATCGTACCGATCTTAAAACATCTTTAGAAACATCTTGAAACAGCTCGATTGAATCATCTTGGCGTTAATTACGGAACGACGTTAATGAATATCTTGGAACTATCGAAAAATAAATCGCTTTCACGTTAATCGCTTTCACAGTGGCTATATCATGAATCAGAACTGGCGTAGATCTCTAACGGAATGAATCGGAGAACTCGAGATCCATCTTAATGCTCATTCACGCGACGAATTGGCACGCGTACAATCGATTCTAAACGCTCGTCCTTACATTTTGCATTCTCAAACAGGTTGCTAAGAGCATCGATCAGTCACACACACACACACTCTCTCTCTCTCTCTCTCTCTTTCTCTCTTTCTTTCTTTCTTTCTTTCTTTCTTTCTCTCCTTTTACTCATTCTAATTACCATATTAACATTTTGCTATCTTATTGCTATTGTCCGCGCGTATTCGCGTTTATACTCGTTCCAAGAATAATCATCGAAATGATCGGCCCGCGAATCTTCTTCGTCTTTTCAAGCGAGAAATGCAAGACGGTGCGATTAAATTAGCCGTTACTAAACGTTGCTATTAAGTACATGTGTCCGATTGGATTAGAGAAGAGAGTAAAGTTTAAAAAGGGAAGATGAGATGGAACGAGAAGACGAAGGAGTCGCGTTTTCGTGGGCTCGGGCCAAATGATACGAGAAACGAGCAAGAAGACGAGGACGAATTATTACGGGGAAGGTCGAAGACGTTAACGTCGCCGTCGCACGTGAGCGACTACCGGTCATTCCATCTCTTCCCTTTCTCTTTCTCTTTCTCTTTCTCTTTCTCTTTCTCTCGTTCTCGAGACACTGATATTTCTCTCGAAAAGAACGTCTCCACACATAAACCGGACACTTTAGTCGTAGACTGGCTAAAGCGAGAACGTTGGTCCACTTAGTATTCACGACATCGTGGCATGCGAGAAACAAGCTACGAATACCGCGACGTGAACACCTTTTCTTTCCTCCTTCTTCTCCTCCTTCACCTTCTTCACCTCCTTCTCTTTCTCCTCCTCCTCCTCCTCCTCCTCCTCCTCCTCTTCTTTTTTCTCCTCCTTATATCCGTAAAAGTTTATTTTTATCAGTTACGAGAGAGGCGCGCGACCGATGAGGTAATTTTTTTCCTTCTAAGGTTTTAAAGTCTCGCCGAATGATTTCGATTAAACGATTCTATAGACGATCGTATTGACAAAATGGAGGGATGATCGAAAGATTAAATAAGTTATGTGATACGCGGTATAATCGCAGCCATTAACATCATTTACATGTTTCTATGTGTTTCTTATAACAAGTTGCTTGTACGTTTAGGATATAAAGTTTATCTACTACCGTCTTCCTATTAATAATTAATTATTCATCGATTCAAAATCACCTTCGAGCGTACTTTCAAGATGTCCATAGATTTTATAAATTTATTCTTTGGCTTTTAATCTCTGCGCAAAGTTCTTTTTTTTTCTTCTCTCGACGTAGAAGTCTTCGATAATGTTAAAATACTTTTCTTCTCGGATAAACATAAATACAATCTCGAGATTGAACTCTAACAAAGTCGAGAAGTACTCGATAAATAGATCGGAAGCTCGAAAATTCGATATTTTTCATAAATAATCAATCGAATCATTTAACGAATTCAACGTAACGTTAACTCGTAGTCCTACGAATTATAATCCGATCTTTTTCTGCTTACTTTTGAAATTGAATATCGTATTAGAGAAACATGGCTATCGATTTGTCTCTTGCGACCAGGGAAAGATAGTTGGTTCGTAGTTACCGGTAAGTAAATCGGTCGTAAGACGACGACGCGTCTGTCTAACGACCAGTCGGCCAGTAGATATACGTAGCGCATAACTATGCACATCGCTTGCTCACAAAGAAAGAAACGAACGTTTACGGGGTAGCATTAGAGCTTCGACTTCGATGTTCCTTCGACGTGGTAGCAAAGCGCTTTGCTCGTATCGTGAAATAGCTACGGGCTGCGTCTTTGAAGTTACGAGCGTAAACATGCGATATATACTAGTTGGACTTGAAGAAAAGAAAGCTTTTCGTCTGGCGGAGACGACTAAACGGAGAAAGAGAAAGAATAAAGAAGAAGAAGAAAAAGAAGAAGAAAAACCAAGGAAGAAAGAGAGAGAGAAAGAAAGTTGTTTTCTTGGGGCGATGTAAAAGAAGTCGGAAGAGCGAAAAAAGAAGAAAAGTTGGAAAAAAAGGTTTCTCTAACGTATCGTAGCTCGCAACGATAATTCAAGCAAAAGGATGCATCTATCCTGCTACTCCAAAAATAAACGCCGTTGTCGTTGTTTTTCGCCTTGCCTTCCACCTCCGCTCTAGAACGTTTCCATCGCACATAGCGCGTACGACGTTTGCGCGTTCGATCTCCCTAGGGAGAAACTGGATGACTACCGATTTTCCCTTCTCGACGTCTGCTCATGAAACGGCAGCAGCATCCCCTTGTAATTCGTTCGTATAGATAGCCCTCGTATTCCTTCGACAATTTTCAAGACATAAATCTCCGTGATAGTGTTTCCCTTTGTTGATGCCGCCCACGCTACCTCGAATTTCGGATTAATCGAATTTCAAGTTTGATATCTGAGAGATTATATGTCCGCGATTTTTCAGAATAGATATTTCTTTTCGATCGGGATATATCTTTATCGATCTAAACTATTGAATGATTCGTGATGATTGATCGTGATAATCTCTTTAATATAAGTATATAACTAATGACTTAAATAAGATCGTATTTTCAAATGAAGTCAATTTATTCGAATCTATTTGAATTTTCTTACATTCGTTTGTAGATATTAACAAACGTTATGGTATTATTTATAGGTAGAGTACGTTCGTGAGTATTATGATTTTGTTATACGTTAAGTAATTTGTCCTTCATGCGACGAAATTAGAGACGTTTGAAGTGGCAAGACTCGTTAATAATCGTCTCCCTCTGGACTGATAAATTATATTGCGCCTGCACTTAAGCCGTCCTTTACCCCTTTCAATGGTAATGGTATCACGAAGGTCGGTGGGCGATTCAATTTGTTTTCCTCGAGCTAGTAGAGACGCTTTTTAAAATCGCTCTCTCATCTTTTCTCTAGAGATCGATATTATTATATTTTCTTTTTTTTTCCTTATATTTTATAAAACAACTAGAAGGTATCGATCGTTTTTAAACCTTGTCCATATTTCTTCGAAAGTCGTTTCAGGTGAAATATCGAAGGCGAAACTTTCGTACGAACTTGGTCATAGGGAAATAACATTTTTTTCCTACCCTGCGATCGTTTATATCAATCGAGAATTTTCCGGATATTACGGTCATAAATTATACGAGCGGGATAAAGTGATTACGTACTTCTTAAAATTGCGATGCCACGTGCCAATACAGGCTTACATATTTCTTAAACGTCACACGATACTTTCTTGTACTATAATTCGATTGCTTTTTTATTTAAGAAAAGTGACATTGTCGACTGTACGTAGGACATGCGTACGCATAAATTTCAATAATCGCAAAATGTAGAACGTTCGTGGCCTTCAGAAAAAATATCTTACAAATCGACTACGATCTGAACGTATAACCTTTTCTCATTTCTTCTCTTATTTCCGGCAAGAGAAACGAGCAGTGAAAAATGGCGGGCAACACGTTCTAAACTGTATAATATCCGAGAACGTTTAGCGCATTTAACGTAAAGTACTCTCTTAGTCTGCCGCTTGATTTACCACGCCAGATTTCGACGCATTTGCTGTTATGTATATTTGTGTGTGTGTATATATATTGAGCTACCGGACCGAATCGAAAACAAGTCTCCTCCAAATTTCTGTCTCTTTCTCTATCTCTCTCTCTCTTTCTCTCTCTTCCTCAAATAAAAAAAAAGGATAGAGAGAACAAAGAGAGCCGCCAGTATAGTTGCCTTCCGTTAGAATCGGATGCATTTAAAGAGGCAAAGATCTCTTCTGAAGAGAGAAAGAAAGAGACGAGAGTGGTCCATGGAAGACGTTAACCAGATCACCGGATGTCCATGACACTTTTCTCACCCACTCGAAGTCGTTATCCACGCCATTGGGTGAACACGCGAGTCAGGCCGTAAAAGATCCGCTTTCCTACTTTGTTTCTCTTATCCAATAACCCACATTAATTTCGTATTCTCCAAAAATAATAATAAGAGGAACATCGGCTCTCCTGAAAAGCAAATGAAGGTTTAAAAAAGAGAAAAGGAGAAAGAGGGTATTCTTGTCCTTCGTAAATACCATCCCAATCTTTTTTAATCGTTAAAGGAAATCGCGACGTAAAGTAGGCGAGACTACGAGTACGGTGACGCGAGTATGAGATAAGAGTCTTTTAAAGTATGAGATTACAGTTTCGTGTAACACATTTCGAACCCGATAATTCTATATTCTGTTTTCTTTTTACTGGCATCTTTTGGAATAATTAAAATAATCTTAGAAAATTTTAAAAACATGAGAAAATAATTTGGCCAAAGTAATAATTAAAATTTAGTTATACGTAGATACTTTTATTCGTTCGCGTATTCATTTTAAATAAAATTCAAGAGATAAGACATTTTTTTCTTCGTCCTCTCCGACAGGTTGTTTTTCGAAGATCCTCGTATAGCTTCTCGAAACTACCCCTTGATCGCTCTACGCGACACCCCTTATTCGTTTTCTCATCAATGTTTCATATCAACACGCAATGACCTAACGGAGTCCCACGGCGACGATACACTAAGTGGTTTTGCTCATAAAGCTGTAACGGCTCGTAGGATAATGCCGACGGTAAGTGGAGTCTTCTCAGACTTTGGGTACGGGGAGGAACGGAGGGTGGGTTTCAACGTCGCGGACGACGACGAGAACGCACATGTGACCCCGAAAAAGAGACGAGCCCTCGAAACATTTTCAGACGATCTGTATCTATCGTTTTAATACTTATCGTCGATTTTGCCGTTTTTAATTCTAATTTTCTTTTCTTTCGAAATTTGAAATAACGATGTTAAATCAAATTACGATAATGCGATTCGAAATAAACAATTTTCTCTGATAATATTTTCAAGATTAATTATTATTGATTAGATCCTTGCATAAGTGCAATCCGATCGATCGTACGATCGAGTATAACAATGCGAATGTATTATACATCATTAGAATTAATCTTTTCGAAGTAAGATGAAATACGAGTCGTCGGCTTCAAAGAAATTCTCAAGATTTGACAAGAAATATCGATTGCTTCGATGGTATCTGTCACGGTATCGTCTTCTTCCGCTTTAAAGTCATCACGAAATAAAATTTTATTCAATCGAAAGGACGACGATATAAATTCAATGATCGCCGGTAAAGCTCGCGCCGTTTATTTTAAATTCATTCGCATCTGCTACCGACATTCTCTCGTTAATCACGAGTAAAGTCAAGTATAAGAATCTCGCGACGATATCTCGATACGATATACATTTCTTGTGTTGTGCAATCGTTTTGGTATGCGGGATGCGATAAAGGAAAGGCGCGTAATTTCTGGCGTATTCGTTCTTCGCGATAAGAATTTAAATCTCCTGCGACGTTCCTCTTCTTTCTTTTCTCACGTTTCTATGGGTTTCATTTAAGAGGACGAGTTATGCTTAGAAAATGGATTTCTTTTTATATACCATTCTTTTTGAAAATTATATCGACGAAATTAAAGATTTCGGATAAAAATGAGAAAAAAGAGAGAGAGAGAGAGAGAGAGAGAGAGAGAGAGAGGCAGATATATCATATACCTACTTGATGCATTTCGAACATAAGAAGAAAAAACGAAAGGTAGAGTATCATGGAGAATTCGATAAGTGCACTAAGAACTCACGAGATAACGGTGTAACTTTACGAGCGTGATATCGATAAAATTAATGTCGTGAATGTAGATATTTTTTTTTTTTTACGTGAAAAGACCAGTAGAGGTTATATTGCGAATTCTTACGAGAGGATAAAGGAACATAAGGTGTAGGAAAAAACACGTTAAACATTTCTATCGATGGGATTTTCTTTTTGTCTTTTTTTTCTTCTTTGTTTTTTCGTTAAGAATACGATCGTGAAATTCAATAAAAAAAAAAAAAAAAAAAAGTAATAAATTTTTTTTTTGCAATAAAGAAGGATAAAAAGCATCGAGAATTTATAAAATATAAGGTATTTATACTATCGTCGCCAAAATTTACAAGACCCGCGTAAGTCCGGTGAAAAAGTATTCGTGTTATTTTTACAATCCTTCCTTCCATGATTCTCTCTACCACGTCGTGCCAGTATGATTTTATCGAAGCTCGCGTGCAAGAAGAAATGAAAAAGTTTTGCAGAAAGTAGTGGATATCGTCTGGATTTAATTTTCTTTTTCTTTTTTTTGTTTTTTATCCTTTTTCTTTACTTTTTTAAACATTTTATTCGTGTCTCTAACAGAAAGAAAGAAGACACGAATTCTGATCATACCTCGTATAGATATTTGTTTTGTTATTTAAATCATTAAAAAGTACAATTGGGAAGGTCACGTTCCTTAACGCTGCCAGTATAAAACATCAAAGAGCGTAGCACGAGTACTTCCGTCGATATCGATTATGGCGATCTTTGTCGAGCGTGTCCTCGTGCTCGCTCGTCGTCGACGACGAGTATACGTTAAACGCGCGTGCATATCGCGAGTTTGCGTGTCTGCGCTCGTAAGAAGAAAAAAGAGAGAAAAAGAATGAAATAAAAGAGTAGAGTGAAAGAAAGAGAGAAGAGAGAGAAGGAGAGAGAGAAAGAGAGAGAGACAGAGAGAGAGAGAGAGAGAGAGAGAGTAGACAAAGATGCATGGCCAGATAAGTTAAGGGTCTTCGATCTTATTAAAGTATTTTCATAATGTAGAATATTCGGCAAGTAAGTAGTCAAATACTTAACTATTTCAAAATATTATTCAAAAAAGTTCTCTTCTATAGCCAATCGTGATATTTTTATTATCTTATCTTTTTTTCTTTTTTTATACAAACAGAAATGCAAGTGCGAGAGTAAATGTATTACACAAAATCGATTTGAAGAGTTCTATTCGTTATGAGATAATATAGATTGAACCGGTCCTTGTTAGAAGAAATTAGATACCGAAAGGCGTTAGCAAAAGTGAGAGACTATTAAATAACTATTAACGATCGTGTCGTTGAAGTAAGAAACCAAAAGTTAGCTTTGAGAACTCGCTCGAAGTAGGTACGGAAGATAAGGAGGATGGCTTTGGAAGCGAGGCTGCAAGAAGGCTGCAACGAGCCTCGAGTTCGCCCGTGCGTGCATTCCTGTCCGGTTTTCTTTCCCCTCGCTTCACTCTCCTCTCCTTCTCCTTCTCTCTCTCTCTCTTTCTCTCTCTTCTCCTCCGTCGCCACCACCGTCGTCCACCCCCCACCCCCGTGTGCCTTTTGTCTTATTATTTTGTCGGCGCTCGGCCAGCAGGTATATCTCTCTCTCCTTCCACGCGGCACTCCTCTCGCTTGCTTGCGATCCCCGCATATAAACATCGCGGCTTTATCTGAGCGTTTTATAGCGGAGGTCCTGGCAACCGACGAGGACCAGCTGAGATCACCCTAAAGAAGGAACGTGGAAGAAAGAGATGGAATGAGCCGGCACGAACCCGACTCTCTCTTTCTCTATCTCTCTGTCTCTTTCTCTCTCTCTCTCTGTCTGTCTCTCTCTCTCTCTGTCTCTCTCTCTCTCTCTCTCTCTCTCTTTCTTACATCCTACGCTCGTCTTCTTCTTCATCTTCTTCTTCAATCTCTTCGTTTTCATCTTCTTCTCCTCTTTCCTTCAACTTCTTCGTCTATTCTGCCTTCTTTCGCCATCCGCTTCCTGATCTTCTTCTTCTTCTTCTTCTTCTCCTCCTTCTTCTTATTTCTCTTTTCCTAGATTTTTTTCCCCTTTCTTTTTCTATTTCATTTTGTCTTTTCGTAGCGACACGATTCGAGTTTTAGGACCACTCGATGCGTCGATACGGAGGATCCTTGTTGCCGGTCATTCGAAAGATCGTCGTCGTGGAAAAAAGGAGAATGACTTCTCGTCGTTTGCATACTTCTCTCTCTCTCTCTTTCTCTCTTTCTCTAGACCCTTTACCTTCGTTTCTCTCTCTCTCTCTCTCTCTCTCTCTCTCTCTCTCTCTCTCTCTCTCTCTCTCTCACCTACTCGTGATTCGTTGAAAATTCCGCTCCTCTTCATCCGGTGATCGGGTTTCCTACTGCGAGATAGCGAACGGACATTTTGCACCGGCAGAATTCGTATTTTCTGAAATACGTGCACCTTCATTCAATAGCTCCTCGAAACATTTTAAGGAATCGTCTTATCTCTGTCGCGATTAACCGATGATACCAAAGCGAAGAGTGTATTCCCTAATAGGTGATTTTCTTAGTTTCTTATCCGTGAAACATCCTATCGCGGCATGTCTCAATTCGAACTTAAAATACTACATTCAGATAATATTCGAAAGAATAAACAAGGAAAAAAACTCAAAAAGTTCGAAGAACTTCCTCGTAGATATAAAATATTATTATTGCACAGGACATTTTATCGATAGATCGCTAAATAAAGACTGAAATAATAATTGTATAAAATGGATCGTTACGATGTAGGTAATAAAATATTAAGGAGCAGAAATTTCAAATAATGATCAGTAATATTCACTTTATAAGTGTAGATCAAACGATTAATAATATGAAATCGTTTAATCATTCAACTACCTAGAAATTATGCGAACTATACAAGATATTAATAATTTATTCTAATCAACTTTTTACGAACGTGCGTACCTATAATAAATATCTTACAGATTATTCCTTGTTGCTTCTGTTTTTCTATGCTATTAGAAATAGCGTCTGACAACTCCTTGGTACAGATTATACAATGATCGATTATATGAATGATCTAAAATCTATACGGTTTATCCTATCAGCGTCAATAGTAATTAGCAGTTCATGTTTCTTTTTGCTTTCATACCAAGCATTAGTTACGTATTTCTTAATCAACCTCTAAATTTTAATTTTGACGGGAATGTCCTTAGACAAGTTCATTATTTTCTTCTTCTTTCTTACAGGTTTATTCGTTTTTAGAATGAAATATATTAAGCGACAACAAAAAGAAAAGAAGAAAGAGTAAAAAAGCATGAACTATTTCCAAGAACCGTTATCTTTCGTACACATATTTTATGACAAAGATATAAGCTCATTTTAAAACTAACGAGCCTGGTCACGCTATTTATTTTTCGATCTCTCTTGAGTTTCGCGTACGTTATCTACCATTTAACTTTATCAAACGAATTTTCGGTATAGATAGAACCGGCATTTATTTCTGTAAATAATTTTGTGCGGGAACTTTGAGACGAGTTAGAGTTACTTACTTTGCAAGTTTACTTCTTCGCACTTGATAGTAAGTAGAAGATTATTTGAAATTTCTGTGATGCACGAAGATAAACAAGATTATTAGTAATATTGCTTGAAACGCTGCCAGTTTCACGCTCGTTTCTGTCAGTCAGAGTTGTACCATTACATTTGATACGCGTTTTAGAATCGATCGTGTCGACAAAGCTTGAAAATATTTCATTTAAATTCATTTCTAACACGTACAACGTTACTTCTCATTAAACGTTTTATTACTAGATGGATTCATTATCATTTTCTTTCGCATAAATTTTTTAACGACCCATTTATCGATTTTATCTTGATTAATAATTAATGAAGAAAAATTAAAAATTGTACTTTTTTATTCTTCAACGTAATACGATAAAATTGTTTTTCAAATCTGAATATATAATAATGTATGTACATAAGATTATTAATTCTTACGGTTAGAATTAAAATTCTTATAAAAAGAAAAATAATTAAAATATTCTGCGAGTATTATACGTTAGTAATTATAATACACGATGTGAAACTAGTTCTCGTAGACTATATTCATGATTAAGTAAATACTGACATAAAATGTAAGAACATTACAATTTGCGTAATGTTCGTGATAAGTAACGATAACGATGTTTAGCGATTGTTTAGCATGGTTGTTTGAAACTAGTTTTTCATGTTAACATTTATATCATTAAATAAGGGCAAGCCTTTTGAAGCTAGGACGCATTACGATAAATTTCTAATCAACTTATCTGTATGTCTGCCTTATAAGTAGGTAAACACGCTTTTAAAATTGTACCAATCGCGTAAAAACCGGAAAAAAAACGCGGAGGAAAAAGAAACGACAAAGTAGAAAATTCTCTCCTTTATATTCATATTCATAGACGTTTTAAGAATCGAAGAAAGGACAAAAAAGTGTGAGAGAGTATAAAATTTATGAGACCTAACTCGCACTCCACGAGCCAGCTCGTTTATCGAACGAAACGTTTAACGATCTTACCAACAACGATCGAGAAATTTACGAGGCTTTGATTTTCGGAGAACGATCGTTAGGATAGTAAGAAAGAAAGAAAGAAATAGAAAAGATGAAAAGAGTAGGAATGGTTTCGTGATGTTTGATCAAAGAAAACGCGTCGAAGGTTTCGTATAAATAGGTACTGTATTTTACATTTCGTTACACAGTTTAATAAATATCTTTCAAATATTATTTACATAGCGGCGGGAAACGAAACAGTCGATGAAAAACGATTGACCCTTTGTATCGTGTAACATTTTGATAGAGCATGAAAATTCGTCGTATTTTCTTATTCCTTTTCCTTTTTGTCAATAGACACACTCATTTTCACTATCTTATTGAGTTTCTTATAGATGATGATCGCGAACGACAAAGGGCCAATCCGCGTTTCTTTTTAGAGAGACGAGAAAACGCGATCCATCCGAGCGACGGCAGCTTCTCCGCGCAAGTAGAAAAAAGGGAGTAAGTACGTCGAAAGGAAAGAAACGAATTGCTTTTTTTAAGACGGAACGTCAACGTAGACAATTATGGCACTAACTCGTAAACGCGAGCCGTTCGTTGCACGATCACAAAAATCACTGGGTACGTTTTTATTTTTTTCTTTTGTCGTTGATGTCTCCGAAAGATGAGAACGCTCGATGAATGAGAAACTAGCGTTCGATGTCGATTCTAGGAATCGATCGATCGTTAAAAACGTTTTAATATTGTATTTAATTCGAATATTTTTCTCTTCTTTGTTTTTTTTTTTTTGTAAACTAGAGCTTCTCCAATGCTCGGCTATTCGTCAATAATTCTCTCGTTAGTCTCCAGACTTGTTTAGCTGCGTTCTCCAAGCCACTAGGTGATTTCCCTTTGAAGAGATCAAGATTAGGTAGGAAGTAGTGAGGACATCTTCGACATTGGAGACAGGAAATAAGTTGTAAGAAAATGCCATTGATTCGATCGCCTAGACAGGCCTCGTCCCATTCGGCCTCGTGAGGGTGCTTTTCACATTCGTAAAGTAACAATGTCTTCATGTGATAACTGGTGACAGGATTGCCCGGTAAATCAAGGTGTCGATCCCTAAGGGTCTTGAGAATACTCAGACAACGCTTTCTGCTAGCACCTTGGAGTAGTCGATTTTCAGCATCGATGAAGGACAACGCCCAGGCATCGCCCTCCATGGCCGACTGTTTTCCCTGAAGTCCGATACATTCCTTCGAGAGCATATCGAAACCCTCTGCCTTAACTTCCGCGACGATATTCGGATGTGGCCATGGTATATGTGCGATTGGCCAATGAGAGGCCGATCTTGGCCAGAGTCCGGCGCACTTAAACGCGGGCGTGATTTGTACGATGTATCTCTCGCGTATCCGTAACTTAACTTCCGTCGTGTCTGCTATCATTTTGACCGAGTCCCTATAGGCACACTTGTCGCAAGCCTGGGCAACCAACGTTTGAAACCTCGATCGAATTTTTCTAGCTGATAGGTATCCGCTCGCCGTTATGAACTCTACCCAAAGTGACATCGATCTCTTTCTACCGTCGCTGAGTTTCAACACCGCACATCCAGGCAACGTGCCGTCGTCGACGAAGTTTAATACACCCATTTGATTGAGATAGATGACGATCTCGAACTCGGTAGGTGAGATCACATCTAGACCGTCGAATCGACCGTTGTAATCCGTAAGAGAAGAGATGAAACGAGGCTCCTGTACCTCGACTTCCTTAAGTACATCCTGCACAACCCTGCAAACTTCCTGAATCGTTTTTGCCACTTGACTCTTCCTACCCATCACGCGTTCCCCGAAGTACTTGTTGATCTGGTAAACCATCTTCGACTGAGCGGCCAGCATCTCAGCCGGCACCAACATCTTTGCACCGGGACCGGCCTGACTCGGCCCGGGCTCCTTCCCAGAAATCCTTTAAGAAGCCCGGAGGGCTTCTCCGTTTTTTCCAACGAATTCGATCACCGCATTCTTAAATTTAATCCCGTCTTTTTTCTACTCTCGGTCTTATCTTCTATCAAAAAAAATTCAATCGGACGGGACACATGATCTCGTCCAGTTCTTTTTTCTTCCCGTTCCAAAAAATCTTCCTTTTTTTATCTTCTACTTCCTTAGCCTTTTTTGTTCTATTTCTTTTTTCTTTTTTCTTTTTTTTTATCTCACGAACGAACGCTCCTTCGTACCCTTTGCGTTTCTCGAATATTTCTTATCGGAGACACGAACGATGCAGGAGAAGGAGACGAACGAGGGTCTCCGTGCAGGAGCAGATTGTCGACTGCGCCGCTTTCCACCTTCGTAGATCCAATCGTCCTTCCCTGCTGCTAGTTGGAGGCGTGTCGGCTTTCTCGCGTGATCGTGCTTCATGGTTTGGTAACGCCCCCGGTTTGCGTTAATTCGACCAATCCTCGGTTAGCTCGACCACCATAGGGCGGAGAGTTCCAACGTCGACGCGAAACAATCGATCCGACTTTCCGACCACGCCACGACTCACCAACACTATCATACTCGTCTGTCTATAATATAGTACAGTATGCTTACTTACTTATTTGTGCATGTGTAAGTAACCTACGCGGCTAACCTCTCTACGATCCAAAAACTCACCCCTCTTCCTCCCCATTCTTACCCTTCTCATGGTTTTTCATCCCTAACTTGGCTATAGCGATCGTAATTTCAATTCCATCGTATTTATTTTCCTTCGATTTAGTTTCCGTCGATGTTTTATCGTTATACCTTTTCCTCGTTTTTACTTTTGCTTTTCCGATTTTACGATTGTTAAATTCTATCTTTGTTTGATCATTTCCGTTTAAGAGATTGATTCATTAGATCGTGCATGAGAAAGTTATTATTCGATGGTCATGCTATATGGGTGCGGCTTGACAAAGAGCTATGTGTTAACCTGAAATGAACTGAAATATCTTGGGCGGATAATTAAGAGGATTAATGATTCTCGTACTTTGTTGAATGAATTCCCTCGAATAATCATTTTTCATTCGGTTAATCACTTTTCGTACGGACTTTTAATTTGTGGACTTTTAAAGAAACGATTCTATCTGTTTCAAAAAAGGAAAAAGAATTAAGCAAAATGAATGTAAATTTCATTTTTAAGATAAAAAAATGCAAAAGTTTCTATATTTTCTTTTACGATGATAAATAGAGTAGGTGAAGTAGAATTCGATGAAAAATAGTAGACAACGTTAGGTGATAGTATTATTACAGTAAAATGTAAAATTATTCACAAAGCGAATAGGACATCCGAAACAAAGGACATATGTAACACGAATCATTAATAAGTGTAATCGTGATGGTAATTAAGTCGATCTACCATTTGGAAACGATGTATTGATCGATGTAAGAACGGTAGCGATCGAGTGGCAGCATTCGATGAATTTGACACGCGCCGCGAAGCACGAAAATTATCCGACGGGAGTTTAAACAGCGTCGTTCGAGCATCGATGATGGTAGGAAGAGAAACGTTAGGATAGAATTAAGATAGGATGCCGACGTAATAAAATGCAAAAGGGGGTAATAAAAATGATAGTCGCTGCTACGCCGAACACCAAGTCGTTCTCTCGAAAGTACTCGATAACTACGTATTACGGAGACAATAATCGTTACCTAGATTATGCTCGAGCATGATAAATAAGTCGTTAAAGTGTCATCGATTCCATCACAGTTGTTTGTCGATTATAGAAAGACATGGCTCATTTTGTTCCTTTTTTTCTCTTTCTTTCTCTTTTTTTTTTACATCGAGATAAATGCATTTATTATGTACATTGTCGTCTTATAATTTTAAATAGCGATTTGATTAGGTATATTAATAATAAATATCATTTAAATAATATCAAAAATTATTTACACGTAACGATGCGCAATGAAATCGCAGTTCTTTCTTTTGCCGTAAGCTCGCTTTTATAAATGGTTATAAATGTTCTTCAATTTTATTTTTTTAAAATCGAAATAGACAGAATTACAATACGCTTTGCGTCGATGGATAATAGATGTATATAGGGGAATGATAGATTTATATAGGAAAGTACAATTTTTTCACGAAATGTATGAAATGTCGAACGTTCGTTCTTCGTTCTTTAAACCGGGACATTCAGTCGATTGAACGAAAAGCATTACGTAAAGTGGCAGGTGAAGAACTTCGACGATTCGATTCAAATATGTTTCGTATTTAAAGTAATTAAATATAGTAACAGAGAATGAATTATAAACTTATTGCGCGAAATGTTGCGGCGAATTAAAGGGAGGCTTTTATTTCAAGAACAGTTCATTAATGCACACTTGTCTTTTCTTTTATCTTCAAAGTATCACGAAAGATATGTTGCATCTAAGGGAAGATCGCTAAAGTTTCTCGAGAGCACGGCTGTTGGTCAACAATTCTCTGGTCAGTCTCCAAACTTGTTTGGCGGCGTTTTCCAAGCCGCTGGGTGATTTTCCTTTGAACAAGTCGAGGTTCGGTAGAAAATAATGAGGACATCTTCGACATTGGAGGCAAGAAATAAGTTGCAAAAAGATGCCGTTCATTCGATCGGCCAAGCAAGCCTCGTCCCATTCGGCTTCGAGAGGATGTTTCTCGCACTCGTAAAGGAGTAAGGTCTTCATGTGATAACTCGTTACCGGATTGCCAGGAAGATCGAGGTGTCGATCTCTGAGAGTTTTAAGAATGCTCAAACATTTGCGTCGGCAGCCACCCTGCAAGAGCCTGGTCTCGGCCTCGGTAAAACTCAACACCCAGGCGTCTCCTTCCATCGCCGATTGTTTCCCTTGCAAAGCAACGCTCTCCTTCGAAAGAAGATCGAAACCTTCGGTTTTGACTTCCGCGACGAGATTAGGATGAGGCCAGGGAATATGGGGGATCGGCCAATGAGCTGCCGATCTTGGCCACACGCCGGAACACTTGAATGCCGGTGTGATTTGAACGACGTATCTCTCTCGAATACGTAGCTTCACCTCGGTAGTATCGGCTATCATTTTAACGGAGTCTCGATAAGTACACTTGTCACAGGCCTGGGCCACCAAGGTCTGAAATCTCGATCGGATCTTTCTCGCGGACAAGTAACCGCTCGCGGTGATGAATTCTACCCAAAGAGACATGGACCTCTTGCGGCCGTCGCTAAGCTTTAAAACGGCGCAACCCGGCAGGGTGCCGTCGTCGACGAAGTTGAAGACGCCCATTTGATTCAGGTATAGCACCACCTCAAATTCCCCCGGTGAAATCACTTCGAGACCCTCGTAACGACCGTTGCACTCGGTCAGCGAGGATATGAAGCGTGGCTCTTGTACCTCAACCTCCTTTAACACATCCTGCACGACCTTACAAACTTCTCTTATCGTCTTCTGTACCTGTCCCATACGTGCTTGCACGCGTTCTCCGTAATACTTGTTGATTTGATAAAGCATCTTCGACTGAGCCGCCATCATTTCCTGCGGCACCAACATTTTTTCACTTACGAGACCGAGGGATGGAGGTGACGAAAGAGGGGAAAAGAAATAACAGAGAGAATTCGATGATTCGAATGAAAAAAAGAAAAAGGGAACAGAAGAAGAAGGAGAAGGAGAAGGAGAAGAAGAAGAAAAAGAAGAAGAAGAAGAAGAAGAAAATCTTGATTCCCCCTTTCTCTCTTCAGCAGCTCACCGAACCCTTCTGTCTTCTCGTTCTGCTCATCCCGAGGAAGATCGAGATTGTTCTCGCGTTCATCCTAATCGTAGTGTCCTCCTTCGATATAAAAACACACTCGACGATGCGTTTTCGTTCGAGAATCTCTTCTGCTCGCTTTAGCTACGATATTACGAGAAAAAGCGGCAGGTGCTCTCTCGTCCGCGCGTACGACGTTCCTCGACGGCGGCGACTCGAATCGTGCCGCGCGCGCGATCACGCCGAGCACCGCGCGCGCTCGCTCCCTCGCTTGCTCGTTCACGGTAAAGAAGACGGATAAACAGAGAGAGAGAGAGAGAGAGAGAAAGAGAGAGAGACACAGACAGACAATGAGAAAGAGAGAGAAGAAGAGGGAGAGGAAGAGAGAGGAAAGGTTCGTTTTCGACGCGCCACAGCACGCCGGCTTCGAGCTCGATCCGCCTTTGCAACTTCGGCCAGTCCCGCCTTTCGAGTCGACGCGCGCCTCAATGCGAGTTTCGAGCGTGCGCCTCTGCTCTCTCTCGCCACGCCTATCCTCTATACCTCCTCTCTGTCCATTCTACCCCTTTACCGCACGTCCTCACTCGTCTCGACTCACCCGACTCACCCTCTTCCTCCTATATCCTCACCGCCATGTCCACTGAACCGGCGTTCCCCGGTTATTTATTTATTTATTTATTTATTTATTCATTCGTTCGTTCGTTCGTTTTTTCGTTTATTCATTCATTCGTTCATTCATTCGTTCATTCGTTCATTCGTTCATTCGTTCATTCGTTCATCGATTCATCGAGGCCAACCTGATAAATTCATCTATCTTTATTTTAATAGAAACATAACTTCTTCGCTTCTAAATAATCGTTGTTTTTCGAGTTTTATCTTTTTTCCTCGTCGAAAGTTTTCCTCTATTTCGAAAATATTTGCATCAGATATTTCCTTCAGGTAAAAAAGCAGGTGCGCTCCCATCCAGCAGGAAAAACAGCTTGCACGCGGAGATTTTTTCTTTTAGATCACGATCGTGAATAGTAGGTAACGTGTTGTGGGTATGATAAAGAATATCTATTTGCTGAATAATGTTGTGCAGAGATGTTAGATATTTTTTTTCGAAAGTTTAAATCAGTTTAGTTCTTTGGATACATTTTATTGAGTTCGAGTTAGGGCAATCGAATTTTTCGAAGATTCCGTTTTAAGTTCACATTATTCTCGTTCTCTCTCTTTCTCTCTTTCTATTTCTCTTTTTATCCCTTTCTTCTACTTGTAGGAGATTGCACTCGTTAGGTCGCGTTCGTACGGCGAGTAATCGAATAAAGCTCGAGAATCCAATCTACTCGGAGTCAGAGTGGTAGATTGGTAACAGTCCCGACAGTCCCTGCCTCGTTCTCTCTCACTAATGCGACTTGATTCATGAGCCATGCTACTACGTTCGTATTCCAAATTTTCCCTCTCTCTGTATCTCTATCTCTCTATCTCTCTCTATCTCTCTTTGTCTCTCTTGCTACTGGATAGTCGAGGGGTCAAACGCTCTGCTACATCAGCGCTCGCATTAAGGCAGGACCCGAGGGTTGCCTTGAGCACCCCTAAATGTGCCTTTCATCATCCCATTCCGACTTAATTCGTTTATCATCTGAATTATTTGTACACCCTCGCGAGAGACAGTGCTCAATTTCTTAACGCTACCGTATGGCAGAAACAAATTTATTCCTAAGAGCTTGGAAGATCGTTGAAAATGTTTTTTTGATCGTTTTGAAAGAGAAATTTCGAAGAATTAGGTTGATAATTTTATCCCTATGTCATCGATTATATTTACTTGATCAAAATAACCAATTGAATAATGAATGATATCGAAGAATTCATCTTCTCAGGAAAATGTTTACCCATCGATAGATCTTTCTATTTACTACTGTATCTATTATTTACGGTATTATTGTATCAGTAGAATTTGCCGAAGATCTTGATCTTCATCTTGATCTTCATCGGGATTTTTCTATTCGGGATCTTTCGAAAGTAGGTATCGTGTCTCGAAAAGAGCAGCCGTGACGAAAGGTTGTTTGCTGGAAATGCTTCTTTTATTCTGAAAAAAGTTTGCAGGTATATGACGAACTTTTGGTTTCCAGTTGCACCGGGGATCTCTATATTTTTCTTTCTTTAGGGGTTTCTTTCGAACGAGAGCCTCTATACGAACGAGAGCCTCTATACGAACGAGAGAAACAATGTGGAACATCTTTGATGGGAGAGGAAGAGAGAGGGAGATAAAAAAGGCGGGAGTAGGGAGGGTAGTAGAGTCCGTCTTGTAAATCAACTCGAACGAACGTACTCGCGTAATCCCAAATAATCCCCTACTCGGTCGTTGAGCTTTGCCAGCCGGCAAAGCCAGTGGACGTTTTCGATGCTAGCATTTCATGGACCGAGCACCTATTTCATGCTACGCCCGTTAAATGATACGAAAAAAGAAATCCTTACAAATTGCGATCTCTTGATCCATTCGAATTGCCTTACGTGATTCTTATTATTTCTTCTGATCTAAACTTTTCAAATGATCGAACCTTCACATAAATATTCAATTAATCTCATCGTTAAATAACACTTTATTTGTTATCTTTTTATTTAAAAAGAAAAGATAAAAATATTAAGATCATTGATAGCTATTTATATCTTACCGTATTCGATATGTTCGAATTTCGTAATTTGTTTTGAAATATCCTTTTATAATTATCTCCTAATTATTTCCTATCTCGTTATTAGAATTAACATACGGTTTCCACGCATCTGTTGTCGGAAATAGATCGCATTATATACCATTTTACCTTGTTCCACGATAATTCGGGAAACCTGCTGACTCGAGAATTAACGATATAGAAAATATGTTGTTTCGTTTTTGAATTGTTAACACGATTGGTATTGCATAAATATACTTTGAAAATCTTTAAATTCATATTGTCGATTCGAATATTAATTCGTTTTGATTAATAAAATGAGATAAAAAATTGTATCGTTTCGATCATCTCTTAGAACTAATAACATTTGGTCCCTTTATTTCTTGGATGGCGTAATGCGTTATCTCGAGCAAAATACGAGTAGGTAATAAAGGTATGAGAACACGCACGTGGCAGACATATTTCATTGAGATCGACACGATGGCTCCCGAATGTTTCGTGCATTAGTTGCCTCGTTTCTTCAAGGTAAACGACTCTGTACTTTTTTTTGTCAGGATGTCCCTATCACCCTTCGCATTTTGAATTTAAAGCTGATCTTCGAAGGAAGGGTCTTCTTCGACGATATCAATTAATTCAATATTAATTCAATCATTTAAATATAAAGTTTAAAAGATTAAAGGATTACAAAATTTATTCAAGAATCCGTCCGCAATGAAAAATTAATAATTTTTTACAACGTAACAAATTTACGATAGGCTAACAAAATCGAAAAAAGATATTTCTTTTTTTTTTTTTTCTTTCTAAATCTAAACAATACCTCAGATCTTTGCCATACGTTGCTCTATTCAGGAAGATCATCGCCCCAATATTCGACCACACCGAAGTATCGTGATTTCGAGTAGTTAGCACTCGAAGAAATCGAGAGGGTGCTCGAAACATGAAAAGAGAGCGGTTCGAGAAGGGTAAGAGGGGGTGGGAACAGGGTATGGTCCCTCTATTATTGTCCAGCACTTAATCTGTTTGTTGTATACACCGGTAGAGGACTGCTAAGTGGTTCCCCATTCTATGGGGTCTTCTATGTTGGTGCACAGAAGCGAGAGCAAAGAGAGAGAGAGAGAAAGAGAGAGATGGAGAGAGACAGAAAAAAATACAGAGTGAGAGAGAAAGAAGCGTGTAGTGAGAAGCAGCAAGGGGCCACGTCTCTTGCGAACGTGACACATGTTGTTACATCACGTCACCCATTGTCATCGCGCGCGAGCACCGGCGTACCGCTGAGCCAAGCATGGTTTTGCTCGATGATAGACGAGTTGCTGCATGGGGAGCACTAATCGCGTACCACTTGACACCTCGAAAGGACCTTCTTTCTTAAACGCTTCGAACGCTTTTTTGAACATTTTCGAATGCGCGTGCGATAGGCTTTTTTTCTTTCCTTTTTCCTTTTTTTTTCTTCTTCTCCGTTCATTTACAAAATATTTATGCCTTTCTCCATCGTTTATAAATATTATTCGTGTTAATTTATAATGACGCAGATGGAAAAATCTGAGATTTTCTAATTAAAATCTTTCATTTTCTATTTTATTCAATATTTATTCATGCATAAATGTTTCTTATTTCCTCTCGAGATTGTGGGACGTCATGTTCGCTTTGAATCACCCTGACGTAGGTATATTTGTACGCGAGTAAACTTTATTAATCATCGTCGTATCTCGACGTCACTCGGCTCTCCTTTCTCGCGAACGGAAAGTCACAAAGATGGGAAATCTAATTGTGTTGACTTTGCTTCGTTCTCGGAGACAATAAGAAACGAATATATCAATTTCGTGAGTTTTATACCGATGTTCAAAGATATTTTTGACTTATCGTTATATTTTAAGTTCGCTTATTGTCGCGTCATTGGCTTGACTAAACTCATTTGGCATGCTTGTTTGACATTTTTTAACGAGTAAAATGAAATATTTTTAATCAATATTTTCAATTAGTATTCACATAAAAAAGGTCGTCGTTTTTTACGATTATCGTTTCTTGTTTTCTTTCTTTTTTTTGGTTTTGTTTTTCCCCCTACTAACATCTACGTGATTTATCTGTATATCCCACGATTCAGGTATCTAAATAATAAATGCTATGGCACGATTCGGTCCTTATCAATTTTTCCCAGTGTTTGCAATGCATTGGAAACGCGCACGCGCATCCTCAGGGGTTGAAGTTCTACCTACCCTTACCCTCGATCACTCCCTATCCCAATCTTGCGTATTACGGGTAGATATCGGTGGACTCCGATATTCCTTTGTGTATACTACAAATCGAAGATCCATGAGTAAACAGAATGATTAACTATCATCATTCGATCATTTTGCATTTTCAGCTAGTTGAATATTGATATTTCAATAATTATAAAATCTCTCCTATAATTTGTTTTATTTTTGCATATATAATTTAACGATACCAAATTTCTTGATTTAGAGGGATTAATTTATTCATTCGAAAAATGAATAATTAATTATTCTGTGTAATTATTTATCATGCAAAATATATAATCATGCCAGTTAATCGATTTTGGTTTCGGCAAGTATTTACTCTTCTCACATCGATGTGACGTTTATGGTCCCATGAGAGATTCGAAACGGCTTACATTTTCGTAATTGGGTTTTGACGGGCGTGGAATATGTGCGGCACCCTAATGTCATCACTAGTCTTTAGGTTAGTATCCGACGGACTACTGAAGATCACACAAGCGTACATGTCAGGATGTCCTTTTTTTTCACGATCCGCTGATTCGTCTTGACGTCTATTACTTCATCCTATCGTTCATGTCCTTCCACGGCTTTCTAAGTTCGGGAACAACATGACATCGTTTCGCGAGATGAAATTACTATTTAGAAACTGACGTGAAACAAATTACTTCTCCGTTTTGTATATATATCCAGTTTAGTTATATGAAAATGATAAAAAAAATGTCGTTGAAATTAACGACGAGGATGTTTATTAAGAATCGCAATTGTCGAATGCAATTGTATAACATTATTAACACCTTTCAGACAAAATATTTAGTTATTGCTTAAACATTAAGAAATTGGTATAAAGGCAATAAGACGAGACATTATTTCTTTTTTATTTCTTATTTTTTTATCACAAATCAACGACAAAAAATATCTTTAATTGGGAAGTAACGAAGCGAACTGATTATCTTGAGAATAATTCGATTTGCAAGGCGCGAGGATATCTCGAGCATCATCGATGCGTCCTCGTTAAAAGGGAAAAATGGAAGGGCCTGTTAGATTACGGAACAGTAAATTGGGGATCCTCGAGGACAGGCTCTCTCAGTCTTGCGCGCGCGCACACACACACCCTTTCTCCTTTTCTCCCTTCCTTTCTCTCTCTCTCTCTCTCTCTCTCTCTCTCTCTCTCTCTCTCTCTCTCTCTCTCTCTCTCTTTCTATCTCCCCACACACACACATATATATACATATATATATATATATATATATATATATCTGTCTTTCTCTCTGTTTCTTTCTTTCCCTTTTGCCAACGGGTTGTTGTTCACGACTCGTTCGAAGAGCGCAAGTCCGCGAGGTCCTGGGATCGATTCTCGACTCAGCAGGAGGCTCCTCCTACCACGACGGCCATCTTGCGAACGGCACTGGTCTCATTATATCACATCACACTTCACTGCATCCAGGTTACATACTTATAGTCATGTGGTTGCATACTCATTGGAATATTTTTATTTTTCTTTTTTTCTTTTTTTTCGGAAGATTACCTACCTTCTTAATATCATCCTGTTGTAATGCCATTCACGAAAATAATCTTTTGAATTTTATTATCGAAACATCCTTGAAATAATCGAATTATTTATTTCAAGAATTTCTTGTTAAGGAATTCATTTATCTTCAAAAGTTTTTTTGGAGATCGATAATGTTTATTTAGAAGTAATATAATTTTTTTTTTTTTTAACCAGCCTAATTTTATTCAGAAATTTTTCTGAAAAATAAATTAATCTCATCGGAGGATATCAGTGCCGTAAATTTGATCTTATCCTTCTATAATGAATGATTTTGATGTCGAAAATAAGCTATTATTTGTCGTCTATAAATTCTCTATAGACCTTGTAATTTGATCTTGGAATAGGAATAATAATTAGTTTTATAGTTCTTGTTTATTTTTATTTGTTGTATAGTGCTCGAGTACATACATATAATTAACTCTTCCGAAAAAGTTTTATTTCAAATAAAAACACGATATAGAAATATACGGGAAATTGGTGTATAGAGCTCGATTTATATTTCATGTAATACCTACGTTGTACGATATCGCGATAATTTAACTTATCTCAATTAATAAAATTCGCTTTAAGGAAACATTAAATAAACGGGCGATTTATTTTTCTCGCCATCGTTTTCTAATACGTTCATAATACACCTGCGTTGAAATTAATTAACTAATGGCTTCCGGTGTGTTTCGAGAGATCTGTATACATCTATCTGATACAATTATAAAAATTCTTTAGCTACGACGACAACTCCCTTACGATCAAAGTTTAATCTTACCACAGTGTATGTATCAAGCTTTATATAAAGCTATCAATATAATTGATTATCTATCGGTATCGTTCGTATTATCGATACACGACAAGCAAACTTGAAAGACAAAGTTTCGTTCGTTGCTGTAAACTCGCTATCTTTCAAACATCTTACACGTTGAAAATGACATCGAAGAAAGGTGAACTTTATTTATATTGGTTCGTTTATTCGAACAAGATAGTATCTAATAAAATGAATATTTATTTTGATCAATGGTTTATCTTATTCTAATAATATTTTAGGTATTGAAATACTGCGACCACCTACATGGAAAATGGTACTTCTCCGAGGTCCGAGCTATCTTCTCTCGTCGTTATCTCCTCCAGAATGTAGCAATCGAGATCTTCCTTGCGAGCAGAAGTGAGTATTCGAAGCAGAGAATAATTCGTTTCTTTTCTCTTTTTTATTTCACTCTTTTTTCTTTTTCTTTCTTCCCTCTTCTCTCCTTCCCCTCTTTTGTTATACTTTCAACGCTATATAACAGGATCCAACGAGATCTCCGAAATGGAATCGAGAGAGGCGCATTCCTTTTCTTGCTCCTACCGAGTCCGTTCTGCGTTATTTCACACGCGACGCGATCTAATCCCACGACGAGTGCCGACGACGGAATTCTGGGCTCGCCGTTAGGTGTGCGACCCCTTCGCAGTTTTTACACAATAAATATCCTTACCGACCTCGTGGTATGTCTTTTTCTAAGATCGATTTATTACAAGCCCGAAGATTTCTCGGCGATTCAACAAACACCTGCCTTACGATCCAAAACGCAAAGCTCGTTTTTTCTTTTTCTTTTCTTTTTTCCCTTTTTTATTTATTTATTTATTTGTGTATCTATTTTTTAATTCTTATCTTAAATACGTTCAGTCGATCGAACGAATCTATTTTTGGGACGAAAAGGAGATCGAGTAATAAAAATACGTCGAGTAATAAAAAATTTTTTTTTAATACGATCGTAATACCTACCTAACTGAGAATAAGGGAAAGAGACAGAGAAAGAGAGAAATAGACAGAGAGAAAGAGACTTAGTGTAGGTGAGTCGTGTTGTACCTGCCGATCCTGCTGGGACTACCCCGCTGATTATTTCTACAGAGCGCAGATAAATTCTCGAGCGTCGTCCGATTCTAATCTGATCTTTCGGAGTTCCGATGCGTCGTGAAACTTTAAGCGGTGGAATGTCATCCTTAGCGAGGTGGAAACCTCGGTGGTTCGTTAAAAAATCACTGGAAAGGCGCGTTCGTTAAGACGAGAAAGAGGGGGATGAGAAGATAGGAGGGTGAGAGGTAGGAAAAAGAAGAGAGTTAGATGCTTGGAGCCTCTGCTTGGATCTCGCGATAAATCGTCGAATAATAAAAAAACATCGTCGGTGGTAAAGTTACTTTATACGTCGGGTATTACCCTTACGGTAAGGGCATGGATTTGAAACGTTTAACGGCACGCTTGGAATCACGTATTCTAGAAAGAAAGAAATAAAACGTAATATTACGTACGATTACAGCTTCGCGACACGCCATCTCGTCGTGATCGTCTTCTCGAAGAGAACATCTCGCGTCGAATTCTTTTTGTTTCTTTTCTTTTTTTTATATCTTTTTTCATCTTTTTTAATTTCTTTTTTCATATTCTTCCTCTCCCTTCGTTCTTCGGATCCTCGTATACACGATCCTTAGCAACGGCGTAATTAATTAACGCGCGAGAGAGACGAGGTAGGCTCGCATTAAACTAACGATTATTTGCGTATTCGTTCGGCCGATTAAGTTTCCTGATGTAGGATGCGCTCGATCTTCGTACGGATATAATCACAATCGTACCGACAAAGATAGTGCGAAGGGAATCAGATCGTTATTAATTAATCGACAGTCTTGGTTTGTTGATTTTAATGGATATTCGTAGAAATAGAAACGATTATAGGAATTTCGTTAATTTTTCGATATTTAGATATTCGAAATTAAGAATTGAAAATGTTTTTTATTTTTTTTTTCAAATATAAGTAACGAAATTTAATTGAATATAAGATTTCTTTCGTTTAACGTTCGCTTCCTTTTCTGAGGTTATCCCTTCCTTTTTTAACTTCTCTTTGTCTCTTAATTAAAGTCATCTTTTATCCCTTATTTTAGCACATCCACTGACTCATAAATTAGTAGTAGGTATTTATGGTAACTGTCTAATAAAACGTTACCCTTTGAACTCTCAAGGGAGTTGGCCGGCGTAAGCGAAACGGTTCAAACGAAACCCTCTTCTAGCTCCTCTTGCATGTTCTTACGAAGTAAATTGTTGCTCACTGTGATTAACATTTTGCTTGTACCATTAATATCTTTATCGTATTCAGAACGTGAATAGAAAGAGGAAAATTTGTTTCAAATCTTTATTCAACAAGACTGACATGTTTTGACTTTTAAGATGGATGATATTATTCCAAAGAAATATTTCCAACGAAAGTTTATCCTACGAATAACTTTGCAAGGATATCGATCAATAATATTATATCTCGCCATCGTAAAGGTTAACAAAATTTATTGACGATATAATAAAGATCAAAAAATAAATATCCTTCGAATATACATTCGAAGAAATCATTAACGAAGAGATCTCGTCTCATCCATTCGTCTGCCTGTTGAAACTATGCCGCTAACTATAATCCTCGGTTTAACGCCTTTTTGTCAACAGCATCGATCCTGTTTGCGTTCCCGGATCAGGCGACGGTGAAAAAGGTGATCAAGGCGCTACCGCGAGTCGGCGTTGGCATCAAATACGGGATTCCGCAGACTAGGTGAGTACCAAAGGCCACACGAGCAAATAGAGCGAGAGAGAGGGAGGAACAGATAGATAGATAGATAGATAGATAGATAGATAGATAGAGAAAAAGAGGGAGAGACAGAAAGAGTGTCTCGTTTCAGAAACGAAAAGACTCCTTTTGTAGCCCAGTCTCCAAGTTTCTCCGCCGATCTCCGGTTGATCTTTCGTTGGATATCGTCGGCCACGTCGTGTGGAATGAACACGCTCGATGCATTCCTTGTTTCCTTTGTCTCTCTTCCCTTCTGTCTCTCTTTCTCTCTCTCTCTCTCTCTCTCTCTCTCTCTCTCTCTCTCTCTTTGTCTCTCTTTTTCTCAGACGGACACTCTAACACAGGGACGGATTAAATCTTTGAACGTAGATCGTTCTTTCGACCATGCTTCCTCAATTTATAGCGTTTCTCCTTTCATATAAAAACAAGAAGTTACCAGCGAGTGGATCGATTCGATATGATCGAGAAAGGGACTACTTGTGTTACCTAATAGATTAACAATTTTAAACTTACGGATCACGTATAGAGAAGAATTTTTTTCACGGATTATTAATTACGTTCTCGTTGTTTTCTATAATCAATGAAATATTAATTCGACTAAGTGAATACATTTGTCAATCATCGAGCATTTTATAAGATTGTCAATACTTTTTTTTATATAAATAGACGATCGAG
This sequence comes from Vespula pensylvanica, assembly GCF_014466175.1. Classification (NCBI taxonomy): domain Eukaryota; kingdom Metazoa; phylum Arthropoda; class Insecta; order Hymenoptera; family Vespidae; genus Vespula; species Vespula pensylvanica. The sequence goes on from NC_057686.1 coordinate 3,092,008, forward strand.
AATTCTCGCAATATAAGGGATTATAAAATTGTTTTGTAAGAAAGTATACGACATCCAATTTTGGTCCTTTCGATAAGCCGTCCCTGTAAAAAGGCCCTACCAGCTTCTCTCTCTCTCTCTCTCTCTCTCTCTCTCTCTCTCTCTCTCTCTCTCTCTCTCTCTCTCTCTCTCTCTGTATCACCGTGTCACGATTATCCCGAAGAGGACTCGAAAGCTACGATACACCTATATTCCTACCCCTTCTTCTCTCGATCTTCCAAAGAAGGAGAAAGAAATACGGATGGAGAAAGAGAGAGAGAGAGAGAAAGAGAGAGAAAGGGAAGCAAATAGCGGCGAGAACAGAGGTTTCGCGTATCCGCGTTTCGGGCCATCCATTAAAATCCTCTTACGTACGAGAGAAACGAAGTAGAAGAAGAAGACGAAGAGAAGAAGAAGAAGAAGAAGACGAAGACGAAACGAAGACGAAGACGAAGAAGTAGAAAAGGAGAAAAAGGTGGAAGAAGAGGAGGAGAAAGAGGGAGAGGAGAAGAAGAAGAAGAAGAAGAAGAAGAAAGGCTTTGAATCGGCGAGAAGGATACGCCGAACCATAAATATACGGCAAAGTCCTTACCTCCGACGTCTGATACAAGCTCTATCTCTTTCTCTCTGTCTCTATCTCTGTCTTTGTCTTTCTCTCTTCTTCACAACTCCTCACGTCCTCGTTGAAAAAGGAGAAACAATGAAAGTCGGTATATAAAATCGGTGATCCCTACGTCGTGACGCTCACTCGACTTGTATCGCGAGTCTCCTTCTTTACGGGAAACTGGATGAGAACGAGCGAGAGAGACGAAGGGAGCAAGAAAAAGAAAAGGAAAAAGAAGGAAAAGAGAGAAAAAAAAGAGAGAAAAAGAAAGAAGAAAGGAGAAACCACGACGATCTTTTCTCCTTCCGTATCGCGAGAGAGGATCGTCGAAGGAATGCCGAACGCAGGCCGTATAATGAAAACGTTATATCGCGCATTCGCGAGGAGCTTTTTTGCGGCTTATCGATCGGATCTGGATCGTGCTTAGCATCGGGCTACTTCGCGAGGAAAGATAGATAGAGAAGGAGAAAGAAGGAATTTTGTCCTTTCGATCGTTCTTGAAAGTAAATCCTTACCTTTTATGGTTATCGTAGCTCTGCAAGGACGGACATAAAAAAAACAATAAACAAGAAAAAAAGAAACATAACGAATGAAATGAACGTTTTTTAATGATCCGTTGTTTTTTTTTTTTATTTATTTATTTTCCGTCGAACGACCACGATTTTAGTTTCGAATTTTAGTTTGGAAATTTTCAAGAAGATTCGTTTATGACGCAAAAATTTTCTATTTACAACGAATTTATCGATTAGAAGAGCATATTATTAATGACAATTTTAATAAAAATAAGATAACTAGATACTATTTTTGAGTTAATCAATGTTACATGATAATTAACGGCTCGGTATCAGTCGTAAAAGTTAATTTACGCGGCAGCTAAGAGACAACCTCGTTAGAAGCAGTTTCTTGTTTTGAAATTCATATGCCGTACTTCGTCGCGATACTTATTAAAACATATGCCGTATTTGCAGCTTGCTGTTTTTTTCTTCTTGCTTCGTAAGATTGTTCGATTTTAAACGATCGTAAAATTGATCTTGATTGTGTTCCTTTTAGGAGAGCATCGATGATGTCGCCGAGACAACTTATGAGAAGTTCCAACATGACCCAGAAATGGCAGCGTCGGGAAATTTCGAACTTCGAATATTTGATGTTCCTAAATACGATTGCTGGTAAGTAAAATCGTTAACGAGTATATATTTGATAGAATAATAAATATATATTTTCTCGAAAAAGACTTTTTATCGATCGTGTAAACGAAAGATGTTACGAATCGAATAGCAAATATTGATATTGATGTTTTACGTAAAAAGAGAGAAAGAGAGAGAAAGAGAGAGACAGGCAGAAAAACGAAGAAAGAAAGAAAAAAAAGCATAGAAAAGAGAATAGAAAAGGAGAGAGGGAAGCAGAGTCGAGCTTTTTATGGCTGCGCACGGGCGGATGGAGTCTGTCGTTGCGCATTAGGGATGTTCTCAATCAGCCCTGTGTTCCTTTAGCTACCCCATGCGAGTAATCCCTATGTCGTGGGCCCTGGTAATCCTCTCCCTAGGGACTCACCGGCTCTCTTCCTCCGTCTCGGTTTCTCCGCGGCGACCCTCCAAGCGGGTTTTCGAAGCCGCTTCTTTGTTTCTCTTTGGTTTTAATATCGGCTTCCCTCGATGCGGTAGTCGAAATCACGAAACTCGAGACGTTGCCCTGGAGGTGGTTTGACCTTCGATGCTACCCCTTTTCTCATACCACCTTCCTTTTCTAAGGTGGGATTAATATTTTTCAAGGGATATACGATCGAACGAGGAAACATTTCATTTTCAGTTTATTTCGTTTATCATATAGTTTATCATTTAATTTTTCATTTCATTTAATCTCATTCCAATGAGGTTTTAATAACAGTGCTCGTAAAATTATAGAACGATATTAAATATCGAATTCGATCGAACGGTTAAATGTACTTTCGATAAAAAAAAAAGAAGAACAAGTTTTCGATCTTACAGGATCGAAAGGTATATCTACATTCTTATAGAGTTAACGAGCGAACACGAAAGAACAAGAATCGGGGCATAAAGTTTCTGTTCGCCCACGCTGTGCCACGCTTTCTTAATGACGGCGATGATCACGGACGGGTAATTATTCGTATTTCGGCGTGCGAAAGCCAATGCCCAGAGGGTGGCCCCTGTCGCTATTTACGAGCGTTATATATTAATTGCACGAATAAATAGCACGCGTTACAAGATGATGTACGAAGAGAAAGAAGGAAAGAGAGAGAAAGAGAAAGAAAGATGACGAAAGTCCTTTTGGAAGACCGCCATTCGCATCCTCGATTCTTTCATATCCTTATGAACAACGCCAAACGCAGGGATCTCGTGTTATACGACTTTCTTCGTATCGGTTTGTTTGTTTCGAATTAATTAAGGTAAGAATCAGACGTAAATTTGACGGTGACGCGAGCCTTCCTTCGGTGTGGCAAGAAAAGTCGAGTCGAGCCGGCCAGGTTGAGCTTGGATACAAGGTGGCCCAGAATTTTGAGAAGCAAGAAAACGGTGTCAACTTTCGAGTGAAAATTTATGTAAAAAGATTTTTTCTCAATGTTTCTTTTTTTTACCTTCTTATTTTTTTATATTAAATCCAGAAATTTTAATGGAACGTTGAAGATGCAACGTGACGAATTGAACGCCTGAACGATTTTGACAATTTTTACAAATAAAAATTATATTCTTTTTCAATATATAGATAAGGTCCGTTCATCGTCGATTTTTTTATCGTTGCTTCGTTGTTTTTTCTTTGTTCTTGAAAAATATATACACGCTTGACTAAATCTTAACACCGGATGGTTAAGAACGAGCTTGTCTCTTTCGTCGCGTATCGTACTTATTATAACGTCGCCTTGTCGCGCGTTGAAACGAGCGAGGGAAGGATAAAGAGAAAAAAAGATAAGGAACGGAATAAAAAGGTGGTAGATATTCATATATTATACAGGATGTTTCATAAAGAGTCGATTACGCCAACGTAGCTTTTATCAAAATTTATAGAACCTTTTTAGAACCTTTTTAGAGTTTAAAAGTTCATCTTTATTAGCAATTAACGTGTTTAATTGAGAAACAGGTTATCTCAGAATTTTTATCATAAAGAAATTTAATTATATAAAGAAATAAAAAAGAAAAAAGAAAGAAAAGGGAAGAACAAAAAAAAATAAACCAGATACGTCGCATCGTACAATTTATAATTTAACGAATGGCAAATGATAAATGATCGTTGATCGAAGCGTTGTAAGTAACGTAAATTGATGAAAATGAAAAATGTATCGCACTGTAGATATCTCGTCGTCCCTAATTTAGTGAAATTTCAAATGTGAGAAGCGAGAAGACATAGATATAGAAAAGAAGAAGATACGTAAAAAGAAGGAAGAGAGATTGGAAGGACTCGAGTGCGAATCCGAGGAGGGAGTTGAGCGCGAGGGCGGAGGGCAAAGGGACATTCCGCTTGTCGCGAGGAGTTCCGAGAGCACTCGCTCACGGCGACGCTACCATTAATAATGACTTTGATGCATAACGCGGCCGTGCTATTATTCAAGCCGCCGTCCTCGTCTCCCGGTCCGAGTTCTCTTCCTGCGGACCTCCACAACCCTCTTCTCTTTCCCTTTCCCTTTCTCTTTCTCCCTCGTGGACTTGTCTCAGGATTTACGGCGCATTGTAGCGACGACGGGACGCGCCTGTCTTTCGCGGTTGTAACTTCGAAGCCGCGAAAAATTCCTTTTATTCTCCTCTATTCTCTTTTCTCATCGTCTTCTTTATCTTTTTCTTTCTTTTTCTATTTCACTGTTTAACGCTCGGTGGTATATTTTTTAGCGAACTTGTTATCGCTTGAACGTCTAACCATGATATCTAAGTATATATGTATATATGTACACAGTAGATTTATAATCTCTGATTAATTTCTATAGTTATCCGTTCGAACCGAAAAGAAATTCTCTTTTCAAAATGAAACAGTTCATTTTACGAAGCAAAAAGATTCGGGTTGTTCCCAGTGAAACGTTACGACTCCGACGAGGACTTGCTGACGTGCTTTAATTAGCGACAGGGAAAGAGATTAGACGAACTGGCAGGAGTAGCTAGCGCGGACTTTTGCCGTCACTAATGCATCTCGGAATGGGATTCCTCGGAGGGGCTCTACTTCTTAAAGGAGAGGGGGTGCCTGCCGACAATTTCAGGAGCGATTAGCCGTCACGCTCTGAGTTATGCGTTTACTAAACGGAGCACCGTGGCCCATTGAGAGCGAAGACTCACTTTTCGTAAAAATAGAGCTGGCCTAGCTATCCTCGTTTATCACTCGCGATACTCTCTTTCTCTTTTTCTTTCTCTTTCTCTTTCTCTTTTTTTCTTTTTCTCTTGGTCGTACGCGTGCGAGTAGATACGCGAGGGTGGCTCGTACGTAAGATCGAAGAAAAAACTGGCCCAGTTATTGTGCTTCTCATTTAAAACCTCCGACGGTCGTACTTCATCTATTTCTGGGCCTCCTCGGAATGAGATTTAAAAATGAAATCGTCAGAGCGGGTTATCTACGTGATCGTTCTCTCTCTCTTTTTTCTTTTCTTTTTTCTTCCTCATTTTTTTTTTTTTTTTTTTTATAAGTATGAAAGAAACGGTATGTTTCTTCCCCGCGTGAAATCAATGAAAAATCTTTGTTCGTTCGCTCGAACTTACATCGAATTTTTCGTTTCAGGTCGAACTTATAACGATTTGAATCAGTATCCAGTTTTTCCTTGGGTCCTAACGAATTATGAAACCAAGGAACTCGATTTGAGCTTACCTAGCAATTATCGCGATCTGTCGAAGGTAAGTTCTAACTTTTCCTGATCTCATATAAAGCGTTTAATATTTTAATATAATCTTGTTTTTCTTTTCTCTACAGCCAATCGGTGCTTTGAATCCAAGTAGAAGAGCTTATTTCGAAGAACGTTTTCAAAGTTGGGAACACGACAGTATACCACCGTTCCATTATGGAACGCATTATTCCACAGCTGCGTTTGTTTTGAATTGGATGATACGCGTGGTAAGTTATTATATATTCGCTCTCAGATTTTTTCTTTCTTTTTCTTTTTCTTTTTCTTTTTTTTTCGTAGTCATATCATATTGATTAATATATTCGAAAGATTTTTATTATTATATTCAGAATTAGGGATTCTATATGTTAGCGAATATCTTTCCTTCCCAATAACCGGAAGACATTTCACAGTTGGATTTTCAAAGAGATTCATAAATTCCTTGAAAACGTCAGGAAGAAAGATTCTAAACTAGTGGCGCATCGCTCTGTCATGACGTTTACGACCTCGCGATTCGATTTACTGATTCTAGAACTTTTGAATACTGTCCGACGCCCTTTCGTTTAACTATCGGCGAAACGAGCATTTTGCGATGAGTATCTTGAGATGAGAGACCTCGTCGATTTTCCTATTTTTCGTGCGTTTTATCGTTTAATCAGCCATGTCGTAAAGAAATTATGACTTTATAGCTCCCTGTTCACAGTTATTCAAGGCGTGCCCGAAGAATTTCACGATCGTTGGAAGACTCTCGAAGAAAGAACATGGGCTATTTATTTATAGTCATTTGGATACATTTTAAATTATTTTATTACGCCGTTCGATTACTTTTGTATAGAATGTTTATATATTTCAAGCTAAATATCGTGAAATTTTTCGAATCATTATTTATTTTATATAAATTGAACGGTTTATCGTGACTCCAATAAATATAAATTCAAAAGGACGGGATAGTTTCATCTGAGGCTTGATTCGAGAGCTCTAAATTTAATGATCGACGAAAGATCGGATATCTACTGTGAGAAAATGATCGGAATTTTGAAAAAACGCAAGTGATCCGACGATTCGTTCCGTTATAGATCAGCGGAGAATGAAAAGCGAGCGGTAGATGTCAGAATAAAGTGGTCCTTATAAAGTGCCCTTAAGTGGTCGTTTAAAGTGGTGCCGCCTCTACCACGCCTCGTCACCCGCCCTTTTTTCATGCTTCCGGTCATCGAAAAAGGATGAGATTTATGCGCTGACATTAGTTAACCTTGCTCTTTCCATTCATCGTATAGAATGCTGACGAAAATACGTTTCTTTTTATATTACGTGAAACTCTCGAATTATTTCTAATCGAATTACATTTGAAAATGTTTAAGCATATCTCCGATGTAAGTATGTAAGAAAAATTATGTAAATGAATTGGTTTTTTAATATTACATATTTCATCCAAGAAGTTTGAGTCCTCTAGAAAGTAATATATTTCTTGTTCTTTTTTTTTTAAGGAACCTATGACCACAATGTTCTTGGCACTCCAAGGCGGAAAGTTTGATCATCCGAATAGACTCTTCTCATCCATTGCCCTTTCCTGGAAGAACTGTCAGCGCGATACGTCGGATGTCAAGGTTCGTTGCGTTTGAAACGTTGCAAACGAGTGGTCGGCCCACCTCGAAATTTACATATTAGAGGCGTGTGCATGCTCCGCCTTTTTCCTAAAGAGACGTATACGAGTTTCTCTTCGTGTTTATCGTTGTTATCGCGACCGTAATAATAATAAATTTTTTGTCCTTGTTAACAGGAACTTATTCCAGAATTTTTCTTTCTGCCGGAAATGCTTGTCAACAGCAATCGTTATCGCCTTGGCAGACAGGAAGACGGTAGCGCGGTCGGTGACGTTGAATTACCTCCTTGGGCATCCTCACCTGAAGAATTTATAAGAATCAATCGAATGGTGAATCATTGACAATTTTAAAACGAACAAAGTCTATCGAATTTTCGAACTCAATTAAATTTCAATTTCAGGCACTCGAGTCCGAATTCGTATCTTGTCAATTACATCAATGGATCGATTTGATATTCGGTTATAAGCAGAAAGGTGAGTTTACGTTCGTTAAAAAGAGATAATTTAGAAAGGAGATAGTTTTGTCTTTCCGATTTAAATTTCACAATCATTTTTTTAATCATACTTATTTACAATTTGGAACGGAAAGAAGTATTATATTTATTTTTTATCATACATAAGCATAGATTTGAATTTTAAACATTGAACATTTTCTTTCCGAGTGCATAACACGAAGAATATCGATTGGTAATAACCAGATTAATTTTCTTGTGGGACGGTGAGTTTTGAAATTGAGATACCGTGGTTTGCACAATGTTACGAGTCGTATGAGAATGAATCAGAAGCGTCTATTGGGACAAGGCTAGTCGAGTCAGATTGAATTTCGGAGGATGTTAATTACCGGTGGCGCCTCTATATCCGGCGCTTCCTCGAAGATGCTCGTTCACTTTCGTGAAAAGACTTGGAAAGTTATGCATGTGTATAAGGGAGTATATGCGTGAGAAAGAGAGAGAGAGAGAGAGAAAGAGAAGGCTGGCCGACGTATGGAAGGAATTAGTCTTTAGTTAGCTTCCATCCTTACCATCACCGTGTCTCGAGCAATTAGGCACGTGTGCCGGGTGCGACAATGCGTCTCACTCGTAATATGCAACACGTTTCAAAGATTACCAGCCAGCCGAAAGTAGCGCCAAACGGAAATACCGGCCACGAATGATCTTGAAAATTGTCTTGACATACGGGGCTCGAAATATTTCAAAAAATTGAAATAATAGAAATCGATCGAAATTTCATTGATAATTACGAGCAAGAAGAATTGTTGTCTAATAGTAATTGACGCTAATTAACAAGGAAATTAAAGGGAGTTGACAAAATTTTTGTTTATTTTTAAGTAACTATCATTTGTGTCGTATACAAATTAATGATCAAGATCTTTTTCTTCGAGATGATCTTTTTGGAGTATTAACTCGAGAGTATAAAAAATTTTTTATAATTTAAAGAACTTCCTTTTTGATCGAATCGTACTTGATTTTAATAGGTCCTGAAGCGGTACGAGCCACAAACGTATTTTATTATCTCACATATGAAGGTAGCGTGGATCTCGATGCAATAACAGATCCAATGATGAGAGAAGCGATAGAGAATCAAATAAGAAACTTTGGACAAACTCCGTCGCAGCTTTTAATGGAACCGCATCCACCTAGAAGCTCGGCTATGCATTTGGTGAGTCTTTCGAGAAACGCATTTTCTTTTTTCTTTTTTTTTTATTTTGTTTTTAATTATTTCTACACTTGTCGTTATGTTTCTTGGCGAATCCCTCGAACGTATGTGGCCTTCGACGAAAGGTCGATGAAACGTACATGATTCGACGAAAACAGAAACTTCGAGAAAAGGTTACAGAGCTATGTGTTAGTTCATCGATAAGCTACGTACCCTTTTCTCTACAATTTAGGATACTTTTTGGACCCCTTCGACGAAGCTGCATAAGACTCTTCCCATTTTGCAGTCACCGATGATGTTCTCCAGTATACCGGATGACGTTTGTATGACGATCAAGTTTCCATCGAACTCGCCAATCTGTCATATATCGGCCAATACCTATCCACAGTTACCATTACCATCGGTTGTTACCGTTACAACCGGACAACAATTCGCTGTTAATCGATGGAATACAAATTATGCTGGTAAATCGCATGATATTATATTATTATGTTTCTCAATAACTATAAATAATGTATATAATAAGTATTTTCTATGAGATAAGATCGAGAGGATAATGTTTCTGATAAAAACCTGTTTCTTCTTCCTTTTTTTTTATAGCATCGGTACAATCCCCAAGTTATGCCGATACACCACAAGCTCAGGCAGCGAATCAACCTCTTTCCATGGATCCAGTTTTATGTGAGTTTATGAAGAAAAGAAATCTCGAAAGGAAGATCTCCTTATCTCTTTAATATAATCAATCGTAAAAATATTTTGTTGCAGCTCAAGCAGCGAATAGTTCGAATCCAGCGTTGCGTCGTCATTTGGGTGACAATTTCAGTCAGAAATTAAAAATTCGAAGTAATTGTTTCGTTACGACAGTGGATAGTCGATTTTTAGTAGCTTGTGGCTTTTGGGATAACAGTTTCCGTGTGTTCTCGACTGAGACAGGTAACAAAACGAATAAAAATGATGATCGACTTGTTTGAGTATTTTAATATCGAATAATTTAATATATATATATATATATATATATATATATATCATTGAAATGAACTATTTTAATATCGGATCTTTCGAAAATGTGTTTTTCTAGCCAAAATTGTCCAGATCGTTTTCGGGCATTACGGTGTGGTGACGTGTTTGTCTCGTAGCGAGTGCAACATCACTTCTGATTGCTATATTGCTTCCGGAAGTGCCGACTGTACGGTATTGTTATGGCATTGGAACGCTAGAACGCAGACAATTGTTGGCGAAGGTGAAGCACCTGCTCCTCGTGCTACATTGACCGGTCACGAGCAACCGGTCACGGCCGTTGTCATTTCGGCCGAATTGGGATTGGTCGTTTCTGGCTCGTACTGTACGTGAATTTGTTTTTATCTTTTTGGATTTCTTTTTTATATTCTTTTTATATATTTGTCTCTTCTTCTCTTTCTTTTAATTATCATCATGCATTAACATTTTTAAGCAATTGATAAATGTTAAAATTCTTTATCTGATTTTCTCGAAATATAGATGGACCTGTCTTAGTACACACGACGTTCGGCGATCTTCTAAGGTCCCTCGAAGCACCAAACGGATTTTCATCTCCCGAAAATATCGCTATGTCGCGGGAAGGTGTAATCGTTGTAAATTATGAACGTGGACACGTCGCTGCTTTCACCATTAATGGAAAACGTCTACGTCACGAATCGCACAACGATAATCTTCAGGTAGAAATGACGTTTCGATCTTCGTTGATCGGCCGATAAATTCATCGATTTAATGCCATTCTTTAATTTCCTATAGTGCTTGCTATTGAGTAGAGATGGCGAGTATCTGATGACCGGCGGTGACAAAGGGATCGTAGAAGTTTGGCGAACGTTTAATCTTGCTCTCCTCTACGCTTTTCCAGCTTGCGAGAGCAGCGTGCGTTCTTTGGCACTCTCTCACGATCAAAAGTAAGTATCGTAACTTTGAAGGATCGGTAAGTAAATTCGTTTCTCATTGAATCTCGATCATTTACCTGTATCTTAAGTTGAATTTTTTACATTCAAACAATTTGCCTGATACATATCTCGTTTTAGGTTTCTGCTAGCCGGTCTAGCTAATGGTTCGATCGTAATATTCCACATCGATTTCAACAGGTGGCACCATGAATTTCAGCAACGTTACTGAAACTGCTGCTTCTTCCTCCTCTAGCGAGCAAAAACGCTCTCTCGCGTTCCCCGCGAAGATCATCAAAGCGAGCATGGATCTCTACCAAATCCGTGACAAGGGACAATGAGAACAAACTTTTTCGAAATATTGACGAGTAAGAGACAATGAAAGAACAAAGAAGATTGGTGATTCTGTGCAATGAAGAATTTAAGAAAAGCAGACACAGGGAGGGCGAATCCGTATTAAATAATCCACGATTATTCAGCGCTCAGCAATAAGCTCGCTTTTTACAAATCGATAAGAAATAATATAGCGCTTTTTCCAAAGTGTTTTACGAGAAAATATTTGAACATTGGTAATAAAGAAAAATAGAAAGAAAGAGAGAGAGAGAGAGAGACAGAGAGAGAGGGAGAGAAAGAAAGAGGGAGAGAATGAGAAACAATGTATGAAAGAGAGAGAGAGAGAGAGAGAGAGAGAGAGAGAGAGAGAGAGAGAGAGAGAGAGAGAGAGAGAGAGAGAGAGACAAACGTCGATAAAAAAGGAGAAAATTTCGCTCGATTCTCGCACGTTAATTTTGCACTATCTGATTCCGATGGACTGTCGGAAAAACGGAAGAAAGTCTTCAAAAATTTTCCGACAGTCCCCATCGATAAAAGAGGAGCTCGTTTTGAGCTCCTGATCGAGCGATATACGCTCAATGCTAGTCAATTAATCGAGACACGCAAGTAACCGAGTTATTCTCACGTTTTCGATAAACAAAGCGGATCGGAATTGACACTGAAAAAAAAAAACATTAATAAAAGGAGTAAAAGAGAAAATAAAAAGAAGTTTTACGAAGGCAGGAGAAAAATCGAAAAAGAAGAAAAAAAGAACAAAAAAGAAAAAGAAATATACAATCGCGTATTTTCGGTTCTCTTCGGCCGTGTACAGGATTTATCAGAGCGTAAGTTAATTTTTACTGCTCGAATCGCGCGGGTTCATTCATAACCCTCGCTCATTCAAAAGCTACTACAATTTCCTTTACCCTTCGTTAGTAACTCTTTTCTTGTAAATAATGAATCGCCGTGTTATGTAAACTTATGTATACACATGCATACACACACACATAAATCCATAAATACATGCATATATACATAATAAAATGGCGTGCGGATACTTAAAAATAAGGGAATTACGAAAAAAAAGAAAGAAAAAAAAAGAAAAGTACACCAAGACGCGTATGCGTTCGTTAAGCGTTAGGGCGAACGATTTGGATTAAACGAAAATGAAGAAAGATAAAAAAAAAGAAAAGACGAGAAAAAGAGAAAAATGCGCGTCTTATAAGTGAAAAAAAAATACATATTATCTAAGAAGAGAGGCACCTTATTACACACGCAAGTCTGTTAATAAAAGTTAGAGAAAAAGAAAGAAAGCAAAAAACAAAAAAGAAGAAAAAGAAAAAGTGTAAGAATAAGAATAAGAATTACATCGCTCTCACGGTTTTTTTAACCCTTTCGGTTAAGAGCACGCGAGCAGCATCACCTTAAATTTTGAGGCACGTGAAAAGAGAATGGTAGAGAAAGAAAAAGAGAATATAAGAAATGCGAGACAGATAGCATTCTCTTTATATACTCTGCCGTCCGCGAAGCTTTTGTATAATCCGTGTATCTACGCTAACGAGCACTTCCCTGAATCACACCTGCTATATATCTAAGATTCCATTTCCCCTTATCCGACTTACTATGTGCACTTAAGTAAGCCTGTCCCTGTTTACTACACACTATTTACCTCGACCCACCCTTATCTCCAAAGTTCGCGTCCTTCGAAAGAGATCCTAATTTTATCAAAGCCGTCCAGCTTAACTTTTTGCGAGGATATTTCTTGGTATTTTCGCACACGAGATATATAATCAGCAGATCGATTAAATTACATAGGCTAAAGAAATGTGGTTTTAAACATCTCGAATTCATTCTGACAGTGGTCCGTCGTATCACCGAAGGATCAACATTTCTTCTTTCGCGATTGGACCTAGTGCGTCCTTCGTGAAAGTTGATTTTGTGTGATAGATAGAATGAGAGAGATAGGAAGAGAGAGAGAGAGAGAGAAAGAGAGAGAGAGAGAGAGAGAGAGAGAGAGAGAGAGAGAGAGAGAGATACATATGTGTGCGTGTGAAAGAGGAAGAAGAGAGTTCGAATGATTTAAGACAGCGAAATACTTTGATTAGAAGCAAAAGGAATGGATTGATATTAATTACTCTGAGATTCATTTTTATTACGATTTTTACAAAGTCATTTTTACATTGAGAATTAAATAAAGCAGATGGATAGCGTTAGGATGATGATAATTTTCTCGTGTTACTGTTTTTATAAGTCGAGATTTTTCGAAGCAAAAAAAAAACGACGAACTCTCGGTATGGATGCAACTGATAATGATAGAAGAGCACGTATAGCTTCGAGTCGTTTGCACTTAGTCTTTGATGCACGCTTTCTTCAAGCGTACGACTCGTCCTCGCTTCGTTTCGCTTTGCACAACGACGCAAAATTAATCGAGCTGTCTCGATGGACAATCGTTTTTACCCGCGCGAGCGCATGTTAATCAGCGAGATTACAAGACGTGGTTATTGATATCGGTAGGGTGTGTCATATAGCTTTTCCATTTTTTCGGAGACTTCGAGGGAAGGTCTTCGTGTCGCGAAGTGGGACAAAGGAACGTGAATGGGCGTGAAAACTGTTGTACGAGTGAAGGAGAAATTTCTTCAAGTATAACAAGTGCGAAATTCGTGTGTTACGGACTCGCGGAGGCTATTTTTCGCGATTCCATGGAAGTACAATAGGATTTGTTATTAGAGTTAGTCGGGGAAAAAAAAAGAAGAAAAAGAAAAAAAAAAGAAAAAACGAAAGAAAGAGGATTTGGAAATCGATCTTAATTTTTACGATAGCATTAACCGAAGTATTTTAAATTACCTTTAAAATTGCCTCTTGTCTCCTTTTATGTTCTATATTTTTATTTAAAACATTTATTATGCATTTATCGATCTTTTAGAAATTTTTTATATTACAGAAACTTTCGATTTACATTTAAATCGAGCCAGACAATTCAATGTTTCGCGCGTCGTGAATTTACAGAGATCGAAATCCATTTACCGCGTCGTCGACATTTATTTAAAAAGTTCGAATGATAAACAGCTCAGGATGCTAAACTAGTCAGAGACTTCTCTTTTATAAAAGCAGAGAACAAAGATGAAAGTAGTCGCGAACGAAGGTCTACGTGGTCCGTATCGATCATAGGTGTTGATATAATATTTAAAGGAATTCTTAATGCTGTTATCGTCTACGACTTTAGCGTAAAAATTGTAGGATCGCATGGTTCCGTCGTTTGTACCGTTCGGGTTGCATGCAATCGAGCTGTCGAAAATCAATATTGTGTATATTAATCGATACAGGAAATTACGTCGATGCTTATATGCGATAGTGGATCGATCGATCCCTCTCGATCGCTCGTCGTACGTACGTTATCATTATCAATGATGACGATGATGATTATTATTACTATTATTATTATTATTATTATTATTATTATTATTATTATTATTATTTTTATTGTATTATGATTATTAGTATTAACATAGAAAAGTAAGGAAATCTTAAAAAAAAGAAAAAAAAAGAAAAAAAAAGATAATGTTTCGTGTGCAACGTGTTAAATAACGGTAATATTCGCCAAATTGTTGTGGGCGTGTTCTTTCTTTTTTGTGCATGATGATCGTAAAATGTTCCCTTCGCGATTCGGATACGAGTGAAAAAATATAAGTGAATTTAAATAATATAAGTGCGAGAGGAAGAATTTGTGTATGTGTGTGAATGAATGAAAGTAAACGAATGAAAGAAACGACGATGAAGTTCGAGAATAGTCGAGATAAGAGTGAAAGAGTCGTGCTTGATTCTTACAAGCACAGTATGATTAGTTTTCTTGTAAACGTGTAAGAATGTATTTCTATCGCGCATATAACCGTTTTACGTGTACTTAAGTGTACAGGGGCATATTATCGACGTCTTATTTTCGCTACTAATGAGAGAGTAAGAGTGTATAAGAGAAAGAGAGAAAGAGAAAGAGAAAGAGAGAGAGAAAGAGAGAGAGAGAGAGAGAGAGAGAGAGAGAAAGAAGGATATACGAAGAGAAAGAATAACATGGAAAGTCACACACATACACACGCTACGTACACATTTCATCGGCGATTTTCTGCTTTCCCTCTCGACCTAACGTTTTTCCGTCAACGTTCGACGAGCAAGTCTAATTGTTATTATTCTTATTATTATAACAATCAGTGCAATAACAAAGGAAAGAGTTCTACGAGAGATTTTCTTTTTCGATCGAGCGGCTTGGGAAAGATGTTCGTGTACGTAAGAGAGTAAAGCAGGTTAATGTCGGTGATGTTGTATCCTAGTGGTGCAAAAAATTCCATGTGATAAGAAAATTCCAAAATGATAAGAAAGATGAAAAAGGGAAAAAAAAGAATAGGGAAGAAAAAAGAAAGAAAGAGAGAGAGAGAGAGAGAGAGAGAGAGAGAGAGAGAGAGAGAGAGAGAGAGAGAGAAAGAGAGAGAACAAAAAGAAGCGTGAGAAAGAAGAGTTTTTATATTTGTTTATAGATGTGTGAGAATGCTGCACTTTTCGAGCATGTTGTTAGTGAATTCCCTCCATATTGCTATATATACATTATAAAAAGAAGTTTAAAGAAAGCAACAACAACAACAACAGCAACAACAACAACAACAACAACAACAACAACAACAACAACAACAAATAATGAAAGAAGAAAAAAAAGAAAGAATGGCAAATAACAAGTCGATTTTCTGTCCGTACTTGAACTACAGTATATATATATATATATATATATATATATATATATATATATATATGTATGTATATATATATGTATGTATATATGTGTGTATATATATACATATATATATATATATAATATATTGCTACTATTTTAAATAACGCTAAGTACAACGCTACAAGAGTTTGCCTATAATTATATTATTACGATTATTACATTCTATTGTCATTATTATATCGATTAGTATCCTTATTGGATTAATACGGATTATGAATTATATCGATTAAACGTACTTAATATTACGGATGAGCGAACAAAAGTGGAAAAAAGAGAACAAGAAAACGTGATGAAAAACAAAATAAAAAGAGAAGTTAATGGGAAAGAAAGAAAATAGCTCGGAGGAGGAGAAGTTAGAAGTATTATAAATTTGTATATGATATGTAACGAGAAAAAGAGCGAGCGAGAGAGAGAGAGAGAGAGAGAGAGAGAGAGAGAGAGAGAGAGAGAGAGAGAGAGAGAGAGAGAGAGAGAGAGAGAGAGAGTTAAGGCCCAAATTAATTAATGTTTTTGCGTGTTGAGTAAATGATAACAGGGATATGTTTTACTTCATTCAGAAATCGGTCTTCGAACTGCCAAGACCGATATTAAAAGAAAAAAAAATAAATAAATAAATAAAGAAAAAAGAAAAAAAAGGAAGAAAGAAAACGAAAAGAAGACAGCTACGAGAAGTATAAATCAGTAGACTTTCTCAAGCTAAAAAAAAAGAGGGAATTTTTTCTTAATCGATTCGTTCGTACATGAAGGGCTGCCTGTATTGTTATTATAAATCTATGATAGATTAGTCAACGTGTTCGAAACGATTCATCGCAAATTCCCGGAATAAAAAAATTGAAAAAAAAAAATAGAGAAATGAAGAAAAAAGAAGAGAGAAAAAAAACAATAGATCGGACATTTTCGTTTCGAATCGTTTCGAATACTTGTCTTCATCGATCCTTCGTTTCGTTATTCGCGGCGTTTAAGAGCGACGGGGAAAAACGAAAGACATTCCAAAACAATAAATACATACATCACGGAAGGAAAAGAACCGATTTTTAGTCTGATCGTTCTAGTGGTAGGTCGTTCGATCGGAAGGATTAAAAAGAAAAAAAAAAAATAAATAAAACAAGAAAAGAGAAAAAAAGAATACAGTGATTCAATGAGTGCATAAAATGTTACTGGACAATGCTTGCTTTACGATTTCGCATAATAGTGTTTTTAATATTACAGTGAAATATTCAAAAGAGATTAGAGCTTAGGAGCTCTGACTTTACCTACCGTAAGATCGTTCTGCGGTACCCTGGTGTTCCTCTTTGACGTCGATGTAGATCGATTTTTTTGTAATTCTTGCGAATTTAATAAAACTCAAGATCCCGTTAAGACGAAATAGAGGATGAATTAAGAAGAGAAAACAAAATGGAACCGCGAATGATCTTCGAAAGATTTCTGATTTTCCGACGAAGCCAAAATCGTAATTAAAAATCGTTGATCGATAGGAACGAGTCATGTGATTTTATCGAATTATCGTTTTTTCGCGAAAAAAAAAAAGAATATAACAACACCTGGGAGAAGAAGAAACGGTGTAGAGGTTTATTCCCGCCACTTTTAACGAGTACGTATTAAGTAGAAAGATACTTAAGTCGTTGCTACCACATTACCAATATAAGCTCCATTGCTTATTTTATACTTAGAATTATCGTAACGTTTCGATTTAGAGGTAACATAATGGGAAAGTTGTATCTTTAGCTTAAGATTAGATTAAAATCTGTAAACATAAGTAGTCAAATAAATGAAAAGTACATTTGATGTTGCAGAAGATTTTTCTTATTTGCCACCGGTGAAAAGTTTTTTCGATGCTTCGTATCGTAAAATTTTTTTAATTTGTTATCCATTGAATAAGTTTTTTTAAAAGAGATCGAGATCAACGAAAGAAGCAATATAAACTTATGATTTATATCGATTTATTTGTTTTCTTCACAATCACAATACAGGGCGTCGCACGTCCAAATATACAGTATAGATATGTATTCGTTAGAAAAGTATGCATATCGTCGATCTAGAGTCCTTTATTACATTCATTAATAGAGTTATATGCGTTTCACGATCACTTTCGTGTTGAAAAGGGATTTTCTTTTTGAACGAGGCTACCATGTAATCAATTTATACGATCAATCTTTCGTTCATCTGTTATTTTTTTCAGGGATGGAGGACCTTCCTTTAAATATTGCAAATTGGATTTACCGCTGAAAGTGATCGATGCATTATTTTGAATGAAATGTTTTCTCACGTATTTTTATACCTACACAAGAACAAATATACGTAATGTAAAAGTACAATAATTATTACGTTTTGATATGCGATCGTGACAAATATTCTTAATTAATTAATGATCGTTTTATATTCTGATTTACGAATCGACATAATTAAACGAAAGAGACGGAATAATTCACTTACGAAATAGTATGTACTTTTTTTTCTCTTCTCAATATAACTAGTATCATAAAATAGTATTTTATCCACTTTCGGGATACAGTCGTTTCCATCCCTGTTTGTTTTCTTTTTTTTTTTTTTAATGGTTCTTCAAATACGTAGGGCTTCTACGTATTTTAATTGATAGGTGGAAGGTACGCGTATACTCAAATGCCATCCATCATTGACAGGCAGTGACAGATTCTCAGAAAAGTTTTCTTGTCTTTCGAATATTTTACACGATGCCCATTAAAAATAGAAATCATTATGTCAATCTTGCTACTATACCGATAATTTGGTAATTTTTTTTCTTTCTAAAAAAAAAGAAATGTACTTACAGTTACAAAATTTGTAATATTGTATTTTTAGATTGGATTAATAATTATAACAAGAAAGGATTTCTATATTTCTATTTTAAATAAATCTATCGATTTGATTAATTCATTCGTGACATTAGAAAATATGATTTAATTATATATAAGAATAATTAAATTACAAATTATCGGCAAAATAAAACGATCGTATAAATATTCCTTCCAAATGCCTGTCTAGATTTTTATAAGAACAAGAGTGTTTAAAGATATGCTCAGTCTGTGAGAATGAGTTTACTCTGATGTATGAAAAAATACAGTATTCTTTTTTATTTGTATTCTTTTTTCTTTCCTATTATCATCATTGTGTTATTATTTGTTGAATTTTGATAACGGGCATCACTGGAAGGAAGATAGATTCGAAAAGATTGAGGAAAAGTCTTGTAGTTCAACGGCAGGCATCGTCTAAGTAAATTGACTCGAAAAAATGTAAGCGTAGAATCTATGAATCATAAAAGATTTAACTACAAGCATCTGAGAGATATTGATACAGGTATTATATATATCGATATATGTGTATACACACACATATATATATATATATATATATATACATATACATATATACATACATGTATATAGATGTTCCATGTTATATATATATATTTTTTATATAGACTCTATTATATACTACAATAATTATTTCACTTGGCACAATTTTTTCTTTTACTTTTCTGTCATAATATGGTATTAATGTCCTCGTTCATTATTTCTTTTTGTTCAATATAGGGACAGTCTACATGAATTACGTATATTTTTGTCAATCAGGCTATATTCATTCGATCAGGATATATTTATTTTTTCTGTGGATTAAACGTCATTCGAAGATTGTAATCCTTCGCTTTCACGTTGACAAATGAGCCATTCATTTTTTCTCGAATTTTTCATCCCCCAGGATGCCCGAAAAAATTCTCATTCTTCATAAGTATTCCTCGTGGAAACATCGACGGAGAAGATAAATGTTCCTTTGAAATAATATCACCCGGTTACGAAAAATTTCCTGAATACTTTCCGGCACCAGAGTTACGAGGGTAAGAACCTATTTACGCTTATATTTACCATACGCATAAATAGATCATTCTGTCTTTTCAAAATTCGCTTTTAAATTAACTTACAATTAATTTGAATCTTTTTCGTGAATCTATCTTGTATAGATATTTTTCGTTTGTAATAACTAGACAAAATACGTGTACCTATATATTTCATACGATACGTTATCTTTTTTTTTCCATAACATTACGCATTTATATATATATACATATATATGAAAGATGAATTATGTCAATTAGACGTTTCTTTTTTTTGGCCCAAGATAAATCAAAATAATAAATCCTTAAAAGTTCAATAATTTTTGAAGCTAATTTTTAAAACGCACATTTACTTTCGTAAATTTTTTCCTAATCATTACTTTTTTAAAAGAATTTAAGTATATTTAAAGATAGAATGCGTTTATTCTTACATGGTTCATCCATATATATATATATATATATATATATTTATATATATATTTATATATATTTATATATATATATGTATATGTATATGTCTATTATATGATTTATATTGTATATGTATCGAATTTTTATATTGTGAAAGTCTCCTCACGATATCTACGATATTACGATATATTTTTTCTTATACAATATACATTATTATCGGCTTTTTTGTGATCAAATTTATTTAGCCGTGCGCGAGTATACAAAGCAACAGCGACGAATATTCTCTTTCTCTCTCTCTCTCTCTCTCTCTCTCTCTCTCTCTCTCTCTCTC
>NC_057686.1:3112370-3151207 GCF_014466175.1 Vespula pensylvanica
TCTCTCTCTCTCTCTCTCTCTCTCTCTCTCTCTCTCTTTCTCTCTTTCTCGCTTGATCACAATTACATGCATCAATGTTGTTAATTTGCGAAACTCATGATATGCGTTCGCATTTATTATTTATCACAATTAGGGCTCTTGTCAAGCTCCATTATTTTGTTATATGTTTTATATTATATATGCATATATAGGATGAAACAGTTAAAATATTACGAACGAATATTTAAAAAAATAATCATACACAATAAACTTTCAGTAATGATACTTAATAAATTATCGGAAATAAAAAAGAGAAAAAAGAAAATTTATACATTAATATCTAATATTATTTTTGAAATATTCGTTCGTAGAAATTTATGTGATTCACCCAGGTTACGATCATGCTTATGTTTCTGCGAATTTGTTCACGTATAATATCTAGACACGTATCCCGTTGAAAGAACATTATTACAGAGATTGGTGCAACTTATGTGAAATAGTAAACGGTTCAAATAGGGAAAGTGGTAGTTTCCACATTCTGAAATTACGAAAATTCGCACGTAAAAGTTGTAAGAAAATAATATGAACGAATTAATCGATACTGTTGCTTGCAAAACTCTGTTTTTTATCTTTTTTTTTTATTTTTATCTTTTTATTTATTTTTTTTTAAATTTTTGGTTCCTACCTAGTCGCTCGTTTTATTGTCGTAAGAATCAAAGAATATTTTCTTTCTTCTTCTTTCTTTTCGAGTATCTATGATGTGATGGTATGTGTCTACCGATATACATATATATTTTTGCACGGACATACAAATATAAGTATTTATAGCACATTATACATGTATTGTTAGATATAGTTCGTCTTGCAAGAATATCTACGCAAAGTGCTGGCATTTTATCAGGCAGGTGAAGAAGAAAAACTATTCGAGCTTTCGAAAATTCGAGAAGCAAGTTTACAGAAAAAAAGCGTGTGCATAAGTATCATATCGTATCTCTTTTTTTTTTCTTTTTCTTTTTTTATTTATTTCTTACGACTTTTATATGACGATCATCAGATCTCAACTGTTTGTTTCCTAATTGCTCTGAAAAATTGTAAGGTATATTCGAAGAAGAAATAACAGAAAAGAGAAGCTGGGACACGGATGATTTATTACTGGAGAATTAGCTTCTTTAATGAGACTAGGTTACGCTCTAATCTTTTTATTCAATTCTACTCCGATTCTTCTTCATTTATCTTTTTTCGTTTAATAATATCCGAAGTGTTTAATTACTTTTAATAAAGAAATATCGGAAAATATCCAAGGAGTTTCCTAATGAAAATTTTTTTCTATGTGCCGACACCTGCCTGTCAATAATTTCTATCATTACATGCATTCAAACTCTACATAACTGTATCCCCCTATTTCTCTCGTTAATTTTTCTTTTCTCTAACGTATGCTTTCTTTACGTAGTTACAACGTACCAAATTTATCAAACCGGTTTTATTCGTTCTTATATTTTTTTTTACTTTTTTAAAATGATTTGTCTCTTATACTACCATTTCGCTGTCTTTGTTCTTTCGTCTAACCTGAGGATAAGGCCCTGTGTACTTTGTCATAATGCATTATGATGCAGCCAGCTTTTGCGAGAACGAAGAGGCGTCATTTTGAATACGAGGTATGACGTACACGTATAAATGTATACGTATCCACATGTATGCCCACGTACGCCTCTTTTTCTCGACTTTCTTTCTTTCTTCTTTTTATAAAAACTTACCTATCCGTCTAATTTTGCAAGTTTTATCTCTAACAATTTCGAATGAACGTCATGACCGTCATGATACGTTAAAATTAAAGTGTGCGTTTGATAAAATATCGCGGGTCCAGCCCGTGATTAGTTTTAATAGGTATCGTAAGATTTTTAGATATCGTCAAAAACACACACACACATTCTCTCTCTCTCTCTCTCTCTCTTTCTCTCTCTCTCTCTCTCTCTCTTTCTGTCTTTTTTTCTTTCTTTCTTTCTTTCCTTCTTTGTTCTCTAATCTACGTACCTATCTATTTATCTCCGTTTTCTTATTGGTCATCTTTCTCATTGCCGAAAATCTCGACTAAATTACATAAGCCTCAGCAAACGGTCATAAATTCCCTCTTCTTTTTTACTTTTCTTTTTTCTCTTTTTTTTTCTTTTTTGTTACTTTTTCTTTTTTACCTTTTTTTTTTTGTTCACAGACTGTCCTTAGCGAGTACTCGTTTACTAATCCACATCTGTCGCAAGTAAAGATTTTCAAAGCACAAAGTTTTGACTTCCGAGCCCTTGTTTGAAATAGAGGTTGTACTTAATTCAGTCAAGCGATATGCATTAAATGACGACAGAGAGGGACTTTGTCCAAGTCGACGTTCGAGGAATTCTGCGAGCATCCGCATATTTTTCTTCCAAACTTTTGTCTTCATCTAACAAAATAATGAACGAAATTAAAATCGACGATTAATCGTAGGAAGACGATATCGAAGGAAAATTAAAATGAAAAATATTAAAAGAAATTGATATTTAGTCTACTCACCTACTGTTTAAGCAGCTCAAACTTACTGGAAGTGGCTCGGAAGCAACCGAAGGGATATGACCTGCTACGGTTTCAAGAAGAGGATACCATTGAGCCACTGGTTTTCTCGGGTTATCCAACATTTCTAACCAATGATCTCGACCAATCCCGATAAAGCTCGAACCGATTGCCGTGCAGCCCATTAACTCGTTTGAACCGATCCTATGTGTGGGGACAAAGAATAAATAGAAAATATTCTTTGAACTGTGACTTTTTCTTTCTCTTTTTTCTGTCCCTTTTTTCTTTTTTTTGGAGACACAGAATACATGTAATAGTGCAAGAAGAAGACCGCGCGTACCTATCGTAATCGATAACTTTCACTATGAGGCTGACTTCTTCTATATTCTCTGCGGGCACATCGAAAACGAGCGCCTCGTTATACACGGGAAAGAGCGTGTTCTTCTTCACGGTCGTCTTCTTTTTCTTTATCCGTTTACCACGACAGAGAAGATACACCTTCACGTAGGGATCTAAAGGACAAAGAGGATAGTTAAGATCGTAAGTAAAGAAAAGAGATGAAGAATAGAACGATCGCTCGAAGATACGATTAAACGAGTAAGTAAGTAAGTAAGTAAGTAAGTAAGTAAGTAAGTAAGTACTTACGTGTGCTCGTGAGTACGAACCACGATCGGGTTCTTCGCATAAATCGAGAGATATTTTCGAAACGATAAACATGATTAAACGCTAGCGTGTTTCTTCTTACTATACTATATTCTCTGATATTCGAAACGTTTAATCATATTGCTTTAATTAACGTTCTAATAAAATTAATTAGTGGCTGCTTTATCGCCGTCTAATTTGATATTCAAATACTAATACGAAGTCAACCGATAATGGTTGCACTACATTATCATTGATATTTCATCAATTTTCTAACTTCGTTTTAAGAATATTTTAGACTGTCGAGCTTTTTGTTTTTTTCTTATTTTTTCTTTTTACCGGACGATCCAGTTATATCCATGGCTTTGAGGTTCCTAGCCTTGATCACTGTCAGAGTCAGACGTCCAGCGGTTGGAAGATAACAGAGAGACAACATCAATTCGCCTAAGTCCACTTTTTCCTAAAAGCATCAAAATTTCATCAGTTTGAACTTTACATCTCTTTTCCATCGGTGATTAAAACGAGCGATTTAAATTACCTGAGGTGCAGAGAGGATATCCATCGTATACTCGATTTCTTGCTCGAGGTCGGTGCAGTCCAACAATCCTTTAAGTACTACTTGGCCAATGAGATCATGTCGAGAGAAACGGTCGAAGTCGTAGACGGAAAATTGTAAATAGCGTTCCTTCAATTCCTCGTAAGGAACGCTAAAGAAATAAAATGATGTTAAAAAAAAAAGAAAAAAAAAGAAAAGAAAAACAGAATATTATTTTTCTATCAAGTTTATTGTAAAAATGATCGATATGTAAGAATAACAGATCTATATAGTGCAATAATAGAATGTTGCCAATGTGGAATGAGAATATTGATTTTATCGATAAAAGGTATATAAATAAGGTAATAAATAAAATGATATTATTAGAATTTCGTAGATCAGTTTATCGGGAAAGCTAGAGATAGCTCGATTAGAAACAACTACATACGTTTAAACTTACCTGAAAATAAATGTTTCGTTGAAGATCGGGTTCAAGTTCTTTCTATGTACCTTCGTTTGATACTTTTTCTTTCGATCGGGTAAGAGATATACTTTTATATAAGGATCGCTGCTACCTGTTACGTCTTTCACTGGCAATTCTCGAGCCTCTAAGACCTAATTTAAAAATCAACTTAATTAATCTAACTCCTTGTTTGAACCAACCGCATTGACGTTTCGATTTTCATCTGTGTGGGGTGAATACTTGTTTTCATTTCAAGATACAAGGAAATGGGCGAATCCGAAGCTAATTGAGTTCCATACTTTTCTCGTTACATAAAAATTTTTCATAATTTTCTTTTCACAGACGTATCATGGTTATATCCGGCTTTAATGACTCTACTACATTTATATTAAAAAATCGCTATGTATTCGAGATAAAAGACTTTTTTAATTTCTCCATCCTATTACTTGCAAAATACAGTTATTTTTAATTTTCAGGATTTTCTACTGATAAAATTGACAAATTTTTTTCTCTTTCCTTTCCATGTCATGCATATTATCTTTCGTAAAAAAGTTGTACTTTAAACTTGGAACAAATTATGGCATGATAAAATAAAAACTTTTTAATAATTGTAACTTTTATAAAAACTGATAATTAACTTCCCAGTCATTCGAAAGATAAAAAGAGAGAGCGTAAGATTGGCCTCTGGCTTCACCTTCGTTTCTCCTACGCGTTATTTTATGAATGAAGTCGAAGAAATATGTCAAAAGGTGTAGGTGGTATAGCGTAATACACGCTTATGTTTCTCGATTTCAACATACCACGTGCCTCGACTATTTGTGAAAGATCGAATGTGACCGTAACGGGAATATACCTATCTTTCTCTCGTTATCTCTATATCTTTGTTTCTCTCGCCATGGCCAATAATTTCTAACGAACATGTGCGTTACTCAATGTACTCGATAATGAAGACCATTTTAAAAGGACGCGCGTAATTTAACGTAAATAAATCGCATTTAGTTAGCTCATTAGCTTTACCAGGTTTACTCGCGTGTATCCATCGGTATTTAATGATCGACGGTTAATTAAACTTAGCCTACTTAGTCATTCATAGTGACAATCTCGTCGGCAAAATTTTATCTTGTTTTTGTTAATATTCTTTCGAAACTAATTTGTAGTAACACCTAAATAAGACTTTGTTTTAATTTCAATGTTAAATTATTTTAATTTGTCGAGATTAATTCGATTAATAAAGATCGTAGTTCGAGCGAACTTGTAGGATCGAGATTTTAGAGATATCTGAAGGTAGAAGTTAGATTTGAGGCAAACAATACGGAAGAAACTAATTACATTTGTAATCAGTCTAGAATGCTAAACGTAATCAAGCGAGACGAGAGATGGTGGAATAACGTTTGAACAGTTTCTACGATTCTAACTAGTAAACGAAGAGCTCGATTCGAACAAAGTTCTGAGATAGCTCTCGTGTCCTCCTTTCACGCATTGTCGCGTCCTTTACAGGAATTCTTTTTTCTTCTCTATTGCAACAAATCGAGCCACGTGGAGCGCAGCATTAATTCTCGTTGGAGGTTCGCGTGCGTGTCACATCATGAATGAACGGTGACACAATTTTCTAACGAGTTAAGAATGAAACCGAAGAGGTTCACCGTCGGTCACCGCCTTCACGCATGAATCTCATTTACATATTTCTCATTGAGCTTTCAAATTGTTTAAAAATTTTATTACACCAATACGTCGTTCATTTTTATTTCGAAAGTACGATTACGTTTATTAATTATCATATCTTATAAAAGTATTGTCCTCGATTATTATTTCGCAATATCTCGTAATATTTCGATCCTTATTTATTTCGAGAAATAAAAGAGAAAAGTTTTATGATCTATACATTTACGGGGTCCGTATTTGATTTGGCTTATTTTAAAACGAAAATGAAATTCTCGAAAAGCTCTATGACTAACGTCTGTAAGGTTACCCGTGAAACCGTAGAACTTACCTTAACGACGAGACCGTCGATCTCCTTGTCGTAACGAAGAGCGAAGTGTAGCTTTCCGGCGTATTCCATTTCTGTAGTGCTAGAACTCTCCGTGCTTTCCTGTCTTACGAGATCCTTTTTGTAGAGTTCCGGCTATAACATCAATGATGACGTCATTCGAAACAAAACTTTACCAATACTACTTTGTAAAATATTTCCTGTTACATTTCTCGTTTATGAGAAAACTCCTGAGAGTGAAGCTTCATTGGTGATATAAATTTCTTACGTAATGGATATTTGTTAAAACGGATCGATTGATTCCATTTATTTTTATCAGGAGAAATAATTATTGGAAAACACGTAATGTGATGGTTATAGCACACGTTCTAACAACATGACGAAGTCGTAGAATGCATTTGTATTACTTCAACCATACTCGTGGTTCCCTTTATAGTTTAGCATTTTCAAGTTATCGGTAACACGAACTTACCTTGATAAGACCAAGACTAGAATCGCTACGATTTTCCAGACTGCAAATACTGAATTTGATACTAGGCAAATCGAGACGGTGAGACAATTGCCGTTGAAAACTTTGATGGCGCATCGGAACAATCGGCAAAGTAGTTTGACGCAACACCTATGTATGCATAAGAAATATTTTACCAACGAAATTTTAAATACTATTCCTGCAATTTTTATATCATAGTATTGATTGAAGATATTGGAATAGCAAATTTTGATTCTTCGTTTTACGAGTAAAGTGAAAGATAAACAAATTTTTTTATAATCATAATCCGATATTTTCAATCATACGTTTCGTAAATTTTCGATACCTTCTTACTGTCCTTTTGTTCTTGAACGTATTCATGGGTAATCGGTTCCGATTGTAAATCCGGCAAGGAGTGACTTATGCGAATGGCATTTTGCTGAGACAAATCACCATTCGCATCTTCGTCGTTTTCGTGGCGAGCGACACTCATCAACCATCGCCAAGTAGAAGAGCATTGAAAGCTAATTGCAGCTAAAAGTACCAGAGCCATCAAGGCAACTCCAGTTCCTATCAGTAGCTGATATGGAAAGCTGTCGCTCCACTCTTCTGCGAAAAATGAAATAATTTTTCATCGCAATGATTAAATAACATCTATGAACGATTGAACGATAAAGAACGATATAATAACATTTTTTAGACGGAAGAGATGGACTAGATTCGTTAAAATCCATAAATGCATTCAAATTTTTAAATAAATTCAATGAATTTTTGAAAAAATCAGCTCATCAAATTTATAGAATCATACATTTCAATCGTTAATTTAGTTATGTACGATTAAAGTATAATTGAGTAGATACATTGGTTATAATTAATGAATGTAATTAGTTTGATTGAAGGTAATAATCAAATATCATGGAAATAAACGGACGGTTTATAGTATTAATCGCAGAATTCATGAATGGACTTTCATCAACTCGTATGAACCGTATACCGTGATAATACATAGTTTTAAAGTTCTTGATACACACACGCACACATACACGCATATCCATGCTCTTCAAATTTATATTTATGTAAAATTTTGTTTTAGAAATTTGTTGTTCTCGGAATATTTAAATTTCTCAATTTAAAAACTCAGTCTATATACGTTTACAGTTTATACGACAAAACTTTTAATGAATAATTCTTGAAATCCATTTTATTTGAAGTAATTAATAAAGTGCGGTAATTTGAATTAACGAAGAAGTGTACTTAATATTATGGATATATTAATGAGAAGAGACGGAAAATTATCGAAGAATAAGCTATTATAGAAGATATCTTGACGTGAGAAAATCGCCAGACGTTGGGTCGATACTTGGAAAACTCGTGGGTTTAAACTCTTACTTCGACTCCCATCATAGTAATCCACGAGATAGAACATTCGCTTACTTACGCAACCTGCTACTCATGTAACAGGTACGCATCGTATAGATACTTTCCATTACAGTGACAATATCACTCGCGCTGTCATAAAATGAGCATAACCCTATCGAATTTAATTGTTCAATTAAATAATTATTACAAATATTATTTAAATTCGAGAAAACAAATTAACCGTTTTAAATTAGTTTATATCTTTATTATAAAATATACAACCATATCGAGAGAAATGTTTAAACGCATAACGTAGTTATTTTTTGAAAGAAAGTAAGATCGGAGTAGTTTCGCGATCTAATATAAGTTTTAAAGTGGCAAATTCTTGAGAAAATTCTTTCGTCGAGCGTATTGAAGAATAGTGAAAGGTATTTCGCGTGTATTGCACAAGCAACGTAATAATACGAGAAATAAATCGTTGACTTGTACCAGTTTTCAACGATAAAAAATCTTGTCTATCGTTCTTAGCTATTTCGTATAACAGGAGGAGGAGGAGGAGAGAGAATGAGAAGGAGAAAGGGGAAGAGGAAAAAAGAATGCAGAAAATATGCAGTGGGCATTATTGTACTTCCTCGTCCTACGTGAAAGAGAAAGGGACGATAGTGCATCCTTAGCTCGTCGACCATGAGCTTTAAAAAAAAAACCAAGCCTCTTGTTCTTTTTTACTGGATAAAATATAAGTATCTTCGTCTTTCGAGTGTTGTTAGCCTTTTTACTGAAATTACGAAAGCTTTTCCTCATTTATTCCAAGCGAGAGGCTCGTCTGAACAAATTTTCCGCTTACTTTTCCGAAGCATTAATCATTCGTTAATCTTCATAAATAAAAAATAAGGATTACGCGATAAAGCGTATCATTCTTTTTTCATGCTGTCTAGTCTATTCTGAGAAGAAAGAGAAAAAGGGGAGATATCAGAGGAAGACTTTTACCAAGCAAAGGATCTATAACAAAATGATGAATTTAATTAAGAAACTTTAATAACAGTTTAGACACCATTGTGACTAAGATCGAGCTTTCATTTATTTTTTATACCGTTGTATGGTCTATGATAGTGAATGTGAAACAATGAAAAACGTGAAAGATAAATTATTCGGCGATTGTCAAACAGATCTTGGAATATTTAATTAAGTATAGAAATACTTCCTCGAAATAATCATCGTGCAGTTATATACGTGTGTTTATCTTTATTAACGAATATCGAACGAAAGTAATTATACAATGTAAAGATAGAGAAATTAATTAAAACGATGTGTATTATTTAAAAGAAGGAAAACAAAAAATTAATAAAAATAAAAGATAATCGAAATTCAATCGATAATTTGATTCATTAACAGATACGAAGAGAATCTTCCTCCTTCGGTTTAGTAAGTCCAACATAACCGAGTACTTCTATCACTGTTTCACCTGGTATTTTTTCCTTGATCATGCTAATCTTTTCGGTCTGATAATTCTTACTAGCTGCGAGTGCAGCTTCCTCAGCCATTTCCGGTGGTACTACAGCAACTGCAGCTTCTACTGCGGCTAATTTTTCAGCAAATCTTGCATCCTCCTCAGCTCTTATCAAATATTCTGCGGCTTCGATCAACTCGTTATCACCTGGAATGTTCAACTCTTCCACGATGTCGACCTTGCTTACGCTTGTCGTCAGAGTTTTTGCAAGCGAATCAGGTGGTTGTTGAATACCAGGTGCATTGCTTCTGTTTTTTCATTGATTTAATTTTCATTGATTTTTTATTTTATACCGACTTGATTATTATCGATTTCGATTTTAACTTATCGATTCTATATTTTTTTTACTGATAAATGATAGTTAAAGGAACATTTTATTTATCGAGAATTGAAATCTTTAAAATATTAAAACTATAAAAAGAATCAACGTGAGCGATGGTTAACCTTAACGAAATAAAAACAAATCGATGAATTGAATTCGTAAGTCGACTTTCTCTTTCGAAAGATATCAATCGTTATGTTACAGAAATATATAATTTATATATAATTAGATTTATTTTAGAATATTATTTAATTAATAAATAATTACTTTCGCATCTCCAAATGTTTCGTAATCAATCTGTCAAAACGGTGGAGTATTGACTCGCTCTTGACAGATCTTTTTGCCTTATTCGCGGATAGATTATTTTTCTCTTGCGAACAATGAAAGCACAAACTTGAATTGCGTGACATGATCGATCAAAACTCGTATAGAAAACATGGAATTTTAACAATTTTTCTTGAGTTACGAAGAATCTCAGAGATCAGTGAGACAGTGACATGTAATATTAATAGGTTTACGTTCTTCATTTTTTTTTTTTTTTAAGAATTTTCTCTCTTTCAATATTTTTAAGAGAATCAGAACTCCAAGGTAAAAGACATTAGAAAAATTTTATTACGATTTCATTGTAGCAGCATGTTAAAAAATTATATCGATATTTGTAAGATCCAAATAGGTCCGTCGATTTTTCCTCATTAATTCAAAATGTTTTTAATAAAGAAAAATTCACGAAGAATGACTCAGGAGAAGGATCAAAGTTGTATTCGACCTAAAAGCATATCTAACACCGTAAGCGAGATGGCTTGCTAAATAATTCGGCGAAAAGCTTGACACATATTAACGTATGTACACAGACTATTCCATTTACGGCGAGCGTAATTTAATTCCATCCTTTCCTGCGCATTCAATGTCCTCGCGTAACGTGAGTCCCACAAATTCGTATATAAACGAAACCGAGAGAAGGTTTCAAAGGGTCGATTGTTCGCTAATTCGAAGTGGTGAGCATGAAAAAAGGTGTCAGTTAATTACATCGGAGTGGTTGAAGTCCTGAAAGAAAGTAAAATTGAGAAAATTAAAGGAAGAAAAGAAAAGTAACCTTTGGGAATACTTGAAATACAAGTAGAAAAAGCTTCGTGTCATCCACTTTAAAAAGGGAGCTTTTGTTGGTACAGTTAATCTTTCAAATTAATCGCCACCGACGTGTCATTCATTCGATTCGATTATCAATATTCGTAAAATACATGTTAAGAATTAGCCACTCTACTTTATTATTTGAAACACAATAAAAGTTTCTTTTTGAACTGTATCTATCTTTGTTTTATTTTTTAAACTTTCCAAACGTTTACAGCACGACACGTTAAAAGTTTTCTCACGAGCATTAATTAATAATGATATTACGAAGTATAGAGAATTGACGGTCGATAAATAAATTTTCTTCTTTCAATAGACAAGCACTATATCTTTTCTAATTGACAATTTTTCTATAATTAGCTTATTTCTATTCCCTCTAGTGACTTTCTCGAGAGACAGGAAGACAAAAAGATAATGATCAACGAGAGAACAGGTAATGGTATCGCTATAACCATAGAACATATGCATCAGATTCGCGTTATGATAGATTGCTAGGATCATGATGCGTTTTAGAGCCATGCATATAAACAAGTATGCATACATCTTTCGCATGGATCTGCCGTCCTTCACTGAGGTTCAACGTCGCGCGTCCACCGAAAGTCGAGCGCCAATAGTCGTAAGCCAAAATCGATTCCATGCGCGTATAGCTGTTGCGCTGGTGAAATAGATGCAGACAGAGATAGAATGAGGAGTACTGTTTGCGTCACATTGCAAAGTAGCCGCGACCCTGACCCTATGATTCTCTCAATCCTATTCTTTTTCTCTTTTTTATTTATTTTATGTCTCTCTCTCTCTCTCCCCCCCCCTCTCTCTCTCTCTTTCTCTCTTTTTCACTCTGTTTTTATGTTCGAGTGATGATTAGCAAGAGAGAAAAAAAGAGAGAGACATGCATTCCATCGCAAAAATCCATTTCTCACAATTAGTAATCATGAATTTCTCTACTGAGTCATATAGAGAGAGAAACGCGATAGCTTTACGATTCAACAAAGGATATAGCAGCTCAGAATTCTGTATGTATCCGATTCAATCGAAGTTACTTCAATTTCACTCTTCCTTCTCTATCTCCTCTGTACCTGTCTACCCCTATGTATCCCTTCCTTCTATGAAATTACAAGCTCTAAAGTTTACGGTTTAATATTGCATGCAACAAGAGCCATCAATTGTCTCACTTTCTTCCCCTTTCTCTTCTTGCCTCTCTCCCTCTCTCTCTCTCTCTCTCTCTCTCAATTTTAGTTATATAATCAATATCTATTACATGCATGTGCAATTATAAGGTCGAAAAGCCTGCCTTAATAAAATTTACTAAAAAAGAAAGAGAAATATGTAGGTTGAGTTTGTGAAGTTTATGCTATCTTTCTTTGATCCTGATAAATGATTTTTGTTTTTGTTTATAAAAGCATCTTGATAATTTTTTAGACAATAGATTACGAGGAGAATATTTTGCGAAGGCCAACAGAACAGCATCGATCGAAGGTTACATTTTTGTAGAGTTATTTCAACGATTGAAATACGAATTGATTTTTTTATCTTTCTCTGACAGCTTTCCGACAATATAATATATTGGCATGAAGCTTTTTATTAGTATTCAACATTTTCATTAAAATCGTTTACGTTTTTCCTCACGGTGTACAACGCCATGGTAACGCGATGTGGCAAGGCTATGTTCGTTTCGTTT
This sequence comes from Vespula pensylvanica, assembly GCF_014466175.1. Classification (NCBI taxonomy): domain Eukaryota; kingdom Metazoa; phylum Arthropoda; class Insecta; order Hymenoptera; family Vespidae; genus Vespula; species Vespula pensylvanica. Next base: position 3,124,975 of record NC_057686.1, read on the forward strand.
TTTTTTCCCTCGAGTTTTTGTAACTCGAAGCAACTCCGAACTGAAGTAGTGCATCGAAAGCGATTTAAACTACTCGGCTTTCTCTTTATAGTGACGCGGTTAGGAAAAAAAAATTTAGATGCAATAAAAAAGCGAGAAAAGAAGAAAATATTGTTAAATATGACGGACGACGCAAAGATAAACGATAACATTCTAAATGGCCAAGAAGATCAAGATTTTTTTCCTTGGCGGATCTTTATCAATCATGTTGATACTTATCATGGCAAGAAATTAACTTCCGTAAGTTTGATATTATATCGAATCAAGAGATATCTTAATATCCAAATCTCCTTCTTTACATATATACTGAAATTTATTACTAGAGAGATATAATATAACATTATTTTACATAAGTTAAATTAACTCGATCCAAGGAAGCATTCGATCTATGTATATACGAGTTTACGTTACATTTAGATATTAGATAATATCGCTTGCGGCTTCAAGTTCAAGATTGAATTTCCGATATGTTAATCATTAATAAGACAGTAAAACATTTAAACTTCATATCAATTGTTGATAGATATACCGGTAGCTTAAAATAAAAAAAAACATAGATCCTTTTTTATATGCATAAAATCTCGTTCTAATGAAATTCGAAGAATAAAAAATAAAGTAATCTACTTTTTCAACGAAAGAATCATTTATTTACAAATATCGAAAATTCTGTTTTTTCGTATAATTATTTGAAAATACGTAGATATAAATTATCGGATCCATTAAATCCGTAGAAAAATCTTTTTTAAAAAAATCTGTCTCATCTCTGTCTCAACAAACCGATTGTTTCTTCTTTTCAAAAGTGTTCTCTACGTAGTTTTAATTGGTCGACTTCTCCTCATAAAACCATTATTTTAAACACTGGCTGGTCGGTGTTTCTTCCTTGCTTTTTGTCTTACCACAACTGGCGACAGTCGTTCGTGACATTTGACACTGACAAACGATGCTAATTATTTTTCTCTTTCCAAAGAACAGAGAGAAACCCAAACGTAAAGCGACATAGCTGATTGCGAGTTCCTTGGTTTATGAGAACATATACCTACATATACAGAAATGCTCATGCGTAGAGGAATTCACAAAAGCAACTTGTTTCATGATATACCGTATCGTTTTCTCGCTTTGCACTAACGAGATATATCGTCTAGAGTCTTGAATAGGAATCCCGAAATTGCTTCAAAAGCTTTCAAAGACTTGATAATGTATAGTGTAAGAGGACTCTAAGAGGACGTAGAGAACTTTTCGTTGGTTAAATGCTTTCTCCCAGAATTGTATTTCTTGAATATGAAAACTTCCCTTTGCTTTCTTCTCTTAACATACTTTTAATTACGATGAACAATGGATCTTACTCGACCACTCCTCTACTCTCTCTATTTCTCTTTCTCTCTCTCTCTTTCTCTTTCTCTTTCTTTTTCTCTTTCTCGCTTTCTGTCTATTATTTCAAAGGATTCATTATATCATTGCAATGCATCCGAGTGTATTATTAATACAATTATTAATAGAACTCGAATTTTCCTTTGTAATTATGATAGTATATAATTAAATTTGTTCGTCTAGGATCGGATATATTTGTTACATTTATATGTAATTTATACCAACAAGTGATGTGTCTAAGTTAGATATGGAAATTTAGATACGATTTGAATGATACATTTTTTCAGGCGAATCTTTGGAATTTTTGAAGTTCTATCTTTAAAAATGCCGACTATCGTTGTTAAAAAGTAATTAAAAAAATTTTTTCGAAAAATGTAGAAAATGTTATTATTCCTCTCTTTCTCTCTCTCTCTCTCTCTCTCTCTCTTTCTCTCTGTCTACAATTTTCTCAGACTTAAAAAAATCCAGAATAGATTTATTTTTTGATATCAAGGGTCACGCTCGTAAAGTCCGAAAATGTATTCCATGCGAAAAAGGGAGGACAGTGTAGGTTAAATTTTTAGGCATTGTCAGAGCTGTACTACGTTAATCCGCAAATGGCTGGAGGAGCGGTAGACACCATGGAGGATGAGCTAGAAGATGAGGAGGAGGTTGAGGAGGGAGAGGAGGAGGACGAAGTAAGAGAGGGCGAGGCCATGGGCGAGGCACACGTGAGCAACGAGGAAAGAGAAAAAAGGGTCACAGAGTCCGAACAGGAACCTTCGAGAAAGTACGAAGTGATTGGTACGCTTCTGGAGTATGTGGTATGAGAAAACCTTCGATCTCCTTTTAGTTTGATCAACACCTTAACATCGTCTGGCATGGTGTACCATGTGAAATAAAAAAAAAAAAAGAGAAGAAGAAGAGAAAAGTACTCCATCGAAAGTATAATTTGTTTGAAATTTCTTTGATGAAAATTGACGAAAATTGAAGATACTTTTGAAATTTACTCGACATTCGATATTGATAATTGTTTGGATTTTTTTTTTATTTTTTTATTTAAAAGAAAATAAGAAAATAATCTCGCGAAAAAGTTTCGATGAAATTATTAGAAATATTCTTCTTTTCTTTTTTCCTTTACGTTACCTACATCTTTGAGAAGAGTTTTAATAACGTAACGTAGTTTCTGAAAATTTGAAGATAATTGCAAGAATAAAAAAGTATATCTCGAGTATTCTGTTCCCAGGATACTTTTATCGATCGTCCTTAACGAGACTTATTATCTTCTTCTTTTTTTCTTAATTCGCAGATTTTTAATATAATCGTACTGTGAAGTTTAGGCCGATTATTTCTAATCCTTCTGAAGAAATATATTTACATATATCGTTTTTATATTCTTGTTTTTCAACGAGATAAAATAAAATCGCGATTTGATAAATCTGATGTGGAAGAACGAATCTTTTCTTCAAGAAGGAAAAGGAAATGTAACATGATCCAATAAAATACTAGATCGATTGAAATAAGAACGGAAAACATTTGTCGAGCTTTAACATGAGATAAGAGATGATTTAAATCGTTCGTCATTATTTTTGAATAGCATCTGAGCTTTTGTTATATACGAATATTTTTGTGCCAATTTAAATCCTATGTCTGATACCCTTATTTACATTATTTCTAGTATCCTTATCCCGAAGAAGTAACGAGAATCATCAGAGATATAGACGATCGTAAGGATCTATTGTCAGAGTTAATGAAATGCGGAGTTATCATTTACGACATTACACAAGATCGAAGTCAGGTCGAGGAAGCTTCTTGGGTATTACAAGGTTCGCACATTTATTATGTTTCTTAAATAAGAATTTCCCAACGGTCGTACCTAAAACTGAGGAATTAAGCAAGATCTCTATAAAAAGAACTAGCTTACTTCTTCTTGGCAAGGAAGTGAGAATTTTTTTTTTTCATTTTTTTAAAGGGAAGTAAAAAACCTGATTAACTTTGGGGAGAATAAAAGTACTTTTTAATAAAGTTTAAAGAATTAAAAAAAGTCTTATTATACACCTGAGACACATCATTGCATTATTACAAGCATAGACTGATTTAAAAAGAAAGCTATTGTTGGTGAGATGCATAGAAATGCAATTCCCATTGCACTTTTAAAAATGTCTCCTAGTAAAACTCGAAATTCTTTATCTGTTTTTTAAATTACGCTTTTGTTAAGAACATATTGATAACGAAAGAAACGAAAGAAAACTAATTTCAATTTTCGAATGCAATTGAACAGAATTTCAATAAAAGTACAAACTTTTTCTCAGAATCAACAATGCAATTTACAAAAGAATTGAGTATCGTTTACTTTTTATTCTTAAAATAAACCAATATTCGATAACGAGTCGACGACATGAAAACCTGTCGGTGAATAGATCGAAACGAATTCAAGGGAAAGTCAAAAAGATAAATTGAATTCTTATATAAAACCTATGGAAAGTAATATTGAGGGGGAAAGCATTGTTGAATATTACTTTCCGTAACATTTTTTTTTCTTTAAATGTGGAAAACTTTTCCATTGAAAACGAAATGTTGATAATATCAATCATTCACGACGACGATAACGTATCGAAAATAAAATAGAAATTTATTTAAAAGTTTCCTTGAGAATAGTATCTCGTACGATTATACTAAGAACAGTGTAATGGCTGAGAGTTTCCTTTAACAAAATGGTATCTTGAAATTTTTCAGATACTCTTATAATTAAAAAATGTATCGTTGTATCGTTTCTTTCGTTTTCTTCGCAAAGAAGGATTAACTACCAGCTCAATCTATTTATCCACTTCGATATAGAAGAGTCCCTATCTATTAATCAGTTAGAATCGAATTTCCGCTCACGTACTCGAACTACGCTCCCTTCAAAACTATCTTACAATATTCTTTCTTTCTCTCTTCTCTTCTCCATCCATTTTTAAGCCATCCAGGAAATATTAGAAAGTTCTGATGACGATAAGGCGACGAAAATATCTAACAAGGAGAATAAAAGAAGTAAAAGGAGTAGAACGAAGGAGATAGCGAAGATACCTCGATATTTTATCCTGATTTCAACGATAATGACATGGGCCTTTACGAAGCCATTGGATCCAGAAGATCCGGATTTGCCGTTAACAGAAGTGGATTATAGAAAGCGACGAGCTCATCCGAATTTTAAGGAACACCTACGATGCGAGAGAGACGTCGTTATCGTTAAGAAAAATATCAAGTTGAAACAAAAGTTAAAAACTTTGGTGATTTGTTGTGGAGTTACTTATGGAGAAGAGCAAAACGATCTTCACTATCTCTTTAAAATGGCTTGGCTGAACGAGCCCTTTCTGCCAATTATAGGCAATGGTGAAAACAGGGTTCCTCTTCTTCATATTCGCGACTTAGTTTCGTAAGTATCGATGATATCTAATAATTATACAAATTTCTTCTATTTTCAACTATACGTCTATATTTCAGAATAGTATCTAATGTTATAAGAAATTGGCCGACTGTAAGGTACATCGTCGCTGTTGAACAAGGAATAGCTTCTCAGAGTGCGATTGTCAAAGTAATTAACCATTCTGTTGACTCGTTTGTTGATAAAAAAAAAAAAAAAAAAAAAAAAAATCGACGATTTTTACGTGTAAAGATATCTGAGATAATTATTTGATCGAGTTAATACATTTATATATATATATATATATATATATATATATATATATCAATGGTGATAAACAGGTCAAGACAAACATATCTATATGATATATTTAAAGAAATACTGTATGTAGGAAATCAGCAAGGAATTAACCACTGGAAAAGTGAAGCGTGTCGGTCTGGAAGAGTCTTTCCTATATCCGGGGATCAATCAACGAATTTATGATTTGATGACGGTTAATTTAAATATCGATCCTGTCTTCGTTCTCGAGAGGATACGCTGGCATTTCGACACGCCATTTACAGACAATATCAGAGCTATCATAAAAGAATATAAAGCGTGGAGAGAGCTGCGACCGATTAGAATAATCGTCCTTGGACCGCCAGCCTCTGGAAAAACTCGAGTGGCTCGCTTTCTTGTCGAGCATTATCACTTGCATTATATTAATGTAGAGAATTTGATCAATGACACCATTAAAAATTTGGTAGATATTTAACAACAATCTTTTAATAAATTCTAATATATTAGATCTAATATATTAACAACAATATATTTTTTTTCTATGCATAAAATTATTTATCAAACGTATTATAAAGATAATTTTTACATTTACGAGTCCGCAGAGATCGAAAAGAGAACAGCTACGATAGAAAAGGAGGATGAAGGAGAAGAAAGGGACAGATCGAGAGGGGTGGATGTTGAGAGGGAAGATGATAATGAGGAAGAGAGTGTCACGTTGGAAGAATTACAGCAACAGCTGGACGAAATACGAAATAATTTAGCTCAAAATGATGGACTTCTCGATGACGTTATCTTGAACAAGTTAGCTATCATTTCCTTCGTTACTCGTTTCATTTCCGATTTTGCGCGTTGCTTCTATAAATTATTATAGAATTATTCAAATACATGGTATTGATTATCGCGAAGTAACGCACTTGCGTGAAAATGAAGAAACATGGTAACATTTAACTTTGCGACGAGAGATAGAGATCTTTCTTTCTGGTTTTTCTTTTTCTCTCTCTTTTTCAACTTCTTTAAAGTTCTTGTAAAAAAAATAAGTAAAAACGGAATCGAAGGTTGTTTCTGAAGAGACTTTGGTCGAAGGATTGCTTGAATCAAGGATACGTTCTCGATGGATATCCAAAGACGTACGAACAGGCTAGAATGCTATTTGAACATGGGGAAGAAATGATAGAGGAAGAGGAAGAGAGGGATGTGGATGAGGAGGAAGAGGAAGAGGAGGAGAGGGAAGATAGGGAAACATTCGAGGATATTAGTTTAAAAGCTTCCATCATGCCGGAACTTGTTGTCGTTTTGGAAGCTAGTGATAATTTTTTAATAGAACGAATTATAGATCTACCCGAAAAAGAAATCCAAGATTCTCATTATACGGAGAAACATATGATACGACGACTGAGAGAATACAGGTAAAATCGATTATTCGAGTTTGTTCTTCCCTCAGAAAAAAAAGAGTAGATTAGCATCGGATTGACAAAACGATCCATCCAATTTTGAGTTCTTCGTTGAAATAATAAATTTAATTTTTCAATTCCTAAAATGTATACGAACATGTTTTAATTTCGTTAAAGATTTTTTTCTCTATTCCTGATTGCTCAAAAATTGATTATATCTTAAGAAGAGATTTAATAAAATGTTCTACGTTTTGAAAATAAGATGAAATAAATAATACTATGCGTAGATAGCTTTGATATTGAAAAGATATTTACCGTTAAAACGACGTAGTTATTTAAAAGAATATTTTTATGAACTCTTCGTCTATTTATCCGCTTTAATAAGGATTAGAGTATCTAACACAGATATCTACTTAATAATCTTTGAACATTTTCATTTCTTTTTTCACTTTATTTTCATAATGTCTATTAACAAATTCTTGTAATTTATTCGTTTTATAATCGAAGATATTATCCGTATCAATAATAATAATAATAATACTAATAATAATAATAATAATAATAAAATTATAGAGAAAGGAATACCGATGATAATACGCCTCTCCAATTCTTCGATGAAATAGAGATCCATCCGTTGATTATTCCGATCGAAAGTGATATTTGTCCTGATATGTTCCCTACAATTTATCAATGTCTGAAGAAGCTTGGAGCACCGAGAAACTACGGTGAGAGAAACGAAGAGAGAGAATTTTTTCATTCAAACTTTTTTTTCTCTCTTTAACTCTGCCAGTCTGTCTCACTCATTTCTCTTTATTTCTTTTTTTTTTTTATTAACTCAAACGATGGGACTATGGAGTCTTTCAATTCTCAATCATTGTACACGTTACGCAATAGAGATGATAGCTTATAAAGATCAGAAAAACGTCATGTACACCATTCCGATGTTTTGTAACACGATATCATTTTGATCGTTTCTTTTTTTTATTTTATTATCCTGTTGCGCACTTTACGCAAAAATATTTATAAAAATTTTTTTCTACGTTCCCGTGCTATTAAATAGATTTATATATTTCGTTTATTTTATTTCAACATTTAATGACGTTACAATAGAGACAATTTGTTCAGGAATGCAGGAAAGAGAAAAATATTATTACGAAAATGATTCCTTTCATAGTTTTTGTGTATAATAATTCTTTCTATGAAGATTTAACACCAACAGAAGTGATAGAAGCTCAAAAACGCATGGATGCCAAAAGGAGCGCTGAAGAGGCAGCTTCAAAAATACGAGAGAAACGAGAATTACAAGAACGTAAGAGAGAACGTGAAAGAAAAATGATGGAGTGGGTTAGTATGTATCAATATAATATATATATAATATAATCGGATTTTTGTAAGATTAAGTTGTTTCTTTCTATAAAAGTATAAAGAGTTTATTTGATTAGGAGACTAGAACGGAAAAAGAATTTGTTTTCTTTTTATCGATATTTCTTTTATTTCTTTTACGAGGGAAAGATATCAATAGTTTTTTTTCCTTTTTTTTTTTTTTAAGAGAAGAACCTGTCATAAATTTTTCTTCTTGAAATCTTTTAGATTTCTCTTCAAATCTGATATCAACAACGTTAAAATGTATACGTCAGATTCGATTATAATGCAATTGATTCTCACTGCATGTTCAATATCATATCGATTAAAAGTCGAACAATATTGATCACCTTCTCTAATTGTTTTTCCGCTCGTAGTTACAGGAGATATATAGTTAAACCATACGTGTATCGATTTATTTAATTTATCACCTTGCTTATCGAACGTAACAGTGAAATGGTCGGTGAACCTTTCCATTGTATCGCTATCGTTCTACCATGGTTAATGAAGTCTAACAAGTATCATTTATTCATCTATGGTAATCGATTAAATCGGTTTAATACTCGTGCCAATGCATAATACTAGAATGTTATTAAATCCACTGGCACTAATAATCCTCTCGAATTTCATGACGAAGCATTTAATATTAATCTGAAGGAAGGAAAATGATTTTGAATAGAGACTTCAAAAGTGTGAATGAAAAAGTTAAATTGAACATTACCCTAAGCTGATCGAAGTTATTATCGACTAAGACCGAATAATCTATCATTTTTATGACGAGTTACTTTTTCTAAGGATTAAAATTAATCGATAAGAGTTCGTTATATTTCAAGATGTAGTTGACCGTTTTATCCCTTTCAATCCCGTCGTTTAAGCGAACGTGAACTTCACGGATTACGTCGTCTACCCTCGCGACGTAAAGTTTCAAAATTATGATAATTATTCTTAGGGATGGATGAGTAAATAAATTGCTATGAAAAGATGAGCAAATAAATTGCTATGAAAAGATGTACTTGAAGAGCTCCGTTTTTGCGATTCTAATCTGCTTCTTGCAAATTCTTTTTTTTTTTATCTGTCTCCAAAAGATACTCCCTTGTTGAGTTATCCTTCGAAACTCGAAGGATCATCTCTTGCAAAGAATTTTCGTAAACTTCGTAGCTCGCTTGCATTGATCGTTGACACTAGCCGATGTAAATTTCTTCCCTCCTCTTACCGTTATCGTCTACTTCCCACGACTTTGAAACTAAGAAGTTTGCTCGCGTGAAATGATAGAACATCTGCGACGATAACTTTTGAGGTCGAATTAATCTTAACGATCTTACTTTGTCTCAGGTAGAATTCATCATTGTAATTTAAAAGGAAAGGAAGAACTTTTCATTGACTGATTATTTATTAATAATAATTTTATTACCTTTCAGACGGAGTTATTAGAAAAATTGAAAGAGGAGGAAGAAGAAAAGCTTTGTATTATGGGTCAACCACTTAGACATTATCTAGTTCGATACGTGTTTCCGACATTGACAAAGGGTCTTATAGAAGTTGCAAAATTACGACCGGAAGATCCAGTAGATTTTTTAGTAAGTATCGCTAATTAATAATGCCAAATAATATTATTATATTATTTCGAGATTCCCTGGCGTATGATTTATTCATGAGTTATTTAAGTATTCTGTTCTACAAAAATTTTTACTCGCGTATATATGCGCGCGCGTGTGTTTATGATTCATCGGTTAAAAAAAAAAAGGACTAAGTTTTTAACAAATTCTTTAATGAAGCTTTTCTATTTTCGACCTTGTTTTCACGTGTCGGCAAAGTAACTATATAAATTCAACGAGATAATATCGCGTTTATCAGCTATTATGGTTTATCACGGACACTTAATCATTCTGCATAGTTGATTGCTCGTTTCTGGCGAATCGATGCATCATGTAAACGTCCTTGACTCGCCTAGACTAAGTACCTAATTACAAACAATACCGAGAGTTTTCATCGTTAAGAATATGCGGATTAATATCGTATGCTTTTCATTGCGACACGTCCATTACATAGTTGTTGCAACGTTCTCTTTTTCCTATTTTTAGTCGCGTATTACAATTGCATTTTACTCCTTTGTCTAATGATAAAGTTAACATATGTGCCTGTTACTTCATATCGTATCTATTGTCAACCTAACTTGATGCTTTTCTCTTTCCTTTAGAGAAAGATGATATTAATATCTGAATTGGATATTTTCTATTACTGGCATTTTTAATAATATCATTAATAAACGTATAGCCAGAAAATCGAATAGAAATACATTACTTTAATTAATGTTATCCTTAAAATGATCAATTAAAATAAAAGCCTAATTTTCAAATAGAAAATAAAACATCGTAGAACTTGGCGTCGATCGATAAACTAGCTTGTTTTTTTTACCGAACAGTTAATTTTTTAGCTAGCGTGTTGTTTTTGTGTCATACGAAGTAAACAATAGAAGTCTCGACATATAGCGAGGTTCATCAGGTGAACCTCCCTGTCAAACAAAATCAATTTCTTTGTGAGCGGAAATTGAATCTGCAGTTACTTTGGTTTCTCTTTCTCTCTCTTTCTCTCTCTCTCTCTCTCTCTCTTTCTCTCTCTTTTTCTCTTTCTCATGTTTCTTTTTCTGATCGTTCATACTTTCATACTCTGGCGTGATAACGGAATAAAATATTATGGAAACAATATTCCTATTTATTCTTTCATCGATTTATATTTGCATGTAACGCTCCACTGTAATATTTAATATACATACGTATGAAAAAAAAGGAGTTAATCAAAATGAAAGTTTGAAACGAAATTGAGTGACAGAAAGGAGTAATTTAATATACCTTTATGAATATGTAGACGAAGAAAAATGTCACAAAATTTTGTTTACTTTTATATTCAGATCTCTCTTTTCTAATTCTTTCTTTTTTCCGTTTTAACATCTAAACTCAACTCTGTTGATAGATGAGGTCGATTCTTTTGCAACGTTCCTTTTACTATCACTCTGTTTTATGTTTTATATACATGTGTGTGTGTGTGTGTGTGTGTGTGTGTCGACGTTGGTAAGAACAAAACAAAAATTTTATTTGACACCAATTGTTGTCAATGAAAATGCAGTCATAAATTTATATGAAAGTTTAATGAATCAATAAATTATGGCATGAAGATGCTTTTTAAAATTCTACGATACTTCATCTTCAATATTTTTCATCGCATAAATAGAATACAATAGAATTTTCAGACTATGACGAAACATTTAAAGTTGCGTGTGTCTAAACGTGAATATGATAGGAAAATCAGTAGTATTGTAATATATTGAATGAAGCATCTTATTTAGCATCGTCCTATCGCATACCACCTACGCAGTCACGTGTATCTATATTTTACAAACATACATACGTATAAAAGAATATTCAGGTCGTGTAGCGAGGCATACAAATAACTTGAGAGATGTATGCATATTGTATGCGAGTGGTTGGATACCTGTGTTTAGCTTTTACGGTCCGTCCAATAAGAAGAAAAATTTTTTAACACGAAAAAATTGTTCTCCCTATTTGATAAACAATTTATTCTTTATTTTTAAACGAAACTATTTGTTACTATATCTGAAGAGTATAGTGACCAGTATTCGAATTTGTATATAGTCGAATGATATAAAATTGATGGTTTTGTACGTCACATAGAACGCATATATAGAAATGGTAATGCTACATATCTCATTCACATGCGAAATATTATGTGTAATCGTTTGTGACAGACGGTACTCCGTCACAAGAGTAATTTCTCTTCTTGTTATAAAGCTGTTCTTGCAGATTTCATATATAATGTCGGTACGATGAGAAATCTATGCTGTAATATTCCATAGTGAATGGACAGGAATCGTATTTGAAATTCTATATGCAAAGACATTAAACTTTCCCTGAATCATCAAATTCTTATCACTTTTTGAAAATCTTATATATATATATATATCTTATTGTATATATACGAATAGCTTCTTTAAATTGATGAAAGTATTATCACGTTAATACTTCCGACAAAATAGTTTCGAAAAAATCAGTATTTTGTGAATTTGTTGTAATCGAGTTTTTCTAAGTTTGATAAATTATGTGATAAACAAAATAAAACCTATAAAAAAGGAAGAGCATCGATATATTGTTACGAGGAAAAATGTGAAAATGCGAACCGGGCACACCGACCATAGAAGAATAGATTAAAATAAGAACAGAGTGTTGCGTCTGATCAATAACGGACATTTTTCACTGCGACGGAAGAGATGGATTAATCAAAAGTCGCGTGCTACGGGCTGATCATAATGGATTCGTTCTACTGCTGTTGTAGCATATAAAGCATCCACACTTCCCCTTTTTCCTAGATTTTGTATCTTTTACATATTGTGCATGCGAAATACGAAATTCGACAAATTAAATATTCAATATGTTCGAAAGGATATCTTGAATAACAAAATAAAAAAATTTGTGTCTTTGTGGAAAGTTTAACGCGATTAATCCTTTCCTATTCCTTTTTCCTTTGAAACAATCAGCAGATATTTTTCTGACGCCAGAATGAATGTAGTCAGTAGGTTAGGTTAGAGAAAAAAGGATGGGAATACATTTTGATATGGGAAGCCAGGACCATTTTTGCAGAAAGGAAATGACACTAGCAAACCGTTTGGTCTCAACCGAGGATGCATTACTTTTCCACGGAAACAAGGTGGAAACGAAAACAAGATGGAACACACATGAAAACATACATGAAGGTTGTAATATGTTCGCTGAGATAGAAATTCGGACGAATTCGGTGTCTCTCGGAAAAAAAATTACTCGTGCACTCGAATGATGTTTTACATTCAACAATATTTTCACAAAATTAGTGATCGACTGTTCTACATATTTGTTATATAAAAAACAATACGAGAAAACAATAAAGTTAATTATTGAATGATTGAAAATTAGAAATAAATGAAAAATTGTTAGATTATTTATGAAAAATTCTGAATGGAAATCAATGTATTTTTTATTTTTTTTTTTATTTCATCTGAAACGAGATATCGTTCGTTTTGGTTTTGTATCAAGGATGTTATAAAAAATCTAATCATTGTAACATCACCCAAAAGTGTTCTAAACATTCTTGTTCATGCTTATTATGTAATAACGAGATACGTAAATCTAGCTTATCATCTACATTGTTTAATTTAACGAGTACGCCAGTATGGTTGTACTTGAGTATTTTTTTTCCGATGTCTATTTTTTCGAGGAGGAAAAATAAAAGAAAAATAAATAATAATATTTCGCAGATTTATAGCTATGAGCGATTTTTGAATTTTACGGGAGGAAAAGAAAGAAGAAGGAAAAAGAGAGGGATAGAGAGAAAAAGAGATAGAGTCGATCGACCGAACCGTTTTTTCTTTTTTCTTTTTTATTGAGTTCTTTGTTTCTCTCTCTTTTCCTTTCTAGGTCACGCACCTACCTTGAACTTCTTAGAATCAGTTCAAGATCTCGCGATGTAAAAAACTGATGATCGACGGCAAATGTCGGTTTTCTGGTTTTCTTTTCTCTTTTTATCTCGAACAGTCCTTCTACGGTTGCCCTTGTATATTTTAAAAAGAAGAAATCTAATTTAGAAAAAAACGATGTTACTCCAGAGAGAATAAGTCGTTTCCCACGATACAAGATGTAACTATGTATGTACTACCGGTTTTTCCTTCTCTCTTGAAATTTCAAAAATTTTCGAATTTATCTCTTTTCAATACACGGAGAATATATTAAAAAGGCCTTTTCTCTTTTCTTCTTAGTGCGTATACAAATTTGAACCTTTTGTCGAAATATCGATGTTAACTTCTAGTAAATTTTCATGCCTGCTTTTCCCTCTACTTGTTCCTTTTGTCTTTCTTCTTACAAATATCGTTTTGTGTCCTAAATTCCTTGGCTTTTATCATTGTAACAATGGAAACGATTTGAGATGATAAACGCTGAACTTTCGTTGATGTATTATCTTACATCAACAAATACAATGTAACCGTACAGATTGTATAGCATATATGTATGTAGCTATTATAGATCTTGTCGTAGGTTGAAGAAATGCGTCGTTGTTAAAAAATTTATTGTTAGAAAAAACCAAAGAGAGAGAGAGAGAGAGAGAGAGAGAGAGAGAGAGTAATCAAACTTGGATATATTACATGATGATCAAAGAAAATTGCTCGTTATGACGTACAGCAATATGAAATGATAATATGATTAGTAGGCGTTAAGAGATGACTATATCGTGAGATTGGTATTTTTATTAACGTCATTGAAAAATAAATGAACCATGATTACGTGGACCTGTCTCCGTTCCGACGTGCTCGGAAATGATTTTTTACGAAGATCGACTTTCCTGATATAATATAGGTATAGATTTAAGTAGATCATCACCGTTTGTGCTGTAAAATAACGATAAAAAAATATCGCGGAAACTTCGATTCCGCAAGTCAAGTGTCGTTTTAGTATAAAATATCGTTTTTGTTCGTCTGAAAAGAAAAACAACATAGAAGATCCATTAAGAAAAACAAAGAAGAAAAAGGAGGAAAGAAAAATAAATCAATTTCAACCACGACAGAAAATTTATTATCATTCTATACCACTTGAATTTACTCTCGAAAAGATTTTTCGTTTTACGAAAAATAATGTAACTCCAAGTGATGAACAACGGAATAATAATATCGAAAAATATTATGGAGATAACTACAACGGACGCAAACTTTCATAGGTTGCCATGTTAATAATACAAAATTTGCATATTGCATCAAATACCGGTCGGACAAATATTATCGTCAAAGTAGATTTTCTCGAGCGCAAGTGATTTATGTGCGTGATGCTTTCAACGATAATATAGACTTCATTAGATATTGGTACGTTGAGTTACTTAACGGAGGTAATAGTATTGGTTTAGTGTGTCAATATTCATTGGATAGTGACATTAGCTAATGCAATTTATTCTATTTGTATGTAACACGTGCGTTAAGTAAACATACATATATTTACCTCGACGATTTACTGATTTAAATTTATCCGTAATTTTTCGTTATTATTAATATTTCGATATTAATAAATAATAGCTTGTTATAAACTCTCTAAATTATTATCATTGTTATCAATGAATTTCTGTTACATCGGTATATTATTTCAAGTGTGTTTCAACGAATGTATATATAAATACTTTTACTGTGAAAGGTTTGTACGATAAACATAACGTTTATTTCGTAATGTTACGTAACGAAACATTTCATACTTAAACTTGTTTATATTAAAAATAGTTTAAGATTTCATACTACACTAGTTTACATTCGACAACTAGTTTCCCTATTCTAGAACATTCGATTATAAGACTGGACAGGATATTTTACTTTCAAAGCATGGGTATATATTAAACGGTGCAACTGCTTTCGATCCATCAATCGCTCTATTAAAGATAAAGTACCGCTAATAAATAGAAACATGGATACATTCCCTTCAATCAGTACACGCGACTGGATGTTGCGTCTATAATGTCATTAAAGTTTATTGATCGAAAACATTGAAATTATACCACGTTTTTTTGCTTGGTTCTTTTTTTATCTTCTGCATTTTTTCTTTTTTTTTTTATCATACACTACATTGCACTCTTGAGAATTTTAATTTCTATTTATTCAACATCCAAACAGCTTTCCGATCTTTTAAGGATCCTTTATCCCTTTATCTCTTATATTTAAATTTATCGTTTTATCATTTATATTTAAATTTGTTGTTCGTAATTGTCAGAAAACTACAAATGAGAAACAATACAATTTCGAATGCAATAAAAATTACGATTTTAAAATATTAGTTTTACACGAAAACACAACAGGTTGTACTTGGATTAGAACGGATCAATATAACGTATTTACATATAGGGTGTTCTCTTTGAATCGTAATTGCTTGTTCTCACTTGGAAAATAACGTAATATTACATAAATAATGCAGATATTAATTAATTTTTATAAATACACTACCAAGGTCTGTTGAAGATCCAAGAGCATTCGAATATTATGGAATGGAGTTAATCCTTGATAAAAAAAAAAAAAAGAAAAACAGAAAAAGAGAGGAAAAAAGAGAGAGAGGTCAAAAGCATGGGCAAAAATATGGAAATTTTACGCGATTACCTTTGACTTTAAAAATCGGATACATACAGATTCTAGTATCTCCATATTGGTAGGTCGATACATTAATTTAAAATTTACCACCTTATATAAGTTCGAAGCTTTTCGAAGTATGGAAGTGAAACATTTTGGGCATCGTCGAATATCGGCCAACCGGAAAAGAATATTCTTTTTTTCTTTTAAACAAAGAGAAAAGAACAGTAGAATATATACATATAACTAAACTGATAGGAAAAAGAAAGAAAGAAAGGAGAAGAGAGAAAGAGAGATAGAGAGAGAGAGAGAGAGAGAGAGAGAGAGAGAGAGAGAATCAGAATAAATAAAGGCAAGAGAAATGGGTCGGCCCGTGTTGAAGACTATGAAGGACCGACCTATTTTATAAATGGACTACGCGGTCATCTCCACGGCATTGCGTTGTTTCCTTGACGATGTTTCAATCGTGACGTATTTTGAAAGCGAAGATAGTTGAATATTTATACATATATATAGATATATATATATGTATATATATTTTGTTTTCTATCAGTTCATCGTACCATTGTGTGTGGGCGACTATCCCAAGCGATTATTTCCTGCTATTTGTTTCGTTTCTCCATTATTTTTCCCTTTCATTTCGCTTTCCTTCCTTTATTTTTTTTTTTCTTTCGATTTCTTCTCTTGCTTGGTTTTGATGAAAAGGTATCGTTATTAAAGCGTCATTATACCAAAAGCCTACGTATTTCTTAATTATTCATTGTCTTTTCTCCCAAACGGCACATGAAACAATCACAAACACCTACTTACCTTTTCTTTTATTTCTTTCTTCTCTCTCTCTCTCTTCCTCTCTCTTTTTCTCTTTTTCTCTTATTCTCTTATTCTTTATGAAAGCTTTCTATGGGATGTATATCCAGAGATATTCGGTTTCTTTAGATAAAAAAATTCGTAT
The DNA here is from genome assembly GCF_014466175.1 of Vespula pensylvanica. Classification (NCBI taxonomy): domain Eukaryota; kingdom Metazoa; phylum Arthropoda; class Insecta; order Hymenoptera; family Vespidae; genus Vespula; species Vespula pensylvanica. Next base: position 3,141,885 of record NC_057686.1, read on the forward strand.
GTGTTCCTGAGTAATTTATTTCTACCGTCGAGGGCGCTTTACTCTTTTCGCAAACATATCATTATTCTCGCTATCCAACGTTATAGAAAAAGCCATTCTCTCTGCGATGATATTTAAACAGATTTTAGAAAAAAATATTAAAAACGTAGAGCAATTCAGTACGTGAAACCCTCTGCTTATATTTTTGCACTCGACCGCGAATTAACTTTATTTTGTTTACTTCTTTTCTTTCTCTTCACCCTTAGAAAGATGTAAAGGTACTGAAATATACCGAAATACCTTCATTATTTTTATGTCTTTCCCTAACTTGCTCTCTCTCTCTCTCTCTCTCTCTCTCTCTCTCTCTCCTCTCTTTTCAGTAATCACTTATCTTTTTCGTCTTTCTTTTTTTCTCTATTTAAATAAAATATTTAAAAATAAAGATCGTGTTTTTATTCTTTCTACTCTTCTAATATCTTCTTCTTATTCTAGTCCGATCATATCCTGACTATAACTACTTACGCACCATTTTCTCTCGCAACAGGCCGAGTATTTGTTTAAAGAAAATCCCGAGGGAAAAATGTTCCAGCCCGATTATACCGAAACTGTAAGCATGATCCTAGAAACTATGAAGGAACTACAAGAAGATATATTTTTAAAAAAAGATGTGCTCGACGAAATTACTGTAAAAATTTTAAACGCTACCTCCAAATTGGAAATCGAGTCGTCATCGTCCTTGCTCGAAAAGGGATCGGACTCCTGCGAAATTTGCCCATTTCCGACGCCCAAGGAACCATCCTCTATTTACGAAGACAGATCCGAGAGAGAAGAAGATTTTTCGATCAACTGAGATAGTGAAAGTAATTTGGAACATATCAAATAGTTCGCGACGAATTATCATTTTCTTTTCTGTTTTTTTTTTCTTCTTTCATTCAACGATGTCAAGGTAATATTTGCCTCGTTGATATTGTATATTTCATTGAATTGAATAATGAATGACTTTCTATTTCATATCCATTCGATCACTGTTCCCCTAACTTCCTGAGTAGTTCATAATAAATGCAAGAATGTTAAGCTGCATACGAAGTACATTAATCGATCAAACCACATAAACGAGATCCGTTCGGATGTTAACAGATTATTGGAGCTTCGCTGAATGCAACCTATTAATTGTCATATCCTTTTATATTCTGAAATCATCATCGTTTAACGCTATCGAATATAACATCAAAACACTTTACACGTCTATCAATTGTCTATTTGTGATTATAAAATTCTTCTATTTTAAAAAACAATATAATATCATAGTGCTAACGCAGTTTGTAATAATGATCAACTAGTCTGATATTGCATTATATTTCTCGTTGATTATGTCGTAAGGAATTTCAATTCAAATGAAATTCACAGTAATGCGAGTATCTATTATACAAAGGACGGCTTAAAAATCATCGTAATGAGAACCGGTAAATAGGATTAAGAGACATTTATCCAGCAGAGTATCGGATATCTCAACGGGGATGTGTAAATAATCGATAGGAAATTATTCATCTTTTTATCGTGATTATCTCGAAAGAGAAGTATTTTTCTACTTTTCTTGCAAGAGCTAAGAGCTCCTCTTTTTCAGCATTTTTTATATGACGAAAATTTATCGTCTAGGAAAATGTGTCTTCTAACTTCGCAATGTCCTTAGAAAGTTTTCTCTTGGTGAAGATATAACGGCAAGTTCAATGGCGCATCGAGTTTATCCTTCGAGACGTAACTTCTATATATGTTTATAAAATGTTTAAAAATAAATTTTAGATGTATATCAAGATATCCGAGATCCGATATATCAAGAGATCTTAAGATGACTTGCCTCTTCGAACTATTCACGCTTGTGATGTGAAGTGGAATCATTTATTCCGTATAATAGGATCGTTATCTCGTCAATAAGATTACAATAAGTTATTTCATTCGTTTTTAATCAAATTAAATGATCATAAACGAATTACTGATCATTGCAGGATCTTTTCCAAAAACCATCTTCGAGGTATAATATCTTGCAGAATTTCTGAACGTTAAATAACAACGTATCTAATTATATTCAAAGATGGTTCCTTTCGTCTATTTATATCGATTTTATTAATAAGTAGCACACGAAGGGCATATGCTTGAAATTTGTCGTCCCGAGCGTAGCATAAGTTTTCTGTCGAACTGTCGATAGTCGAGGCCAAGGACGAGGATTCCACATTGTTCTGCGTCTTTAATATGAAGTTAGCGTGCACCGTTTTCCGCGAAGCCTTATAAATTCTCATTCGCTTTTAATATCCCAACCTTCTGTTTTTTTTCTTCTCTCTTTTCTTTTTCTCTCATTCCTCGTTTTTAAAACCAATCGGAAAGGAGTGTCCCAGTTATGCAACACGTAGTTCGACAAATACAGTATTCTCATAAAATTTCGTAAACAGCTTTCATGATATATCGAAACGCAGAGCGTAAATTTTTATTTACAGAATTTATAATAAATCCATTTGTACTGCACGAATAAATTTGAATAAAAGTGCTTGTTTTCATATAATCTAAAATCATATTATTGTTAAATGTTCACTCAGAGATAATACTATACCCATCGCTCTAATTCCCTTTAATTAAACGCATCTAACTAGGACGTCAAAACGAATCGCTCTTTCAAGGGCGTAATCAATAAATACCCACGTACCACCTCCCCATTGCTCGTAACCGCAAGCGTATTCGAGGTACCAACTAAAACGATCGTTTCGATTTAAGTACTCTTGACCCTGAATATAAAGCTTGTTTGTAATCTTCTAATTGTTTACGTTCGAGCTCAGTATAATCCTTACGGAAGGACTTCGACGTTCGTTTATCGATTTTCCAATGCTCTGATCGAACTAGACATAAAGTTGTAAATAACGAAACTGACATCTTGCGAATTCTTGAAACATCTCGTCTTTGTGTAAAATAATTACATTCTTATAAATATTATGTCCTTGTGTGTTAACGATTATTAACGTTCTCACAAACTCTCTATTTCATGGTTTTTGTTAGAAATTTGTGTTACGATAATTCGATTAATTAAAACAAAAATTCTACGTTACGATAGTCGTCGAAATGAAAATAATCCTTATGTATCAGTTATTATTACGATAAATGAGTATATCTAGAATTCATAAAAAATATATAACATTTATTGTCAACGTGATAAACGAAGAAAAGCATTCACGGAAAGATCTTCGTAGTTCTCATGTATGTATTTATAACGGATGTCACGAAAACTAATTGATTGCGAAGTAAAAAGAAATAAAAGGATACAATCACGTGTATGAAAGTAAAGTAAAACTCGAACGATCGTCTTTCCGTCTTCTCGCACTGTTGCTATATCTGTATCTCCAAACACCTGTTAGCTGGTCAGGCACTCGCGCGCCGAACAGAATCGTGGTTAAAGCACAACCATCGAAAGGTAATTAACATCGTCATCGCGAATTCGAAAATAAATTAGTCGTTCGTTGTAATATTTAAAGATACATTGATAAATAAGTAAATAAGAAAAGAAAAAAGATAACAATAACTCACCGGTATGTCCTTGCAAGGAATGATTGGCTTCTTCGCTGGGTACGACCGTCTCTTCTAGTATGCTCTCGGATACCGTTTTGACGATTCCCATTTCTCACGAAAAGAATAGGAAGAATTCTAACAACGTGAGATACTCAATGGCGAACAAAAAATGTATTATAAGAAAAGCCGAAGGACGAGATCTTTCTTCGTGATCGAAATTCTTTCTCCACGGTCTCGCTCTCGCTCTCTTTCGATCGTGCCGCACTGTCTGGCTTTGACGGAATGCTCGGCGCCGTTTTGTCCACCTATATTCCGTCTGCGTTCGCGCCTGCGTCTACACCCCCAAACCCCGACACAGTCGTAACAGCACGAGGAGAGCAAGGCAAACCCCTAGGCCAGGGTGAACAGGCTAGTATGTAGACTAACGACGGTGTTGGTACTAGTGCCGGTACTGGTGCTGGTGCTGGTGCTGGTGCTGATGCTGGTGCCGGTGCTGGTGCTGGTGCTGGTGTTGGTGTTGGTGCTGATGTTGGTGCTGGTGCTGTTGCTGCTGCTGCTACTTCAGCTGCTATTACTTTTAGTAGGTGTAGTAGTAGTAGTGGTGATGCTAGTGGAGGGTATTTGTGTCTGTGGACTGGCTTTACCCTCTCCCTTTTCTCTCCCACTTATTCTCTCCTAGCTCACCAGACGTACCTACTACACCTTTTCCATCCTTCTCTTCCCTAAGTGCTGTCTATATGCGTGTCTAGCTTGCGTCTCTGTGTGAGTACACTGCTATCGTCGTCGCTGCTGATGCTGCCGCTGTAGCTGCTTGGGCGGGGTAGACAAGTATAGCACAGGGGCAATGTCGACCAACTGGGTCTCGGTGAAGGTCTCGGCTGCTTACTCGTGCCTGATAATATTACACTCTCTTCTCTCTCTCTCTCTCTCTCTCTCTCTCTCTCTCTCTCTCTCTCTTTCCCTCTCTCTCTTTCTCTTTCTCTCTCGATATATGTGATATAGATATATATATATTTGTTCGCTTTTTCGTTTCACCTGCTATCTTTCAATATATACAACCACATATCGATAAATTTATTCGGATCGTTCGATATTAATTTATGTTTAACGTAAAATTACAATTTCGTTTTCAAAGGTAGATTTTTTTTATTATGTTAAATAAAGCTCACGAAAGCATAAGCTTTAATTTTTTATAAATATTCCTTATTTATCTTTTTACAATATATTTTTATTTTATTTTAATGCTAAATATACTTAAAATTCAAGGAAATTGCAAAGAACAGAATAATATTCTCTATAATTAGTCTCTAGGTCTCATTTTCCTGGTAGTATCAACGAGCTTTCCGAGACAACATAGATATTAATACGCAAACCTGATAAAATAATAGAATAGATAAAATAATAAATAAATAAAATAGATAAAAATCTGATGAAATAGTTTCTAAAGAGTCAAAACGCGTGAACTAGTTTTTAATATTAATAACCTCGTCTCTCTATTTTTAACATTCGTGCAGTATTAATGATACTTTTGTGCCATCTCGTTAGATTCGAAGTAAAGACATTTGTCGTCTTTCTTTTCCCTTAATACCAACTAAAATATAGTTCTATCGTTTTTGCTTTTATGGAATCAAACGACTGCAAAAAGAAAATATTTATTTTTTCGTTAAAGAAAAATGCTTTAGATGGAAACATTTGCCAGAACGTGGAGGAAAGAGATAAGAGAATTCGCTCGCTTTAAATTCCTTTATAGTTGCCTAGAGTACTTACGTATGCGTTTATAGGGTCAAGGTATACCTTTTAAGGTTGCTCCATTTCTGTTTTAAATAATTATTTAAAACATCCGTTAGTTTTTATAGATATAAATACTTTCTTTTCTCGAATAAAGGAGGAGGTTTTAAATTATAAGGGAAATCTATCTGTCGGATCAATGCATCCTTATTTATGCAAAAATTCCGTGAAAAATAATTCTTGTATAATCCATCGTCTTCCACAGGGCGTTCCTTCATAATGGTTTCAAAAACAACCGTTCTAAATTAATTCGCCTCGCCCTCGGTTTATCTCTTACCCTCCATTATTATGAACGCCATGCGTGAACAAAAATAATTCTATGGAAAATTTAACGGCATCAATCGATTGATCGATATACGAACGTATCTGTTTCTAAATAACTATGTTACAAAGGCAAGGTAAATAGTAAAAAAAAAAAAAAAAAAGAACAGAGATAAAAGAGAAAGAAGAAAAGAAAGAGATAAGTATAAAAAAAGTATGAAGGAATTAGAATAAAAGTTTCGACGATTCTCGCTTCCGGTCAATATCGACTCGCCGGGGTAAAAGTCACGTGGCACCCTCCCTCAGAGCTGGCGCGATACTTGTTGCACGCGACGTCCTCACACGAACAGGAGAGCTTTGCTATTTTAGTATAACGATTCCTATCGTGCTTCGTATCAAACGACTCTATTTCGTATATAGTATTGGATAGTATCGCTGTGTGTGTGTGTGTCTATCTCTCTCTCTCTCTCTCTCTCTCCTTCCATTTCTCTCTCCACGTCTCTCTTGCTTTATCCTCAATTCTTCATTCGCTCGCTCTCTTTCTCTCTTTACAGAGGATCTTCGTCGATAGTAGGAGAATAAACACACTCCTAAGCTCTACGACGAGGGTGCAAATTTCAAGGACTCCATCGACCCGAGGTTCACTCAAGGTCGATGCTTCTCCTTCGACCTATAGAGCAGCCACGCTCCACCCACATCTTTCCCAGAAAAGAAATTTCTCTCTTATTCTTTTCTTCTGCTGAAATTTATACTTTCGTCATTTTATTCAAATATATTTATCGAACATTTAATATAATTAAATTACACTTAGATTATTATAATTTGTTTTCGTCGACATGCATACTTATCATACATACATACGTACGTATGTACGTACATACATACATATATACATGCATATACACACACATATATATATATACATACATACATATATATATATATATATATATATATATTAATATTAATACATTTAGTTTAATTAAACAACAATCATAATCGAGAATGTCAAATTTTCAGTTTATCCCGTTATCCTGCAGCACAGATACGCATCCTGGCAACGCATGCACCTGGATTTCCGTCGAGTTTTCCAGGTGCTACGCTTTCACGGTCCGCACAGTGGCCGTGCGCGCTATCGATCGATCCGAGTTCATTATATGCGAATACGGGGCTCCCTTGGGAACTTTTTCTGCCTTGGAATATCGGTGACATAACCTGGGATAGTGTTCCGGGGACTCTGCACGTATGTCGACACATGCGCGATCGTAATGGATGTTTTCTCAAACTGTTGCAAATAAGAAATCAACGATGATGATTATTCCTTAAAAAGATAACGAATAGAAAAATAATATAATTTGTGATACAATTCGATTGAATAGTTATCGAGCCTGATTATCGTCAAGGTCAAGGTGTGCAATTTTAAGGAAAACGAAAAAAGAAGTAAAAGAAAAAAAATCAGTCAAAAAAAAGAAAAACTGTCGAAACTTTTTCTTGCATCTATTTTTTTTCAATCTTTCATAAAAAGAATATAAGACACGGATCTATAATAAAAATGATCGGAATAAATTGCAAAGGTGAACGATAGGAACTTAATTAAGTATCAAGTTAATGAACTCGGATAACTACTTTATACTTATTTTCAAACTTTACCTCGACGAAGTGTAAATTTTGTAGGAATAGACGTCTATATCAGATAAGTGAACCGTTTGAAATTGTTTAATGAAAGATATTCCATTCTTGATCAATCAAGAAGAGAACAATGAGAAAGAGATTTTGAGTGCATGCGTAACCGTAAACGTCGAATATGGATCGATATCTGCTTCTACATTCTCGACGTGTTATTCTCCATTAACACTATACACTTTGGTTTTGGAAGAGAGCTTTGAAAAGAAAAGTAGATTTCTCGAAAATGAGATTGGTACGAACGAGCTACTGAATTTATATGGTTTTCTCAAGAGCTAAATCTAAGAAGTTATCAATTTATTCGATAGAAGAGAAAATCTTTAGCGACGTTTCATTTTTATTGAATTGACATTCTCGTATAAGAATTAAAATAATTTTCAAAGTTTATTTATCGGTTAATGTCGATTCTCGGAATACTCGATTTTTCGATACGGTGTCTCGAAGTGTTCAATTAAAAATAGAAAAGAATGATGATGGACTGCTAGAAAAAGTGACTACTTTACAGGAGCTCGTTCTAACGAGTAAAAAAAGATTTGCATGTGCGTGGAGCACCGGCTGGCTCGATATAATTGAGATAGCCAGGTCGCAGACTGTCAAGGTTACAGGAGCCGGGGCTTCTGACGGCATAGGAGCAGCACGTTATCGATTTAACTTGTTGCATACGTAAACAAAGCTTTCTTCGTCAATGCGTCGCATGACTACGTACCTATCGCATAAATACGCCAACGGAGAAAAAGAGAGGGAGAGAGAGAGAGAGAGAGAGAGAAAGACAGAGAGATAGAGAAGACTGTCAAGTGGTGGATGTTATTACCATAATTAAAATCTCATGTAGGATCGATTACTTTCGAGATTCGAAGTGACGTGTTCATATCATGTTCGAATGAACAGTTATTTGTGAAAACAATTTCGCTAATTACAATAGCTACCTCGATCGATCGATCTTTAATGATAATAAAAAGATTATTAGTTGTTCTCTTTGAAAGAATCTCTTTATGATCTTCGACCTATTTCATCTAATCATTTTAACGACAAAGAAACAAGAATACTTTCGTTACGGTTCTACTCGAGTGAAGACAGTGTTGAAGCCGTTGAGGCGTGAAAGTTTCGTTTCAAATGATCGAGATAAGCAATGGAATGCAGAAATTTTCTTCCAATTGGAGCATGAGAAAAGTTTTAGAAAAAGATTTTGCGATCGAATGAAGGCTAAGTTTATGGTATTTGTAATATTGGAAACTGAAATGCGATAAAAGATATTATGTAATGCTGAAAAAAAAAACAGAGAAAATGTAATCGAGTGAATGAAACAAAAGAAAACAAAGAAAAGAAAAGTACATAACTCGATCATATTTATAATTAATAATGATATATCTTAGCCGTTACAGTTATCTTCTCGTGTTAGAAAAAGTATTATAATGATAATAATCATAATCGTTTGGTTTAATACTTACGATCGGAATCACCCACAAGAGACAAAATGTATGGCAGCGAATATCCCACACGACACTTAGGTTATGCTCTACTTACCTTAACGCCCTTGAGGACTCGTTAGAGAAGAACTAATTCAAATTAATTTCACTGAATAGAAATCACCACGTGATTCTCTATTATGGGTAATGCACACCATGTATGTCATCGATTTTGTTAGCTATTCGTAAAATGAAGATAATGAGGAATAATCACCAATCATTGAAGATTAGGATTTATAGGTATCGACGAACATACGTTCGAGAAAAAATTATTTTATCGCACACGCGATAGTAAGCTTAAGTACTATTCGATTAGAATAAAAGTAATGACTTTTTATTTATTCGAGAATATAAATAAAATATCTGTAATTGGCCAAGCCAAATTAATACATACCCCCTTTCATGTGACATCGAGAATTCCAGCTGTTCTATATACGATCAAGAGAAAGGATCGATATCGGGTGTGGCAGATTACAAAAATTTAGACAATATTTATTAACCGATATGTTACAAATCGCGAGCATCTGCACGAAACACGGTTAGTCGGCGTTATCTCTCTCTCTCTCTCTCTCTCTCTCTCTCTCTCTCTCTCTCTCT